>NW_027526203.1:366727559-367109598 GCF_048455015.1 Haemaphysalis longicornis | reverse complement strand
GATAGCGCAATCGGATAGACGCAGGTTTCATTATGCGAGGGACCGAGGTTCTACTTTCGACCCTGCAAAGCGCTTTTTTTTTCTTGAGGCGCACACTCCCAACCCCTGCCTGCGAGCTCCTTGCGTCCTCGACACTTTCATTCACACTTCTTGGCCGATAGCATTCTCCCCTGTCCTCTTCGCCCAGCGGAATTTCCAGTTAACGATCCGCACGGACAGAAGGAAGCTTAAGCAGCTCCGGTGTTAAAACCATCAGACGAATACACGCACACGCATGTACAGAAAGAATTAGCGAGAGAAACAGCCACAAGTTGGCGTCTAGTCCAGAGTCTCGAAGGAAACGCACAAGAGCTTTAAAACCCCGCACCGCACGGCCACCGCTGGTTACAACAAATACGGATCCCAAAATCACACGCAACTAGGCTGGTCCAAATCCGGCGGTGCTTTTCTGCCTCGTTCACCCGCGCGTATACGCGAAAGCAAACAGCGCAGCAGAGAAAGTGCCGGTCCTCATTCCAGCCCTCTGCCTTCTGGCGTCGCCTCCCAACATGGTTAACTCTAGGGGCAGGCTAATGGAGAAAGCCCGATATCTCGCACTGCCATCGGCCACCGCGCTCATTTCCTTTACGGTCATTTTACCGGGCGGAGAAGACCATAACGCAACCTAGGAAATAAGACCCAGATGGCTTCAGCAGCGCGACGCCAACCGAACGTATGGAAGTAGAAAATGCTCTCATAAGGTGCATGCGTCTATTATCGCTTCGTAATGACTCAGGCAAAGTATATATTCGCCGACCATCCGATCGGATATCTGGGGATACCGTATGTGGATTAATCGCCGTCCCAGTCCAAAACATATTTTGAAGCGCGCGGTGTCACAGCAGCCTTGACTCGTCTTTACAAGCACAACACAAATAGGGGAAAATAGACGTTTTCTCCAACGAGCAATTGTTTTAGCCCAATTTGGTTGTGTGTCCTGCAATATGCAAGTCTTATTTTCTTACCGCTTCACCGGCCATGTTTTTCATCTGTGCACTGTTTGTTGTTGGCGTTCAAGACCCGCGAGATGGCGTTGCCGTTTGATACCCCCCTGGGGAGTTTCACAGGGTGCGAAGAGCCGACTACCTCTGGAGCAAGAGAACTGAGACCCTAAAAACAGAGTAGCCAGAACGAGATTGGCTAACCAGAGAAGGCGCAACGTATACATAGGCGGCCATTAAATCAGGCGCCAAAACCCTGCCTTATATACCACGAGCCGAGAACACCAGGCTTCCACGAGGTCCAAATGAGTTCGTAGGCCCTGCGTCGACGGCGTTGATGAATCTGGTTCTAAATCCCGGGGGTCCTTTTCCATCGGCCACGCCTCTCCTCCCATCGAAACGAACATGATCGAAAGACACAATTGGACTCGTCTCATAGTAAACATTAGGGCGTCTCACTCCGCGTTCTCGCCGCCCGCGTATTAGGTTCGCTTCATTTATTGTGTTCCTCGGCGCACACCGAGATTCGCGGCCCAGGGTGGGGGGCACGGCGCGATCCGGGTTAGTTCACGGCCACGCGACATCGTAAAATGGGATCAGGAAGGCCGGCTCGCCCCAGGCTTGACCTCGCCCCTTTCGACACGCGGCACCACATCGATCCTGTCAAACTTTCTAGCGGAGATCAGATTTCCAGCCAAATGGAATTGATTTTGCACCGCCTGCTGCTTCGATTCGGTCGCTCGTTTTCCGTGCGCGAGTGACGACGGGAGGGCCGCCCCGCAGCGCTGCTGCAGCGGCGCGGAAGCGCGCATGACTGTCGCTAGCTCGTTACTTGCGTGTGACAACTTAAGCGACCGCGCGGCGCATTAGGACGGCCTAAACAGCGACGATGGCAAGGAATGTCGTAAGTATTGGCTGGCAATGGGGCCACTGAAGGGAAGGGCCGGACGACGTTACTAAAGCCGCAGGGGATACTGAATAATATTGAAGCCGACTTTGCTGAAACATTCCTCGAACCTTATTTGTATTTTCTAAGCTGAAGATGTTTCAATTTATCTTGCGAGTTTGCGGTTACGTTAGTTTTCTATTATGATTTTTTTGTGTGTGAGGTAGTTTGGATCCGCTTGTTGTTCGTGCATTATGTGTTCGTGTCTTTTGGACACAAGTAATGAGCATGCAATATCGACATCGATGATTGGCAGCTCCCTGAACTTTCGCTATAGAGGGTTATACTTGGCCCATTTTTGCGAATTTTCACAAAGCAAAACGGCAGCTTTTAGCGCATATCTCGATACACTTGTGTGCCAAAGTCCCTTCAAATATGTAACCTGTCCGCACGCCTCCACCAAGCCTCCACCACATCTCAGTGCCGCTCCTAGTACACTCCCAGGTTGCACACTTATACACTAGGGCCAGAAAGCACCGAAGAGTCTCTTTAAGGGTTTGGTACTACCGCGCGCGACATCGCCGGTTCTATTTTCTCTCTCGCAGGCTATATTTGTTTCCAGACCAACCTATACCACTTAAAATAGGCTGCATACCGCCATGTAAACATCAAATGTGGGGATTTTTCTTCCCTGTGAAAAAGAGAGAAGACAGAGTGGTGTAATCGGCATGACGCACACCAGAATGCGGCTCGTCAGCTGCTCAAGTGAGAGCAAAAGTACGGTTCTCTCTCTCTCTCTCTCTCTCTCTCTCTCTCTCTCTCTCTCTCTCTCTCTCTCTCTCTCTCTCTCTCTCTCTCTCTCTCTCTCTCTCTCTCTCTCTCTCTCTCTGTGGTAGTGGTGGAGAGATAGAGAGAAAGAGCACCTCACTTCAACAGCTTCAGGGTTCTCCTAGAGCAAAGTCGAGAGATAACAATCTGTCAGACGCGTGAACAATCGACACTGAAGGAGAACACTGCAGCTTGGGAATAGAGGCAAGCGTCACGCTCATGTTTGATTTTAAATACCTTGTCTGCAAGCAGAAAAAAATGACATTAAAACCTCTTTTATTCTTTCCTCGAATAAGGGTACAAGCAAAATTACCACGTAAAATTCATCAGTACGAAGAGTTTCTTAACAATTTAGTGATCTCAGTAACAGTTCTATACAAGCTGGGATACGAACAAATTAACCAAGTCCAACTCTCAGTTGCTGCTGCATTTTGCGGCCTTTTGTTCTCACGGAGTACAGAACAGTGTGCTCAGTAGGCGCAAAATTAACAAGTATTGTCGAATTATGGGGTATTCTTGCGTACAATAGGCCCAACTGGGAATTTCGAAAGTTTTCTCTCACCTCAACGGCGCAGATACGTCTTCACTGCATAGGCCTCGCTTATAACTCCGCAGCCATGTCAAAAGCAGGGCTTCGCGCCGTACCGCAGAGCGACGGCTATTAGTGCCTTCGTTAGTGACAAGAAGGAAAAATTGTTCTACTTAACATTTGTTCGATATGTCACAACTGTTTGTCGCCGCACTTAAAGCAACGATTCTCATCAATGGTCTATCAAAATTACCCATGGGAGCAATGATCAGCTGATAATGTATTGTGCACGAAATGCAATGGCAGTCATCGCTTGTTCATTACACGGAGTAGAAAGCGGGGAAATATACACGTTGTCTTAGAGGTGGGTCTTTGTAGGGGGCTGCTGACTAATTTTGTGGGCTTCAACACACGGCAAAATTTGGTAAATGCGCTTGTTTTTCGCCTTCCTGAAAAAATCGGAAACACCACCTGGTGTCACGTTGTTACATCGTGCCTGCTGCTCAGATGGGACATTCTGTGCTCTGATTTTACTATTACCTTCAATTATATAACTTATATTACCCACAAGGATTTATTAACGCGAAAGCTTTTCTAGTGGGCCGATTGCGTCCTGTCAAAAAACTAATGCATTTCCAAATAGTTTGTCGACCGAAAAGCTCTGATAAATATCTGGACACATGGCGCGTGCGTGAAACCGGGCTTCCATTCGGTCAAAACAGCTAATTGGAAATCGCGAAAAAAAATCGCGCCAATCCGCCCTGTGAAAGTGGTTGGAAAGCAAAGCTGTAAACGGCATCCCCAACGATTACTCATGCGACGTTACTTAAAATCACTCACGTCGCTCTACAAATAGTGAAACCAGAGAGAAGTGAAATGCACTTAACCACACCATTTATTACTTCAAAAACATATTCTTGGTAAGGTTAAATGAATGCATGATGCATGAACGGTGGTTGGTTGAGTTGTATCGGTATAGCACATGAGTGGAAACTCTTTTTTTTATAAAATTAAAGGAAGCTCAAACCCGGTGTTAGACGATCTTACTTCTCCGTCTCTGCCGCCGCGGACGGAGGTGACGAGATCGGCGGCAGAGACGAAGGAGGAGGTGGAGGAGGAGGAAATACTTCTATTCAGATTTATGAACGGCCCAAAGTGCGGCCCAGGGGAGTGGTTCCTTCTTCACTGGAGCCCATTTGCAGTCCGCGCCACCTGTGCTCTGTCCACCAGCTATAGCTGGGTAGGCAGTGAGGGGCTGTACAGCAGCATCTCCCATAGCTCTTGATGGGTAGTTGACGGAAAGAGAGGAGTGTGCTCGGGGCTTAAGTCGCACACCCCGATTATGTGGAGGAGTGCTCCTACTTCTGAGCAAAATTTACATTCAGTATCGTAGCGATCCTGATGCATTAATTGAAGAGGTGTCAGGGGTAGGAAGGAGCCGGATTGTACGAGCCGTAGGGTAGTTTTTTGTTCTCTGGAAAGGTCAGGGTAAGGCGAAAGTAGGGTCGGTCTCTGAAGGCGATAATGCTGGGTTATGTCCCTGAACGTGAGAAGCGGGTGACTGTCCTCATGCAGCTCCATAGCACGGGGGGAACAGCACAGCCTTGTTGGTGGGCGTATTCGTTCCCTCCATGGAAACGGGAGCGAGTGTCCAGATGATCTGAATGGAACCGTTTAGGGAGTGGTTTTTTTAGCACATGCAGGGCAGGTCGGGACGCCCAACCCGACTGCTAATTCCGGTAGGCTTGTTGGGAATCGGTGACTACCATCCGAACCCCTGTTTGAGTCAGAGCCAAGGCGATGGTTGTCTCTTCTGCTGCTGTCATGTCTTGGGTCTTGAGTGGGGTACACGCAAGGAGGTTGGTTCTGGAGGTAGCCACGATGATGGCGTATTGTGGCCCTCGATGTTGGGAGACGTCTGTGTAGGCAACTGCATGATCCCCACTGCGGATGGTGTTGAGCGCTTGATTCCGTGTTTGTCGCCGGCAATCGTCGTGTGAGGGGTTCATATTTCTAAGCAAAGGGAGCATATTTAGTTCTTGTCGCCAAGAGTCAGGGAGTACATCAAGCGGAGTGACCCTCTGGGCTGCACAGCCAACCTGATGAATGATGAGGCAGCCCACCGCCGTTTTGCTGAATCGCAGCTTCTGGTTAGAAAGATGGTCCGCTATCAGCTCTTCCACCGTGATGTGGCGCCCCGTGCTAAGCAGTCTCTCCGTGGACGCACTCATGGGAAGAACAATGGCCTGCTCAACCGCCCTTCTAATCATTATATAAAGCATCTTTATGTCCTCCTTGCCGAGTAGAAGACCGGGACTTGCCGTAAGTGATTCTCGAGAGGACTAAAGCTTCAAATAATCGAAAGGTATCGGATTCCTTGAGCCCTAGTTTCTTGGTGACAACTTGCCTGGTCATGTGTATGATTTGATTGATTGTGTTTGAGGCGCTGCAAGGATACGTCACTCTTGGTGTTGGCCTGGAAATGCAGGCCCAGGATGTTGATTCTGAGGCTTGGAGTGATGGGCTGGCACCAAGGAACATTTGAATGTGTTCCTTGAGGTGTCGTTTGGACGAGAAGGAGTGAACACTGGAGACCACAGGCTTTAGCACATTGGCCTACTGGAATTGAGATGCCATGCGCTGGTGTGAGCATCCTTTAATTTTTGTAACTCTGAGTACACGCGCAACGCGCCCACAGGAGCGCTAGGCGTGCCGTGGGCGGAGCGCACAGCGGCGCGAGAGGTCGTGTGTCTCTATCCCGTGGCATTCAGCGACAATGCAGGGGGAAAACCCGTAGATGGGCTTGGTGAGTGCACCACCTGTCTTTCCCGTCTCCGCATGGGCTCGTAGCTAAATCGGTAAGACAACGGGCTCTCGCTTTGTTATTCTATTAGTTTCGGGTTCGATTCCTGGCCGTGCCAGTAAATTCTTTTATTTGTTCGCGGGAGTTTTCTATTGACAGCAACAGTCGCGAAAGCACCCTTGGGGGGTAGAGGTATAAAGCATTGCGTTAAAATGAATGGTTCTAGATAAGACAATGCACGCATCGAACACGAGGAACGACTACAATAGAATACCTTTATCTCATAAACCACGTATCGGTATACATTTAGATCGTTCGTAGGGACGTTTACTTAGTCCACATGTGGGTTTGTTCTTAGCTTGCGATTTGGGACTTTGAGGGTTTCATGATCGATTGGAAGCACATTTAGCGAAAGTTTTGACGCAATTTTGGCGCAGTTTTGATGTCACCAAGCTTTAGCGCTTCTCTCAACTTTCGTTAGGAAGGGATGGTAATTTTTTTTTGTTTGCTCTGTGAGGCTTAATTTTTTTAAGGGACCCTGCAGCACCGAACCCAGGATTCCTGCCCAAGCGCCTCCGCGGAGAGCAGCGCCTTCTGTCGGCGTGTGGCGGCGCGACGCTCCGTAACTGAAGGGAGCGAAAAATGAAAAATCAATAGCTCCTCACCCAAACCAGTGAGCTAATTGCTCTCCCGGTTGTATGCAGAACAGCTTTCACTCTCCATTACTGTATATTTTCAATCATGTAACTCGAACGATGCGTGTTACCTGGGCATATAACTTTTTGTCAATGGCGTCTATGGGCAGTCTCTGAAAAATGGACCACTTGGCTCTCCTAAATCGAGCACTGTGTCGCTGCAAGATCAGATATCCAATTGCTCTCCCGGATTTGAGTACTACAGTATGTTAACTTCAATACGCCATAAAATTCCACGTGATTGGTTCACAGAAAAATGTTACTGGGCACTTTTTGTCTGGAGTCTGATGCCAGGTTAGAGAGTGGGAACGTGTGGTGCCCTCTCTCGTAGTGGCCGGCATCCTCTACAGCCCCCATAGCCTCCGCGGTCGGCTGCCGGCGGCGGGCCGCCGGCAGCCCCGCTCGGCTCCGGTCTTTTCGGTGCAGGACGTTTCGGTACAGTGCGTTTCGGTACGGTCTTTCCGGCGCACAGACTTTTCGGTACACGGGCGTTTCGGGACACGGACCTTTCGGGACACGGGTGTTTCGGTACAAAGGCGAATTCCGGCATGCGCTGTAGACTGCGCGCGTTGTTTACGTGGTGGTTGCGAGCGCGCAATTCGTACCTAATTATTACAGATTTTCTTGTTCGCAGTTCTGCGTTATTTTAGGCCAGCAGTTGGTTATGCGGCCTTGCCAAAAAAAACGTCTGTTTATTTGTTGAATATTAGCTGGGATATTTGTAGCATTTATAAAACCTAATTGTTCATTATTCTTTTTGTAGCGACTTATTAAGTATTTTATATAACAAATTAGTGACAATATCACCGTATTTCCTCGGTCGTGTTTTGACGACTTATTATCGCTTTTTTTTTTCAAAAATCAGTGAGAGTAACTATTTTATTTTCACACTTTGCGGATCCCCTACGACAAAGGCTGCGGAAATGAGGGCCACTGCGCGGGAAAAGGAACCTGTGCCTTTTTAGACCGCTAAATGATGTAGGGCAATTTCTCGGCATTCCGCATTTGTATGCGTAGGTTTTTTTTTTGATAACGCAAGTGCTTAATAAGGCGTTTTTAGAAATGCATTACGGAAGGCACCTATTATATTCGTCATACCTGTCACCCTCTCCATCTATGCTCTTTCCCCCTTGCCCACCCCCACACAAAGTAGCAGGTCAGAGACTATACGATCAGGCCGACCTCTCTGTGTTTTCTTTCCATGCAATAAATTACTCTCTCTCTCTCTCTCTCTTTTTATCGCCGCACGCTTCCGTCCCGGCTTCGTGGTTAGCAGGGGCTGCGGCGGGTTTGCAGTGTTTTATCAGAAGTTGGAAATGCTTTGTAATAATGTTTTCTGCAGCATACGTACAGATAATTAACTTATCAAGGACTACTCATTTGGAATTTTTCTAAGGAACAATGCAAATATATGTTATGTATTGGTGTTTTATTTCAAATACGCTTAATGTTTTGTTTCGGCTCAACAATAATTACAAGTATTGACATTGCCACCGGACTTAATTGTTTAGAACTTTCGTTGGCCGGGCGGCAGAATCGAAGAACAGAAAGACAGGCTGACAAACAGACCAAGAGAGAGACCAAACTTTCCGCGTTTAATGAGCCCCTCAACTGTCACGAAAAAAATAAAAAGGAAAGGAACCAAAGTGCCTTTTAATTAAATCACGTGTGCATTCGCCTTTCCTGATATTCTATATCACCCCGTCGTCGTTGCATTCGGTGTATTGAAGGACTCTGGTTCTACTAAAAAATAATCAGCTATCGCACTTACAGTGGCGTTGCTAAGGGGATTGACCAAGGAGGGGGGGGGGGTTGTTGCTGGAGAACCAGCCTCCTATGTCGGGGGTGCCATTTGCGCTTTTCCACTGTGCAAAGTGGGCGCCGAAAGCTTATAGACAACTGTTGCAGCTCTCGCCACACCAGCCGATTAAAAGTTCCTTCCTATTATAATGGGAGCAGGCGAGGAGACGTCTGCATCCAACAATGTCGGAAGTGTTATTATACCCGGCTTGAAGCCGTGGAGGCCAACGGGGCGAAAAAGGAGCGATTCCTGGAAAGGGGCGCCCTCGGTATGACTAAGGCAGGTATGACGGCGAGGCGCGGAAGGGTGCAGGGAGCAAGCCGGTTCCTTGAGATGGGCGACACTGGGGCGAATGAGACTGGTCATTGTGCCCTCGGGAGCTTCTTCGGTGGCTCTTTGTCGTGCAGTAAAGAGATTATGTCAGCTCATGGTGCATGTATACACCATTTTCCATAAGCAGCCGGGAAAGGAGGAAAATACTCTCAAACCAGTTCTCTGGGCGGCCGACCAGTGTTGCCTGTGCGCGCTGGGCTGCTAACATCGCTCGGCGCGGTATGCTCCGCTGCGTATACACCATTTTCCTTGCTAGAGATGGGCGCCGCCATTTGCTTTTTCTGACCAGACGCTAGCGCCGTCTATGAAGCGACCGCCGAAACTTCCGCGCTGGGCTGTTAAGTGCTCCGTTCTTTCCGTGCGTCTGCTCGGTACCCGTGCTTTACCAAGTGAACCGTAGTGGTTTGGCGTTAAGTTAGCGGTTGCAGTGCTTGTGTGTGTGTGTTCTGTTTTGTTTTCATCATCTGCGTACGGATTTTAGGTCTTCATTTGCTGCCAGAGCGGAAAATGCCGCTCCCGGCTGTTGCGAGCAGCAGTAGCAGTGTAGTGGTGGTGCCGGTGGTGCTCCGCAGTTCCGTGATGCAAACGTACCGGTATGGCACCGACTGACATACAAATCGATATAGGGGAGTAAATACGTGTTTTCAATGCCACCGTGCTCGTTATGTTCACCGATTAGTCATGTTTACGGAAGCGCGGACGTCGAATGCGAAGCGCGCACAGCATATGTGGGTCACGGTGATCCGTGCTCGCGATGGACTTTCGACGAGGCGATTGCTACGCTGTTGACATTACAATGTAATATAATCTTAACTAGACTTGTGACGGTTACTGACGAAACGAAATTACCTGGGCGGAAAAATAACGCGACTGCACAACCAGACAAATTACTATTCGAAGGTTGAGCAGAAGGGTCGACGTTCGGGCGAGTTAATTCTGGTTGATCATGATCGTGATTATGATTGACCTAACTCTGCGCAGCGCATGTGGCCTGTCGCTCGGAGCCCACCTTTGTGAAACCGCTGCTTGCACCACAAATGCTTTACGCGACCAGCAGTAACTGTTTTGTAATTGTAATTAGATTCCGTGACAACGCAAAAGGATTAGAAGCTTTTACTTTGACCGCGTTGTGAACAGGTTGAGCTATTTTCCAAATGCAGCGTTCACGCGTATCTCGAGCTTCGTTTCCACATTGGGCTGCCTGCTTATCCTGATATCGACCAGCAGTGTGCGAAGGAGAAAGTTATCCTTTCATATCGTTTGGCAGTGTAATGCGTTGGCCTGAAAAAAAGTAAACAAAACGCCGTGATATTAAAGGTTAGATTCAATGAAAAGGGTATTGTTTAATGCCAATCGGCTGTAATGACCAAACAATATATGGTATTTTAAATTGACTACAAGGAACCAGAAGTTATTGTAATGTTGTATTGTATCGGCGCTCGTGAAAGATCCTCAGGTGGTCAAAATTAACCCGGAGCCCTCCACTACGGCGCGCCTCATCACCCAGAAGCGTCGGGGCGTTAAACACCATAATGAATCAATTAATCAATCAACCAATCAATCAATGCTGTATGGTAAACGATAAAGTTGCTTCTAACATTTCAGGGGGTTCCGTTCCCTGTCGCAGCTTTGCGTGTGATAAATGGATTTTGCTCCGTCTGCTTGCCGTCCAAGTGCACCCAACAAACCCTGGAGTTGGTCGTTGGTACAAAGTCGTTGCGGTTTATCAGCGGCATCCACCAATATCTCAACTCGGTGTGTGTTGGGAAGCGATGCAGCAAAAACACGCCGCAACCGCACTGCATTTTCTCCAGGCAGTGTCGTGCACATGCGTGCTGTCAGCGACTGTTTCTCGCTTTCTCTGGTTCTTCAATAACCCACCACCGCGCAGTGCTGACCAAGTGACGTTTGCGCCTTGAACGGCATCGCAGCATTGGCTAAAACAGTTGAAAGTTCCGCAAAAACTAAGCACGCGGTGCGAAATACCCCTTGTATACGCAGCGGAGCATACCGCGCCGAGCGATGTTAACAGCCCAGCGCGCACAGGCAACACTGGTCGGCCGCCAAGAGAACTGGTTTGAGAGTATTTTCCTCCTTTCCCGGCTGCTTATGGAAAATGGTGTATACAGGGGGTATTTCTCACCGCGTGCTTAGTTTTTGCGGAACTTTGAACTGTTTTAGCCAATGCTGCGATGCCGTTCAAGGCGCAAACGTCACTTGGTCAGCACTGCGCGGTGGTGGGTTATTGAACAACCAGAGAAAGCGAGAAACAGTCGCTGACAGCACGCATGTGCACGACACTGCCTGGAGAAAATGCAGTGCGGTTGCGGCGTATTTTTGCTGCATCGCTTCCCAACACACACCGAGTTGAGATATTGGTGGATGCCGC
This sequence comes from Haemaphysalis longicornis, assembly GCF_048455015.1. NCBI lineage: Eukaryota > Metazoa > Arthropoda > Arachnida > Ixodida > Ixodidae > Haemaphysalis > Haemaphysalis longicornis. The sequence goes on along the minus strand of NW_027526203.1, from coordinate 367,098,354 downwards.
TGATAAATCGCAACGACTTTGTACCAACGACCAACTCCAGGGTTTGCTGGGTGCACTTGGACGGCAAGCAGACGGAGCAAAGTCCATTTATCACACGCAAAGCTGCGACAGGGAACGGAACCCCCTGAAATGTTAGAAGCAACTTTATCCTTTACCATACAGCATTGATTGATTGATTGATTGATTAATTGATTCATTATGGTGTTTAACGCCCCGACGCTTCATGGGTGATGAGGCGCGCCGTAGTGGAGACCTCCGGGTTAATTTTGACCACCTGGGCATCTTTCAGGAACGCCGATACAATACAACATTAAAATAACTTCTGGTTCCTTGTAGTCAATTAAAAATACCATATATTGTTTGGTCATTGCAGCCGATTGGCATTAAACAATACCCTTTTCATCTAATCTAACCTTTAAAATCACGGCGTTTTGTTTACTTTTTTTTTCAGGCCAACGCATTACACTGCCAAACGATATGAAAGGATAACTTTCTCCATCGCACACTGCTGGTCGATAGCAGGATAAGCAGGCAGCCCAATGTGGAAACGAAGCTCGAGATACGCGTGAACGCTGCATTTGGAAAATAGCTCAACCTGTTCACAACGCAGTCAAAGGAAAAGCTTTTAATCATTTTGCGTTGTCACGGAATCTAATTACAATTACAAAACAGTTACTGCTGGTCGCGTAAAGCATTTGAGGTGCAAGTAGCGGTTTCACAAAGGTGGGCTCCGAGCGACAGGCCACATGCGCTGCGCAGAGTTAGGTCATTCATAATCACGATCATGATCAACCAGAAATAACTCGCCCGAACGTCAACCCTTCTGCTCAACCTTCGAATAGTAATTTGACTGGTTGTGCGGTCGTGTTATTTTTCCGCCCAGGTAATTTCGTTTCGTCAGTAACCGTCATAAGTCTAGTTAAGAAAGATTATATTACATGGCAATGTCAACAGCGTAGCAATCGCCTCGTCGAAAGTCCATCGCGAGCACGGATCACCGTGACCCACATATGCTGCGCGCTTCGCATTCGACGTCCGCGCTTCCGTAAACATGACTAATCGGTGAACATAACGAGGATGGTGGCATTGAAAACACGTATTTACTCCCCGATATCGATTTCTATGTCAGTCGCTGCCATACCGGTACGTTTGCATCGCGGAACTGCGGAGCACCACCGGCACCACCACCACACTGCTACTGCTGCTCGCAACAGCCGGGATCGGCATTTTCCGCTCTGACAGCAAATGAAGACCTAAAATCCGTCCGCAGATGATGAAAACAAAAGAGAACACACACACACACAAACACTGCAACCGCTAACTTAACGCCAAACCACTACGGTTCACTTGGTAATGCACGGGTACCGAGCAGACGCACGGAAAGAACGGAGCACTTAACAGCCCAGCGCGGAAGTTTCGGCGGTCGCTTCATAGACGGCGCTAGCGTCCGCTCAGAAAAAGCAAATGGCGGCGCCCACCTCTAGCAAGGAAAATGGTGTATAGCTATAGCACTGCCATGCACCCGGCCACAGAATCGACTTCGTCGGGACGGCCATCGTCGAGAACGAAAACTTGGTGGCACAACGTCACAATACCTTAATCGCTACCTTGGGACTCTCACTTTTGTGTATACGCATGGCCTGCGCTAGACAGAGAGGGGCTTTGTGAGATACCTAACGCGTTGAAAGGCTATCGGACGCGGCAGCAGGCTGACCCCAGTCACCCCTGAGAAAGAAAGCTGGTTGTGAAACGTCGGCTTCTCCATTTATTGTACCATTGTTTGCAGTGTAATTATAGCTTTTCATTTGTAGCCTCCCAACCAGACAGGTCGCAGCCAAAAGTTTACCTTCACTGCATGTTGTGTGGGTCCTACAGAGGAACCAATTGGTAATGGGCCTACCCAATTTCCCATTGATTCCCCTGAATGACGACCATTTGCGACCCCACAAGCACGTGTGCATACGATCTTTTAGAGATATTCGAAGGCACGTCATCCCGCCGCTCACAAAACTTGCACAACATAGGCAGTTTTTTTTCTTTTTTCGTACCACCGGTGTTGGGAGTCTAAGCTACTTTCTAGTAGTCGACCAAGTGATAGTAAACAAAAACAAAAGAAAAGTGATTATGAGCGAGCTCTTTAATAACAAAGTTTTAGTCGCAAATAATTGCAAATCGGCACGAACAAACTGGGTGCGAGAGTACAAGCTTTCGCGTTTCAAAGGCCTTGGAGATTTTTAAAGGTCGATAGTCGTGCTCTTTTGTCTCAAACGGCATTTCAATCAAATGGTTTTGAAAAACGTTGTGTGTCAGCTCAAAGGTGGCATTTTAGTCAAATGGGGATCCGGACATTTCAGTGTAGGACATTTCGGGCAGACATTTCGGTGGACGGACATTTCGGTGCACGGACGTTTCGGGGGTCTAGGTCTTTTCGGTACAGGGCGTTTCGGTACGGTCTTTTCAGTACACGGACATTTCGGTGCACGGACATTTCGGGGGTCCTGGTCTTTTCGGTACAGGGCGTTTCGGTACGGTCTTTTCGGTACACGGACGTTTCGGTGCAGGACATTTCGGTACAGGGCGGTTCGGTACAGGTCGTTTCGGTACGAAAACGAATACGAGCGAGCGTTTGAGGCAGCAAAATCCGCGCCCGTTGTTAACATGGGAGTTGCAAGCACGCAAATCGAACGTGTTTATTACAACTGTTGTTGCTCGTAATTTTACGTTATTTTAGGCCAGTAAAAAGATAAAAGAAAGGACACCAAACAGGCGCTGAAAGTTTATTGACGAAACCACCATGTATATATAATACATCCATGGAACGGAAACGAAAGCCCACATATATGACATACTTTTCATGATGTCATACCTTTCACTTTTTTTTGGAAGCTCGCAGATACTGCAGATGCTCGTTTTTGGCGAGGACTTGTTTAAAGCGCTAGACACATGAAAGACCGGCGCATGCGATTCGCATGCGACTGATCGTTACGACTGATTGTTAGGACGGGTTTTGGCGGATCAGTCGCATGCGAATCGCATGCGAATCGCATGCGCCGGTCGTACATGTGTCTAGCGCTTAAATCAGCGCCTGTCTTGCGTTTTTCTTTCTGTCCTTGTCGTCTGAGCTGTGGAATCATGACGACGACAATTGAGTGCTGTTGCGGCCGTTTTCTCGATTTCCCTGGGAAGGCCGATATGAGTGCTCTTGTATTAAAACACCAAGGTTCAGGGCCTTTCATTCTTACAATTTTCGCATGCAGGAAAGTCTGGCCCATCCTGCACCCCAGACGTACAGAAGGGTTTGCGTGTTGAGTCCACACAGAAAAGCTACACTTTTAAAATGTTTTGAGCGGGTTTCCAAGTTATCCGATGTAAAAGGGTTGAGATTTGGGCGAGTTGGTAATAATGCATCTAAAAAAAAAAAACTGCGCGGAAATTAACGGGGTTCTCTGCTGTCTTCGTGTGTTCTTGTCCCCGTTAATTTTCGCGCAGTTTTTTTTTTTTAGATTATCCGATGTGCCTGGAGTGGTAATATTAATGCGTAAGAATATATGTCCGCAGCAACATTAAGTGTCGAATTGGTCACGCTGGAACATGTAAGTGTTATAGTAGATTAAATGTAGATTGATAGCTCCCAATTTTGTGAGGAATAGTCGAAAAGAAAAATCACGAGACATTCCAGGTGAATGTGGATTACCAGCGAAGCTTGTCTTGGTACGTGACACGCAGGTGGCTCCAAATTTACCGGAAAGGTGTAAACAAATTTAATTTCTGTTGAAAGTTGACGATGGGCATCCTCAAGGAAGACATATACATTTATCCACGCACTTTTATTTTGACTCTAGCGAACGAGCAGACGGTGCATCATATTAACTAGTCTACTGATGGTGTGGATCGAGTGTTGAGACGCATAAGCTTGAGGTCAAGAACGGCGAGTGACATTGGTGGTGACCGCGTACTGACAATGCCTACACCGGGACATTTTTTTTCGAACGCCCCACGGTAAAGAACGCCTCACTCTTCAGATACGTAACTTTTTGTTTGCATACATGCAAAATACAAAAAACACTATGTATTCAAATGAGCTTCGCCTAAAAAATGTATTTGTCATGAGGCGGCTCGCTGTCGTTGTTTCGGAAGCCGGTTCCGAAAAAAGAGGGTGTGGGTAAAGCGGGGCTTAGGCGTTGCGCTGCTAAGCACAAGGACGGGGGTTCGATTCCCTGCTGCGGCGGCCGCTTTTCTGGTGGAGGCGAAAAGCAAGAACGACCGTGTGTCCGGGATTTCGGCGCACTTTAAAGATCCCCAGGTGTTCAAAATTAATCCGGAGGAATCCACTGTGGTGCGCCTCATAAAACGTGAAGCGGGGATTTCCCCCTTTTGACCTAACACTATTGCTCGTGACCCCCGCACTTCTTTATGTGTATCCAACATGAATGTTTACCAATTCACTCCAATTCGCGGATTGTATTCGGCCTTGTAACTGGAGTACACATATTCGGGGTGATTTAAATTCAGAATTTTTCTACAATACGTTTCGGAGTTCATATACAGTGAGCACTCATGTTAGCGCAGTGTCCTTGTTAATCTTATATCGCCTCAAAGGCGTTCTGCTGTGGTAAATGGCGCGTTGCCAAGGGGAATTCTTAATTCTAGAAAAACAAGAAAAACGGAAAAGAAAACAGTATATGTGAATACTTTTAAAACGAATAATTCTCGCGAATACCACGGGCTTGGAGGGCGACCGACAACATAAATTAATGAAGCCACCTAAGGTTAGGAGTCTTCATGCGATCGACATCGTTTGCAGGAAATGCAGTAAAATTTAATATTCATCAGACGCGATATCCGTGCAGTGAATTGCAGTTTTTGTTCTGCCATGAGGTGAGATCCTCATTTATTTGTAGGTTTGTTTTATGCGTTTCTTATGTTTAGCGTTCATTTTTATATACCCCGTTCACGCATTACTTGTCATACATGTTAAAACTTGTACTTGTGTCTTTTTTAGCTTACCTTACTCAATGCCTTATCGAGGAAACTGAGATATAGTTATAAATAAATAAATAAATAAATAAATATATGTAGATTATTACTCATATGGAAGCTAAGCCCTTAGTTGAAGCACTAGTTACAAATCTTTATCTCTAGTGGTGTGTCCGTGAGTTCGCATCGTGCGGAAAGGTAATAATGAGCAGTGACAGAGGAATTCTGAAACTAATTATTGATACGTCACGATGTCATAAAATGAATCAGTTCCAGAACTTCATTGAAGTAGCTAAGGTGACGCACCGGGAACATCGCTCGCAGGTAGTGTTTTGAACGCGTTTTGAAATTTCATGCTTTCTGCTCCCGTAATTAGATGCGTCCCTGCAATTTGAATTTTCTCAAAAGCCATTCAAGAATACCAAATTTCGGAAGAAAGAAATGGCGGCTGCTGCCGTAGCATTTTTTTACTCGAAAATATCGTTCCGCAGTTGTAGCTGTCCGAAATAAGTAATTATTATCCAATGCTTTTTTTTTTTTTTTCCGGTGGTATGAAATGTGCGATAAACAGGAAAATAGCGTCGTAGATAGACATAAGCCGTATATCTAGTAGTTGTCGTGAATTACTTCGCAGCGGACAACCTTTCCAAGCTCCACCAAAATCCTAACGCAGAGGGCATCCGCTTTCAGAGTAGAGCGCAGCGCAATGAACGGGACGAAGCGAAGACGAGTGTCTCGTCTTCGCTTCGTCCCAACTTTTGCGCCAACCGGCTCAAGCTTCAACTATTCTGAGGCATCCGCTTGCCATCCCACAATAGTCGCGGGGGAACTCTATTGAAGTGACTCCCCGCTCACAGACGAACAATTAACTTGAGGAGGAGTTGACCGCGCCGTCGCACTTGACAGTCAAACCGGTCGAACGCCGCGACCGCCCCGAGAAGAATGAGGGAAAACAGCCGTGTAGGTACAGTGCCTAGAAGTGTAGGCAAAATTCCATTCGACGACGGCACGTGGTGGCAGCTTTGAGAACTAGGGGCGCTTGGGCAGGAATCCTGGACTCGTTTCTTCAACTTTTCTTGATATCTTAAATGCTTGCAGAACACAGTAACCCAACACACACAGTACTTAGATAAGGGGGTCACAGTAACCCAACACACACAGTACTTAGATAAGGGGGTCACAAAGTACCTCATCAAAAAAGTACTGCTCTATACCCATCAGATAACTTGCAAACTTGCTCAAAAGATTTTTCTCTCTTTCCCGGTCTTGACGTTCTTCGACGGCTCGAATTACGCAATTAAGGCCATGTAGCGGCTGTTGGCTGGTTTTCCTTCATTTGCAGCAATGAAGGCTTTTCGATAGCAACTTGGAAAATAAAGCACAAAAACAAGCACAAATGGAAGGCGTATCTGGTGCGACGAGCAAATCACGCAGTGGCGCTCCGTGCTGGCGATAACTATAGCTTTCGCAGTGCTTCCAGACGCGACGGAATATCGAAAGTGTTGCATGGTCTCTTTAAGTGCACCTCGGAGGAGCACTACTGAGCAGCAACTGGCGGGTGCCGTGGTGCTACACAAGTCGGCACGTCCCCGAAACTCGCGAGCGTTGTGGTCACTCAGGAGATGCCCCGGTATCTTCGTATGCCGCTTTTGTTCAGGAAAGATCCTTCCAAAGCAAAATTTGACGGTTCCAAGTGCGTTTGATGCTGAAAGACACTCTTAGGGACCTAAGTAAGCCTGCGTGGCATTTAATTTCCTGTAATAGTCGCTTGACAGAAGGTCGGCGCATGCTGGCCGAAGGGAGCGACGCCGTTGGACAAGCGCGGCACCGGTTGGAGACGGAGAAAGCCCCAGTCGTGCTTCGGCCGCATCCGCTTCTCAAGTGCGAATGCCCACGTGGTCTTGAAACATTATCGCGATGTTGGAATGTCAACTGCACTACACTCAGGTGGTGTCGTTAGTTGTCGTTAGCAACACCGAGTTGTCCGGCCGACCAAACGCCAGCTCAAGGCGCCGCTCACTTGAGCAGTGTTCGCGTAGCGCTGTGCCGTTGTCTGCAAAACAGCACGGAACTCGAAAAAGTGTCTCCTTGGTTATGCACGCGCTTGAGCGTTGTAATTACACTCGCTCTTTCCGTTTGCTTTATTCATAACAGTTTCTATAAAAACATCTTCACAGCACTCATACATAGTAACGCTCTGCCTGTTTACTGATATTTTCATCTGGCTACAAAGCGTTATTTCCCTCTACATCCGTATCATAAGGAGCAACATCGGATCTCACAATTACATCTCTCTCTCAGGTGACATAAAGAGGAGCGATTTTATATGCAAAGCGGGTCTTGGTTAGCCCCGACTGCTTTTTTCTGCGTCAATTTTTCGGCGCTGCTTTTTCAGCCGCTTTATGCTTGTTGGGGGGAGGGGGAATGGCGTACCTTGCGAAACAAACTTCTGTCAAGACTATAAGGACTAAGTATAGAGCACGTCAGCTGCGGAGTCGCTTTCATCTGTTGTTGGCTTGTTTATCTTTCGTTTTCTTGATCTTCGGGGGCACACGAGCGGCTGTGTCGCGTTCATTCTCTTCGCTTCCACACCCGTTCTTAAGACGGACGCCACGAAAAACCTTTACCGACGAGGGGCTCAGAGCTTCGCTGTAAAAAATTGGCCCAATAGAAGGGTCTCTTACGTGGTATCACTCACAGGAGCGGCGCCGCTGAATCTCCAGGCGACGTGCTCACACCAATTACGTTCATTAACTGCGTGCCAGGTTCCCACCATACTCCTGATTTGTGCGTCGAGTTCGCTTCGGTAGTGCCCGGTGGGCTCTCTTTTATTTGCTCGTGGGTCCTCATTTGCTTGGTCCAACGATGCCTCGACGGGAGCAGCGGCTTATCGAAACAAACCCGTAGTAATATTATGCAGATTCATGTTATCAAACAAAACAAATGGTAACTCACAGCAAGTATACTTACGCAGTTTAGTAAATATATGCTTTACATCGCAACCGCAACCTTCGAAGGAATGATTTTCAAGCGTACGCGGTGTGTACATGAACATATTTTAAACACGTGAGCACAAATCGATTTTCAATGCCCCCGCCTTTGCGCCTGTAGCTTTTGCCTATACCCCTCCTCCATTGTTAACAAACATGTCGTTTTTTTGTTTTTTTTTTTCTTTAGGTTTGCATCGCCAATAAGTCATTTGTCATTGGACAACAACAGTGTGCTCTGCCGCCTCGCAGTGAGCTTAGGAAATGTCAACTCGCACGCTTTATCTCAAGGACCCGAAATTTTCACCCATGTGAACATGAATGATGGTGGAGTCGCCAACGCCAGAACTCTTTCACCGCAGTGATCTATAGTCATTTCAGACTCACGCAGTTCGGGGATCGAAACAGGCCATATCAGGTATTTGTATTTTGATTGTGCCTTACCTTTCTTCTTGCTCATCAATTTTTCGCGCTGACAAGTAGAAGCGTCAATACGAGGTCGCAAATAAATCACGCCGTTTCGAAAAAATTCTTGTTGGTTTGTCTGAGGATGCCGAATATGACCCACTTGGCCCTGCAAAATTTCGAGCGTTTTATATTCCGTCGGGTGCGTTGTCATGACTTGTCGTCAGGAAAGTGCGTCTCCAAAATGGAAGGACCCAGGGATAGGGCAGGCAAAGAAGATAGCCACGCATTAATCACCTGCAAACTAATGTAAAAATTGTAACGGGAAGTTTAATGCGCTGATAAAACACCTGGCCCATTAGACGTAATGTTGTGGACGGCTACTGATTAACTAGATCACAAGAGGTTCTTTAAGGATCTGGAAATTCCCACACACGAAAGTTTTTGTTTTTATTCCCACACAACAATAATAGCTATGCAGCTAATAGTCAAAACCGTGAAACTGAGCGCACGAAGCTCAATGGTAAATACGCTAAACCTTTTTAAACAAAACGCTAAGGGCGTATGCAGGATTTAGGCGTGTTGCATTGGCGAAGGCGTCCCTGAACCGGGCTCCATCGAATCCGTCATGTAGTGGTATCGTCGTGTACGAGCGGCGAGCAGAAGCAGCTGCCTTGATGCCGACGCCGAAAAGCCGAAGGCAAACTTAACTGGTTTACTGCAGGACAAGAGATGAACACTTACGATACAGGAACAGCACCCTTCCGGCCGAGCTAACAGCCTAACCTGAACCGAACAATAGCAGGATCCGATGCTGCCTATCGAATGAGTTGTATGATCGGAGGAAAAGCGTATTAATAAACAGAGGCGCCAACGGTCAAACACCTTTGCACACGGCTCGAACACAGTACAGAAACTCAACACTCTTTCGCGGTCTCGTGACAGCGACACACGTTGAGTCTGTGGGAAAGGAGGAGAGGAGATCACTGCGAGAGGCGCCCGCTGACAGTTTCAAGTCTCTACACGGAGAACAGTTTTCTTTGTAGTTTACAACGGTTGTGGGCGTGAGACACCGCAACAATAACCCGCGTGGCGGAAACGCTCGTGCGTGTCATAGCTTGTTTGAGGAGGGCGGCTTTACCGCCAAGCGCACGAAGCTTTCACGCACTACACCACAGTGGTGGCACACGCGCACAGAGTAGCGGCGCGCTGAATGGTAGCAGGCGTAATCGGTGCAGGTCATCAGTTTTTTTGGTGGGCCTCGTAAAAATTGGAAACTGCACTGCTGGTTCATCTCATGCACAGGCAAGTATCTCCCCCGAGGGTCCTGTAGGCTCACAGCTGCAGTCTCCACCCCAAGTCAGATACAGCCGTTGTAAGGTTTGACCATGGAGGTCGTCGCACTGCGGGCGCCCAGCGACGGAGACGCCGAGACGGCCGTCACCCTTCGGAGGGTCGCTAACAATGGACCTCTCCCGGGGTACGTCACGCAGCGGCCGTGACGTCACGGAAAGCGCACGTGCTGGGTGTGGCCGGGAGGGTGGTTGGCAAAACATTCGGACCGGAGCGCGGGGCTTATGCAGTGAGGCTGCATTAGACGCGCGCAAAAGTGGAATTTCTGTTTACGTGTTGGCTCTTCTGATGCCGGTGGGCTGCTGTGCTCTCGGCTACGCCAATCTTGCGAGCAAAATCAGCGGCATCAGACTTTTCGGAGTCCCCAAAGAGGTAAATTCGGCGTGTATTGTGGATGCGCGCAATGTGCCGAAGAGGCTGGCAGCCAAAGCAGCGACATGGTCTGCTCTTACTCGTAGCAACATTTCCCATTCTCGAACTTCTGCTGCCCGTGTGTACGAGGTTTCGGCGCACGTTAAAGATCCCCAGGTGGTCAAAATTAATCCGGAGACCTCCACTACGGCGCGCCTCATCGCCTGCGTTGCGTCGGCGCGTTAAAGCCCTATAATCAGTCAATCAATGAATTTAACTTCTGCTGTTCTCCAAAGCGCCGTCATACCGTCTACATTGGCAGTCCGCGCTGATTCGTGCCATGAAATAATGCTGTTTATCAACCATCTGCTATCATGCAGCACCAGCAGAAATTTGGTCAAGTGAAATAGTACCGGGGGTAGGGGGCACACGGAAATTTTCTTGCTGCGAAATATTATCATGTTTTGAGGAGGTAGAGCACTGTATTAAAAACACAATGAATGCCTAACCTGCTTAGGCGACACGAAATAAATGTTTCGACGAGGGATCGCGATAGCCGCCTGCCGCCAGATCGACAACAAGTGTGGTCTTATGGGGGGATCTGTTCAAGACGAACGAAATTCATTGCTTGTAAGTGCAATAAATTTATACCTTGACCAATTATATTCTGCCTTGAGGATGCGGCAAAACAGAGATGCTTACCGTGCTCACATTTAGCATCATGCCTTCGACGCGAGATGGGCCGCTCACGCGACTCGAAAAAACTCGAAAAATGTGTTTGCCCTAAGCGAACAGACTCAGTGTATGTATTCTTTTGTTCCGGTTTCCCGACGCTTTCGTATTCAGCGGGCGTACAAGGACACTAACTTTAACTATCATGAAATAATGACTACCGTAAATTATTCGGTGCACTGTCGCAAGCTATTCGCACTAACCATATGTGGCTGCTATGTTACTCACGCAATGACGATGAACCGTTTCGCGATTTCACTGGGGAAAAATGTAGCAAAACAATCGGTCAATCACGTAGAGAACGACATCATCGCAATATTTTTATTGGAATAATTTTTGGCTGTTGCTCTTCATATTTTTGTTTCGTTGCTGCTTATTTTACTTTTTAATCCTTTCATGCTTTACCTTTCCTTTTTCCCCTCGACATGAAATCGTGTGTACGCCACTGTCTCCGGGCGACGCAAAGAGACCAAGAACGGGGAGCGTATACGTACGCTGCCTGAGGCACCGCGCTTAGCTTAAGCAGACCTCGAAATCAACAATGAATTAGCTTTCCCTGGAACGTGTCCGAACACAAATAATCTTAAAAAAACATTCTTGGAATGCGTCGCAACAGCACCAACCTTCAGAATGACTCGTTTAGGCTGTCGCGCACAGATGATCCGAAAGCGTCGCTCTTCAGTTGACCGTACGGTAAACGAAACTGTTGCGGAGGTTGTAGATGCGGAAAGCTACATGGAGGTGCGACGGGCATAGCTAGGATAGCTAGACCCCCACCTGCAATGTGGGCGGCCAGTGACGGCCCGAACCAACGGCACATCGTTCCTTTCGGGCGCCGCGCGGCCAGGCCAGGTCGTCGGAGCAGGCGAGTTCTGCCAACCGCCACCGCACTTCGCCGCCGCAAGCAGGCGCCACCCGTCGCGCACGTGCGCTTCGTGACGTCACGTTGTTTACATACAGGGAGAGGTCCATTAGGCCGTCTCGACGCACGGCGCCTACGGAAACGAGCAGGGTCGTGTCCGGCCCGGGACAAAAAGGCGCCGCTCCCTTTGACAAGTTGGGTGGCGACGACTATGTGTGGAGGTTCTCCGAACGCACCTTGCTCGGTCTGGGAGTATTGTGCCCGGCCTTGCCGCTTCTTGTTTTCTTTGAACTTTCCCTTCCCTCACCGAGGGTATTTATGTCAGGCCCGGCGAGAGGAGGGGGTCTTTTTTGCTCTGAACTTGCCGCAGGTCACGGGGACAGTCCCGCCTGCGCCGGCTAGACCCCGGCAAGCTCCTAAGCCCCACTGCGGGCTAGTTCTGCTCCCCTTGTATATGCCTTGTAAATAATTCCTGTACATAAAGTGTACATAGCTTGGACATCCGAGTCTGCCTCGTTCCTCACGGCGACACGAGACACCGCGGTGCATTCCTGGGTACGGAAAAGACCTGAAATTTACTGCCGTACTCTCTTCTTGTTTAGAATACAGTAAAAACTCGTAAATTTGAACCGCAAGGGGGCGCCAGCTCCGTTCGAATTAATGAGAGTAGCAGTTGGGCAACACTTTGATGCTTGAAATAGGCCGTGACTGTAGACTTAGACGGCCTTTGGTCCTTGAGCCAGACCTTTTTATGGAAGGAGCGAAGGTATCCTCCTCTTCGCCTTCTTCAAAGCTGAAGAAAGGACGGGCGGCATTCCATCCGGCCATGACTCCGAGCTGATGTCCGCAGTGGTGCTTCCTGCTCCTCCTCTTCGTGATCACTAGCAGAGACAGGTTCTGCGCTTCTGACTTGAGAAATGATTGCTCATCTGTCATCGCACCAAACAAAACTGCACTTCCGTCCCCACTGACGTAGTCTGCAAAGAACGTCTTCCGGGTTTCAGATTGGTTTTACCCGATGCTACCATCTCTTTTCGTTCTGGAGGCGACGCAGCTTCTTGTGTAAGGAGCGGGTGCGTTTCTCTGGCCGTTTTTCAGGGCGCCAAACCGCGGTGCGGTTGCACGAAGTTCAAATTATCTGGGGCGGAACCAACTCGAGTCGAATTAACGGGCTTTTTTTATGCATACACTTATATGGAGACTGGCAGTACCAAATCTTATAGTAAGAGTTATCCATACATTCAAATTATTGAAGTTCGATTTAACAAACTTTTACTGTAGAAAATTACAATAGAGACACGCAGAATGTGCGCGTCTTTCCCGGTGGCATCAGAGATGATATTCCCGCGGACACCAGAATGGCCTGGCAGTCACTGAAGCGAGATTTTGTAACTGCGTCGTAATCCACGTGTGAGCTATGTACATTAAACTCATACACTGATTAGCGGCAGCGGGGGGATGAGTTCCCCAGCGTTTGTATCTGGCCGCGACTCCAGCAATATTATCCATTGCCGAGCAGGAAACGAGTGCCGCCTTAACAGCAGCTAAAGAGGTTTTGTGACGGAGTTTCTCCTTTTATTTATTTATTTAACGATACTGTTAGCCCCAGTGGGGCCGTTACAGGGTGGTAGACAACAAAACAAACAACACTAACAAAGCTTCTCAGCCCGATACAAAGACGCATTTTTATACACAAAACCAAGACCAAATTTGAGCACAGATACCATTTGCACGCAGTGGCAAGCTATAGCGACAATGAAAACAAGCAACACGTGTTCAACAACGGGGTCTCATCGGCCAAGCAACATCCCCGCATACAAGCGGCGCAGCAAGTGTTCTGCAATGGAATGCGCAGGAACTACACCAAGAAACATGTGCACAGTGCGTGCGCAAGACAGAAGCACACGGACATGCAAGAACACACGAATAAAACGTTACAGCAGCTATCAATCAGTTATAAGTGAGTAATGACGAAGCAGGTACGACTCAAACTGATTAACCGTGACTGCGGAAATTGCAGCCTGTGGAAGTGCATTCCAGTCTTCTATTGTTCTCGGTAGGAACGAATATTTAAAACTGTCTACCCTGGCATTAATTGCGAGAAACTGGCCCGCATGGCTACCCCTGACAGTGCGAGTGTTCCTAGGTTTTAAATACGGACTAGTGTCTAAGTTTAGGGAATTGTTTTTTTAGCATAAAAAGAAACTTCAACCTAGCTATTCTCCGTCGGTCTGAAAGGCTAGGTAGGTTAAGATGGCTTAGCATGTCACTAACCGAATCAGTGCTTCTAAATCTCGACAGAATAAACCTAGCTGCTCGCCTTTGTATTTTTTCTATCTTATCAATCTGGTATTTCCTATACGGATCCCATATAATACTCGCATATTCTAGCGTAGGCCGCACAAGCGTCAAATATGCCGTAAGCTTTGCTTTGGTTGATGCCAGTTTTAATTTTCTTCTTAAAAACCACAGCTTCTTTTCTGCAACGCTGCACAAATGATCAATGTGAGTTTTCCAACTTAAGTCTTCAGATAGGGTGACACCCAAGTATTTAAAATGCGTTACTCGCTCTAACTCATGCCCGTCTAATCGGTAGGAAAACGCCAACACATTTTTTACGTTTTTTGTGACTGTCATGTACGAGGTTTTGCAATAGTTAACTTTCATTTTCCATTTATTGCACCAGTCGCCCAGATTATTCAGTGCAGCGTTTAAAGCGAGCTGATCTTTACGATGAGTTATTCTTGAATATATAAGGCAATCGTCTGCGAACAGGCGAAGCTTAATATTAGGTGAAACTGTTTCTGCAATGTCGTTGATATAGCACAAGAAGAGCACCGGGCCGAGCACGGAGCCCTGGGGCACACCAGAAGTCACACTTAAAATACGGGATTTCACACCATTAATTTCAACAAATTGTGTCCTGTTAGAAAGGTACGATTTAAGCCACTCTATCAACTTCTTATTTACACCGAGGCGTACTAGTTTCTCTATAAGCTGCGCGTGGGTTCTCTATAAGCTGCGCGTTACAACATTACAAGTCATTACAGTAAGTTCTGCTGAAAGAATTCGCGCATCGATAGCCGACGAATTAGACTTCAGTGATCGATTTGCGTACACCTAATTGTCGCCAAAAAATGTTCGCCATGGAACCCTTTGCACGTAATCGTAGGGGAAAAAAGACAAAGCAAATAAAGAACGAGAGAAATAAGGAACTATAAAACCAATAGAGGCATGAATTAACAAGCAAAAAGAAATTTAAATAAATAAATGTGGTACGTGGACTGCCGATTGACTAGTATCAGCTCACGCAAACTGTCGGAGATGACAGCCTATCAGAACATTTTGCACTGAGAGCTGGCGGTATTAATTAACGCATCAGACGTAAAACCCGCTTGTGTTCATCTGTTGGCAGACGTGAAGAGAGTAACTCGCGCCGAGCAGAGGCGGAGGCTAACCGCGCAGGACCAGGCGATAGCCTCAGGGTAACGTAGCCTAAGAAATTAGTAGCAGGGAAAGTGTAGGGAAGCCCCTCTTCCCTGACCGTACTCTTTTTTTCAAGTTGTGCTAGGCGCTTGACCGCCATTCCCACGATGAATTACGAGCTAGCTCGAATAGGCATCTTAACTCAAGAAGTAGGAAATCGCGTCACAGAGCGCTAACCAGTGGTGGCGAGCAGCGGATGAGTGCCGTCATGGAGGAGATGCCGCTGAAGTAGGGGGCCAGGCGGCGTGTCAAACGCCGCCCCGCACAGAGTTGGTACTGGACCAGCTCGGCCGCCTGTCCTTGGCATACCCTTACACGATCACGCTTCCTGGTAGTCCCGGGACTGGCTGCACTTTTGTTCATGCGTCCTGTATAGTTAAAAGCAACGCCACCTGTATGACGTGTCCTGACGGGTCAGCCGAAAATGGCAAAACAGCTGCTTTCCCGTTGCTCTCTACTGCCATTCAGCACGCCAGGAGAGGTCACATTGAGCCTCTCTGCTAGAGCGGAAACGGAAAAAATGGTCCCGGAAAAAATGGTCCCGGAAAAAATGGTCCCGGAGAAAATGGTCCCGGAAAAAATGGTCCCGGAGAAAATGGTCCCAGTGACCATCTAGGAAAAAATGGTCCCATGCTCCAGTCGACGTGTTTCCCTTCAAGTTAGTCACATCTGAACATTCTTGAGGTTTTGATTTTGCCCCTTTGCGTGTCAGCTAAAGGGCTGAGAAAGAGATGGAATGCTTTAATATCCCTATAATGGGCAGAAATTAACGCCTCTGGAGGCTAAAATCTAACAAAGCAAATTGGGTAGACAGACAGACGGATGGACGGACGGTTTCATAGATGGATGAGTGGGCGATTTATGTACAGTTGGATGGATGGACGGATGGACGGATGGATGGATGGATGGATGGATGGATGGATGGATGGATGGATGGATGGATGGATGGATGGATGGATGGATGGATGGATGGATGGATGGATGGATGGATGGATGGTAGGACTGAACATAGATTAAAATTTTAATGAAAGTAATTGCATTCAAACTGCACAAACAACTGCGAAGCCTTGAACCGTCGGTTTAGTAGCTTATTTGGACATAGCCATCTCAGTGTCTGGAAGGTCGTAGAAGCTCTACGCTGCAAGATTTCATCAGTATCGGTGAAAATTGCACAAGAAGCCGTGTGAGCTCCACCGATGAAGAGCACAGCGTCGTCCCGGGTCTAGTACATCTCGGTGCTGGACACTTCGGTGCATTAGGTGCACATACCTTTCGGTGTGGACTGATGGGCGAGTTGGTATTTCGACATTCTTGTATTACAGCGCACTACAAACAGGACACAAGGAAGGACGCAGACACAGCGCTGTGTCTGCGTCCTTCCCTGTGTCCTGTTTGTAGTGCGCTGTAATACAAGAATACCTTTCGGTGCACGGACATTTCCGTGCGCAAACATTTCGGCCACCGAATTACCGGGTGCTTGTTTGTTTGAAACAGCGTTGTATTTTTATTTTCGCTTAACATGGGTTATAGACAACAATCTAGAGCAGGGATTGCATTTTATATTGATGCCGTGTTCGATTTTTGCCAGATATTTTTAGAAACTGAACTTTTGTATATCTTTCTTTAATATCTAATTCAGGTAACACCTGTTATGCAGCCCGCTGACTGAATTCTTTCGCACATGTTTTTTTGTTTCTTTTCCCACGGGTGATTTTGCTTTTCGCCTCCATCAGAAAAGCGGCCGCCGCGGCCGAAAGTCGAACCCGCGTCCTCGTGCTCAGCAGCATCACTACACATCACTAGGCGCATCCTGTTTTTTTCTGTCGGTACCTTAAGCTGTCGAGGCTGTGTGGCATGCAGTGGCTTACCCTCCTCACAACGCGCGTGTTTAAAACAGTGATGTGCTGAAATTTATGCACGCCATATGTGGTTGAGACGTCATCGATGGAAAACATCTGTCGATTAAACTAGCGTAATGGCAAATTAGAAAATAAATATGGGAGAGGCCATGAAAGCAACACAACCTGATTTTTGGTAAAACAAACGTTCTTGGCTCGATTAACCGGCTTTACTCGAACAAGATTACTTTTCCTGCCTCGGCTTCGGGACCAATTTTTCTGGGACCATTTTTTCCTACCTTGTATTTGGGACCATTTCCTCCGGGACCATTTCTTCCGGGACCATTTTTTCCAGGACCATTTTTTCCGGGACCATTTTTTCCTACACCCCTGCTAGAGCTATAAGCAGGGATACCTTAGAATGTCTACATGCCGCTCTGAACCTGTAGGCCACCCGAGATACTCACATGACTTCTTATTTTAGTGCATACCTAGAGAAAATGAGGTGGTGTATTAATTATAAAATCTGCATATTTACTATAAAAGGAGAGAAAACAAATTAATTTTTTTTTCAGGTCTTCCTTTCTAGTAAGACAACTTCCGCCTCCCTCTCTACATTCAAGAGAAATGAGGTGACGCCCATGGGTGCCTTGTTAGTCAGCTACCAATGTATCGCATCTAATACATCCTTCTGCGAATGGCTTTGCCCCCGAGGTTCATTTCCAACATTATATTTAGCTCATTTTGCCTAGTTGCCCGCATCAACAGACCTTTCTCTGCGCCTCCTCGTTTCCGGTTTACTTTATTCTGCCCCGAACCCAGGTCACCTGACTATGCCGCTGTTTGCCTTGCTCTTCGCTCGTCCGCCGTGCTCGAGGCACACAATTCCGTTATGGTGATTCCGTCCCTGTGCTTTTATCAAACGGCACGAACCAAGACCTCAGCGTCTTTCTGGTTTTCACGATTATTTTTGTGCGCATTCAGGACAGAAAGAATGTCGCCGAAGCGATCTGGCCTTTTGAGACACAAAGCGTCAGCAAAATACGTCGCTGGCAACCATCTTCATACATTCAAATGCTATTCACGCGGGGTCCTAAAGCCGCCGACCCATTCAGCGTCCTGCCGGGCATGAGGGGAAGGAATTCTGTTCCAGTCTCGTCCTCCTCCCTCCATTTGGTTTTTCAGCCGCCAATGCCGGAGCCGAAGAACTCTTGAGTGCGCTAATAAGGCCCCTCAGTGGTTCTGCTACCTTTGGTGGACAGCGCGGTTCAATGGGGTGTGCATTAGTCGGGCCACTTAGGCAAGGTGCAGACCCTCTGGTCGGCCAATGGCCCGATGAATGCCGGGTGCTGCCGCTGCAGCTGCCGCTCTCCCCGAAGCCATCATCCAATTAGGACACGAACGGACGACTTGCCAAAAGCCTATCCAGCAGGTTGCTCTTTGCCGCCCTTTTGTGCCTCTGTGGCTGGTCTCAAGTTTGCGGACGAAATCGTTCTGCGCGGCTGTCGGTGTGCGATGGATGTGCCCCCTCCCAACCTTATTCACCGGCTGTTAGTTTTCCCTCGCGCGATCTTGTTCACCCTCCAGCCCTCTTTTACTCTTGCTCTCTTTCTAGTGCCAGCACGTTTCGCTGCTTCTCTGGTTCAGTGCGCCCTCGGGGCCGCTTGTCGCCTCAGTTGCGGCGCGTCTATTTTCATTTCGATCTTACCTAATATAATTGCTCACAAAATTAAATCTCGTACAGCAGGCATGTACGGAGGAGGAGGTCCCAGATTGAATGACTCTGAGACGACCCGTATAATGGCCCTGCAATGAAAAGGTAATTTAGCCACAGAACAAAGGAGAAGTCCAGATATGCCGTTTTTCAGCGGCCTCTTAATTGCTGAACGTTGTTTGTCGACTGGGCATTTTTATCACAACTAACGAGCGCTCGTTAAATATCGGAGCAACGGGGTTATAGCTAAGCACAGAAATCGCGGCATAAAGACGTCGCATTACCACGAATTTGCCTATTTTACCGAGTCACGTGCGTACAATTTCGCCTTGCGCGCTGATGTCACTCTAAAGTTTTCATTGTTCTTTTGGGCACTCGATAACATTGTGGGGGCTGCAACGGGCTGCCAACTCGGCTGTTGCAACGCACCTGCGTTTCAATGCTATAAAATCACCGTTGCCTTCGGTGTCCGCCATAAACTAGCATGCCCCCGAGAGGCTCGGCAGCCGCATTGGCCTCCCGGCGAATTCGGTTTTATCATTCAGTGACTGATTGGCTAGCTGAGCAAAGTATTTACTCGAGTTCATCGAGACATTGTTTATAAGTCAGGAAGTCATTCCCTTAATCCCATTCTTTACATTAGGCAGTTGAAGCGATTGCCAACTTATATCAGCGACTTTCTCATTACGTATCACTCAGCTCCATCGTGGTGATCTCTTCCATCTCAATCCGCTTCTTTCAGTTGTTCGATGTAGACCGAGCGTATTTCCCGCTCGTCTACAGGGAAGCACCTCCCCCGACTCCGGTCACCTGCCTACAATACAGAAGCAACACGAGCACAGAACGGACCACCCATGGCGAACCATCGCCTCACACACCAGTGCAGCTCCGCGTCCTCTGTATACATGCTCGACACTCTCCAACGAACTTCCTTCTTCCCTTCTTTTAGTTACTCAGGGGGTCGCAATCACATTAATTCTGTCAAGCTGCTTACTACTGCCTAGAGAAACGGATTAATGCTGTTACCTGTCGCCATTGATACTCGGGAGCTTGGAGTAGCCAGCTTGTCCTGGGGACTAAGCTAAGCTCTCCAATAAATCGATATCTGTCCATCGCCGTGCAGCCGGAAGCAGATTGTTCTCTAAGAAGATGTAAACGTACAAAAGATCTTTGCAGGTAATACGCCTTTCTCGCCAGCATGTCAAATAAGTGGCCCACATGGAAGCAAGAAAAAAAACATCGTTGATTTAACGCGCTCAAGCTACACATGGCCTTTTAGGCGCGCCGTATTGGACGGCTACGGATTAACTTAGACCACTTAGGTATCGCAAAAGAAATATTTAACCTTGCCCGCTCAATTTCTGCATGGAAACTGCTAAAGCACCTTGAGTTAATGTACAGCTTATGTAAGCTTTTTTGTGAGGAGACAAAAGATCCACAGAACCTACTTTTTGTCGGCACCTGTAGGTACGGATAATGTAGGAGTAGGGATAAATATATTAGGGATAAATATAAAAAGATAGGAGAACAAAACTGGTACGACAAAATTGCGCCAAGAAAATTGCAGCAACAACACCGAGTTAAACCAGCACACCGACATTGTTTTTATTCCCCTTTAAGCTCAAGTAGAGTGCGTACGGCGGGCAACGACAAAGAGGGTGGGAGGGACACAGCCCCGAGCATGAGATTCGCACCTAAAACATATATCTGTCCGACCACATCTTCCCCATTGCTTTCCTTGGCTTTCTTAACTGCCTACCCTTATTCATGTCTTCCTTCAACGAGCCCCTTTTTTTTCTCATTCTAATTCGCTATATATATCTATATATATCTATATATATATATATATATATATATATATATATATATATATATATATATATATATATATATATATATATATATATATATATATATATATATATACAGAAAGATAGGTCAGCAGTCTACAACGCCAAAGGAGGCATAGGGGTGTGGTTAGGCTCTTTTTCTTTTTTTTTTACTACGATTAATGAGGTAAACATTTTTTAAAACATACAGAAGAAAGAAAGAAAGAAAAACACGCGCCCAGAGTGGGGACCGAACCCACGCCTTTCGATTACATGTCGATTGCCTTACCAATTCGGCTATCTGGGCGACTGTGTTCTCCTTCACTTTCTGGGCTATTTATATTTACTAGAAGTGTATCTGACACTTGAGGGTGGTAGCCAGCGCCACTCTGACTACACGGGGAGAAGGGGACCTTCTTTTCAACCCCCGGGGCGTGACTCCAACGTCTACAGCCTGTCATGAGCGGGTAACTGGCGGGAAGCCCTCTTATGCTACCTAGGCATCAAGGCTGCCAGAACCGAAACCCTCGCTAGGCTTTCGCAGAATAATACAGTAAGGAAAATGAGGGGATCGTTGAGGAAATACAGAAAGATAGGTCAGCAGTCTACAACGCCAAAGGAGGCATAGGGGTGTGGTTAGGCTCTTTTTCTTTTTTTACTACGATTAATGAGGTAAACATTTTTTTAAACATACAGAAGAAAGAAAGAAAGAAAAACACGCGCCCAGAGTGGGGACCGAACCCACGCCTTTCGATTACATGTCGAATGCCTTACCATTGAAAAGAAGGTCCCCTTCTCCCCGTGTAGTCAGAGTGGCGCTGGCTACCACCCTCAAGTGTCAGATACACTTCTAGTAAATATAAATAGCCCAGAAAGTGAAGGAGAACACAGTCGCCCAGATAGCCGAATTGGTAAGGCATTCGACATGTAATCGAAAGGCGTGGGTTCGGTCCCCACTCTGGGCGCGTGTTTTTCTTTCTTTCTTTCTTCTGTATGTTTAAAAAAATGTTTACCTCATTAATCGTAGTAAAAAAAAAGAAAAAGAGCCTAACCACACCCCTATGCCTCCTTTGGCGTTGTAGACTGCTGACCTATCTTTCTGTATTTCCTCAACGATCCCCTCATTTTCCTTACTGTATTATTCTGCGAAAGCCTAGCGAGGGTTTCGGTTCTGGCAGCCTTGATGCCTAGGTAGCATAAGAGGGCTTCCCGCCAGTTACCCGCTCATGACAGGCTGTAGACGTTGGAGTCACGCCCCGGGGGTTGAAAAGAAGGTCCCCTTCTCCCAGTGTAGTCAGAGTGGCGCTGGCTACCACCCTCAAGTGTCAGATACACTTCTAGTAAATATAAATAGCCCAGAAAGTGAAGGAGAACACAGTCGCCCAGATAGCCGAATTGGTAAGGCATTCGACATGTAACCGAAAGGCGTGGGTTCGGTCCCCACTCTGGGCGCGTGTTTTTCTTTCTTTCTTTCTTCTGTATGTTTAAAAAAATGTTTACCTCATTAATCGCAGTAAAAAAAAAAGAAAAAGAGCCTAACCACACCCCTATGCCTCCTTTGGCGTTGTAGACTGCTGACCTATCTTTCTGTATTTCCTCAACGATCCCCTCATTTTCCTTACTATATATATATATATATATATATATATATATATATATATATATATATATATATATATATATATATATATATATCAGGCTGTCGAACCCGAACCGAAAACCTGAACTGAACCCAAGACCGAAACGTTATTTTTTGAGCACGCTGAACCCAAACCAGAACTGAACCGAAAAAATAAATAACGGTTACCGGTTCATGCCGAAACGGTTCGACCCTCCGTTGTTGATATTGCACAGTCAATGCAATCCAGGCCTTTTTTTCTTTCACGTACCATGAACTTCGTACCCGCTCCCGCTCGCGCACTTTCCCCTCCAGACAATTGAACACTATCACGCTCTATGTAACAACAAGGGAAATGAATGAGCACCAATGTAGCAACGGTCTGATCCTGCTCGAAGCGCGAGTGTAGTGCAAGCTGACCAAACGAAATGTCATTCTCGGCAGCTTGCAGGGGATATAAAAGGACTTTGCCCTTCCCTAGCTGCGACTTTATTTGAGCAATCTGGCTGCAGCAGTGCTCGACTGTGCAACAGCGAAAGCCCACACCCGATGTGTGCAAACGTTTTGCATTTCATAATTTGTTTAAAAGGTCCGACCCCTGCAAATTGTTAATAGTTGACAAGTGTGACCGTAGGAGCTGCTCAGTGGCTAAGCCGTTTATTGCTGACCACAAGCGGCCTCGATCTCCCTTCCCCACGACCGTTTTTCTGAAGTAGATGGAAATCGAGAACGTCCGTGTATCGAGATTTTGATCCACGTTTAATATCACCAACTGGTTAAAATAAGTCTGCCGGCCGGCAACATAAGCTGCGCCTCGGCGCAGAGACATAGCACGGGGCATCAAATGCACCAGTTCTTTTTAAAATGTGTTTACACCGAAAACAACAAAAAAGAAAAGGCGAATCACGTTGTTTTAAAATATTACGCAAAAAGTAAGTAAAACCGAATAAGTAAAAAAACGCACGAAAACGTGGATATTGCTTTACTTTTCTTTGCCCTGTCTTTCACAACCAAACGTGTCATCAATGCGAAGGAAGTGAGTTCCGTGGTCAGTTTTTGAGGAGAGTACAGGGGACAAGTTCCGTTTTTTTTACAGATACAAACAACAACAGATATGTCAGGGAAAACTGTTAAGGTGCGCACTTAATCCCTTGGCAAAAAACTGCAGCCCTCGACCTTATCTTGGAAGCAGAAACAGTAATAAAGCAGATGACACGTGCAGAAAGGCAGGCCGCTACCTCACACTGTCCCATTCGCCCAGCGATCATCTTTTCTGCTTGTTCAGCAGTTCTGTCTCTTTCAGATTTGCTTTTTTTCAAAGGTTCGCAGATGCCCTTGTACTGACTGCCCAACTCGCTACATTACTTCTACTGCTACTCGTTCCGGAGGGGAGTACTGCTGTGGACGAATTAAAGAGCGCCTACCAAAAAAGTCCCATCTCATTCTCCGCGCGTCAAATTTCCCTTTCATTTTGTAACCGCATAATCAGTTATCAGATTCCGCAATGTAGCACACGGAACGATGGCCGGGGGTCAGGAGGGTACGATGACATACTGATCGTAATGCACACATCCAGTATAGCTATCGCAAAAGGAATTGCAGTGGACAGAGGAATAATGCAGTGACTGGGCGTTAGCTAAAGCTTACTTTTAACAAAAGTGTGGCAAACACATTTGACAAGGTGACAGCTAGCAAATTATTCAGGGTGACCAAATATTCTAATTCATTGGTAGTACTGATGTGCCTATTGTAGGATTTTTCTGTTTTGTTACAAATATAAATATGTGCGCCATTGGTATCAAGCGCTGGTATTTGAACGCGCCAGTACGCAGGCCTAAATTTAAGGCTTCAAGGTTAGCGTGATGGGCGATTCCATAGCGACGATTGCGATTTCAACAAAAATATCCCACCGTCATATTTCTTGGCGGTGGCTTTATGAATAGGTTCTAGGACAACATAAAGTCTGGGCGATAAATGGGTGGTAAATCGTCACCACTTGATCTGTTTTTCAAATATCTCGTAATTATTTAAACTTTGCTTTGCGATTGCGCCACTGCCCTTGGGGAACAGCAGCACTTTGAATTTCTGTTTGTATTTTGATTTGACTGTCGTTTTAAACTACTAGATGTGTTTTTCTAATTTCAGGGATAATTCAACTCATCGAACCGGTGCGCGAATGGGTTCAAGCTCCCGAACCGGTTCGTGAACCGGTTCGGTACGTGATTTTGTCAAACCGGAACTGAACCGGAGCGAAATAATTTCGCCTGAACCAGAACAGTAACCGAACCGGTATTTTTTTCGGTTCGACACACTGGTATATCTATCTATCTATCTATCTATCTATCTATCTATATATATATATATATCTAGCGAATCAGAATAGGAAATGAGGGACTCGTAGAAATAACACAGAAATAAGTATTGGCAGTCAAGAAGACCTCGGAAAGCAAAGGGGAGGTTGTGGTAGGCCATTGAAACAGATCAAGAATTTGGAAAGAAAGAAAGAAAGCGAAGAAAAAATGCCCGCCAGGTGGGATCCGAACCCACGACCTCCAGAATACCGGTCTGGTGCGATAACCACTACGCTACCAGCGGGGCGATTTTCTCCCCCGCTTTCTGGGGTATTTATGTCAATGTAATTTTGTTCCTGTGCTTGGGGGTGGTAGCCAGCGCCACTCTGACTTCTCGGGGTGAAGGGGACCTTCTTTTTAATCCCCGCGCCGTGACTCGAGTGTCTACGACATGTCGAGAGTGGTCAACCAGCGTTGAACCCTCTTAAGCTCCCTATGGCACCAAGACTGCCAGAACAGAGGCCCTCGCTATGCATGTAGCGAATCAGAATAGGAAATGAGGGACTCGTAGAAATAACACAGAAATAAGTATTGGCAGTCAAGAAGACCTCGGAAAGCAAAGGGGAGGTTGTGGTAGGCCATTGAAACAGATCAAGAATTTGGAAAGAAAGAAAGAAAGCGAAGAAAAAATGCCCGCCAGGTGGGATCCGAACCCACGACCTCCAGAATACCGGTCTGGTGCGATAACCACTACGCTACCAGCGGGGCGATTTTCTCCCCCGCTTTCTGGGGTATTTATGTCAATGTAATTTTGTTCCTGTGCTTGGGGGTGGTAGCCAGCGCCACTCTGACTTCTCGGGGTGAAGGGGACCTTCTTTTTAATCCCCGCGCCGTGACTCGAGTGTCTACGACATGTCGAGAGTGGTCAACCAGCGTTGAACCCTCTTAAGCTCCCTATGGCACCAAGACTGCCAGAACAGAGGCCCTCGCTATGCATGTAGCGAATCAGAATAGGAAATGAGGGACTCGTAGAAATAACACAGAAATAAGTATTGGCAGTCAAGAAGACCTCGGAAAGCAAAGGGGAGGTTGTGGTAGGCCATTGAAACAGATCAAGAATTTGGAAAGAAAGAAAGAAAGCGAAGAAAAAATGCCCGCCAGGTGGGATCCGAACCCACGACCTCCAGAATACCGGTCTGGTGCGATAACCACTACGCTACCGGCGGGGCGATTTTCTCCCCCGCTTTCTGGGGTATTTATGTCAATGTAATTTTGTTCCTGTGCTTGGGGGTGGTAGCCAGCGCCACTCTGACTTCTCGGGGTGAAGGGGACCTTCTTTTTAATCCCCGCGCCGTGACTCGAGTGTCTACGACATGTCGAGAGTGGTCAACCAGCGTTGAACCCTCTTAAGCTCCCTATGGCACCAAGACTGCCAGAACAGAGGCCCTCGCTATGCATGTAGCGAATCAGAATAGGAAATGAGGGACTCGTAGAAATAACACAGAAATAAGTATTGGCAGTCAAGAAGACCTCGGAAAGCAAAGGGGAGGTTGTGGTAGGCCATTGAAACAGATCAAGAATTTGGAAAGAAAGAAAGAAAGCGAAGAAAAAATGCCCGCCAGGTGGGATCCGAACCCACGACCTCCAGAATACCGGTCTGGTGCGATAACCACTACGCTACCGGCGGGGCGATTTTCTCCCCCGCTTTCTGGGGTATTTATGTCAATGTAATTTTGTTCCTGTGCTTGGGGGTGGTAGCCAGCGCCAATCTGACTTCTCGGGGTGAAGGGGACCTTCTTTTTAATCCCCGCGCCGTGACTCGAGTGTCTACGACATGTCGAGAGTGGTCAACCAGCGTTGAACCCTCTTAAGCTCCCTATGGCACCAAGACTGCCAGAACAGAGGCCCTCGCTATGCATGTAGCGAATCAGAATAGGAAATGAGGGACTCGTAGAAATAACACAGAAATAAGTATTGGCAGTCAAGAAGACCTCGGAAAGCAAAGGGGAGGTTGTGGTAGGCCATTGAAACAGATCAAGAATTTGGAAAGAAAGAAAGAAAGCGAAGAAAAAATGCCCGCCAGGTGGGATCCGAACCCACGACCTCCAGAATACCGGTCTGGTGCGATAACCACTACGCTACCGGCGGGGCGATTTTCTCCCCCGCTTTCTTGGGTATTTATGTCAATGTAATTTTGTTCCTGTGCTTGGGGGTGGTAGCCAGCGCCACTCTGACTTCTCGGGGTGAAGGGGACCTTCTTTTTAATCCCCGCGCCGTGACTCGAGTGTCTACGACATGTCGAGAGTGGTCAACCAGCGTTGAACCCTCTTAAGCTCCCTATGGCACCAAGACTGCCAGAACAGAGGCCCTCGCTATGCATGTAGCGAAACAGAATAGGAAATGAGGGACTCGTAGAAATAACACAGAAATAAGCATTGGCAGTCAAGAAGACCTCGGAAAGCAAAGGGGAGGTTGTGGTAGGCCATTGAAACAGATCAAGAATTTGGAAAGAAAGAAAGAAAGCGAAGAAAAAATGCCCGCCAGGTGGGATCCGAACCCACGACCTCCAGAATACCGGTCTGGTGCGATAACCACTACGCTACCGGCGGGGCGATTTTCTCCCCCGCTTTCTGGGGTATTTATGTCAATGTAATTTTGTTCCTGTGCTTGGGGGTGGTAGCCAGCGCCACTCTGACTTCTCGGGGTGAAGGGGACCTTCTTTTTAATCCCCGCGCCGTGACTCGAGTGTCTACGACATGTCGAGAGTGGTCAACCAGCGTTGAACCCTCTTAAGCTCCCTATGGCACCAAGACTGCCAGAACAGAGGCCCTCGCTATGCATGTAGCGAATCAGAATAGGAAATGAGGGACTCGTAGAAATAACACAGAAATAAGTATTGGCAGTCAAGAAGACCTCGGAAAGCAAAGGGGAGGTTGTGGTAGGCCATTGAAACAGATCAAGAATTTGGAAAGAAAGAAAGAAAGCGAAGAAAAAATGCCCGCCAGGTGGGATCCGAACCCACGACCTCCAGAATACCGGTCTGGTGCGATAACCACTACGCTACCGGCGGGGCGATTTTCTCCCCCGCTTTCTGGGGTATTTATGTCAATGTAATTTTGTTCCTGTGCTTGGGGGTGGTAGCCAGCGCCACTCTGACTTCTCGGGGTGAAGGGGACCTTCTTTTTAATCCCCGCGCCGTGACTCGAGTGTCTACGACATGTCGAGAGTGGTCAACCAGCGTTGAACCCTCTTAAGCTCCCTATAGCACCAAGACTGCCAGAACAGAGGCCCTCGCTATGCATGTAGCGAATCAGAATAGGAAATGAGGGACTCGTAGAAATAACACAGAAATAAGTATTGGCAGTCAAGAAGACCTCGGAAAGCAAAGGGGAGGTTGTGGTAGGCCATTGAAACAGATCAAGAATTTGGAAAGAAAGAAAGAAAGCGAAGAAAAAATGCCCGCCAGGTGGGATCCGAACCCACGACCTCCAGAATACCGGTCTGGTGCGATAACCACTACGCTACCGGCGGGGCGATTTTCTCCCCCGCTTTCTGGGGTATATATATATATATATATATATATATATATATATATATATATATATATATATATATATATATATATATATATATATATATATATATATAAATTATATTAGGCAAAGAAGAGTGGTGATTTCCAGCTACCCTAATAACACCATCATTGTACGGTTCCATCCGCCATTAAACATTCACGTTCCGGGGTCCCCGCCACTGTTTCTTCAACAAAATGGTGCCGTGGCCAGGATAAAAGGATATCGCAGTTGAAGTACTGAGTATGGACCGCCGATAACGATGACGTGAGTGACCGCAACGATGTGACTAAACTGCAACCGGTGACCACTGATCGCAGGCGGCCAAGGAGAAGAGTCAAGAAAGAATTGAGGACGCGCTAAACGGTTACCTCATTTCACGCCCTCAACGACATTACCGATTCTTGGCGATTGCCTTGCGGAAACTAACGGGCAACTGCTTCGACTGCAACCACCATGACTGTTCTCGACGACCCACAGACACTAACGACGCCGAACGCGGCCGTAGAGGCTCTGTACAAACGACGAAGGCTCATATAAAACGACACAACCGCGCTGATCGACGACATCAGGACAGAGATGAATGCCGAGACCCCATCAATTCGTAAGCTGATTTTCCTCAAAAAAGGTCTAATCGAAAAACACGTGTTTCTAAAGAAGCTGGACAGTGAGTTTGAAGAACTTGTCGATGTGGATGATTTAACGAAACACGTGGAGCCGCATATCAGTTTGAACATTCTATCCTGCTGATAAAATTTAGAATGGACCAATTGTTCACGGATTGGCAAAAACATTCTTTCAATGACTTTGTAATAATAGCCCCGAAAAAAACAGTACGGTATCATAAATGTCAACGAACGGGCTTGGGTGAACAGTCACTTTCTAAACGATAACAGCGATTTTACGACGCCTCTGAAAGAACCTCATCATGAGCCAGAAGTCAGTGAACAGGCTGTTTCCTTCTAACAAGAGGTTAATTCATCATATAATCAAGTGGAGGCACTCGTTCCCGTTGCACGCTCAAACGACTGCTCCCCATCGAATAAATTTCTCGATTAGCGAAAAAAGAGACGAATAATCAGATCAATGAGAACGCTGTGCGGTAACCTTCACGGCCGTTTTGTCTACAAGGTTTTAACTGGAAGAAAACAAGATCAATGCGTAAGAAACGACCTAATGAAGGCCCACAAAAACCCCAAGTCAACGAAGAAGCGCAGCAGAGCTATCGATACAGCAAAAGAAACTCTGGCTTACCCATGGAGACGCCTGATAGATGCCATCACAGCAGTACGGCTTCAGAGAAGATTATGTTGGCCAAGGCAAAACGGGGAACAGCTCTGAAAACCCCAACGTCGAAACGAAGTAAGCTAAACCAGCGAAACCGATTGGCTCTACGACGTGCCAACGGAAGTACTGTAAACAAAACTCCAGGGAAGCACCCAATCAACTGCATATTGATGAGGATGACCAAGAAAAGGTAAGCCCCACAGAGAAAGACAGATTTTCGCGTGAAATGCTCATCCGGTACCGTAATGTTTCTAAGACACGACAAGCGATCCGACACGAATTCCACATAAAGCTGACACGAACACTGCCAGGCCATCCAGGACAGACGACGGTCAAGACAAGCCACTTTCCATGGCCTGATCCCACAAAGCGTCACCGACGCTCCAAGCATCGACGGAAGCGAAATTACCAAGTAGCACGGTGTGGCTACAAAGGACAGGACATCGATTTGTATCATGAACTGCTTAACGAACTTGAACTTCTGCTTGTTGGGTGCGACGAAGGCAGTAACACAGAATGACCACAGAAAACTTTTCGATTTCAGCATCTTCCTAAGCCAATTGCCCGGCCGGAAAAGTGTAGAAAATATTCGACTAGGAGGTGGCGATTGGCGACTGCCCCTAATATCACCATCATGGAACAGTTCCATCCACCATTAAACAGACGTTCACGCCGCGCGGTCCCCGCCTCTGTTTCTTGAACAAAATCTCTCTCTCTCTCTCTCTCTCTCTCTCTCTCTCTCTCTGTTATATTTTAAAATTAAGCGCTTAGATACTGCGAAGAGCACCTTTATAGTGAGGTTATGCGGCAAGGGGGACACACGAGGATGTGGTAACTATTGATGTCGGTGGCTTAATGAACTAAAATTGAATAATTAATTTTTTAGCGGCTGCAGTAAGCAGGCATGTTTGTATAAAAAAGTTCAACGCAATCGTGTTTACACGAAGTTTAATTTGGCGGAATTGTTCTAGCGCATCCGTACTCCAAGATATCGAACTGCGAAGTTTAATTGCTGTTCGAATGATTACGCATGCTAGACAGTGAAGACCGGCGCAAATCTCCTTCACTTTCTTTCTTTCTTTCCAAATTCTTTATGTTTCAATGACCTACCACATCCTCCCCTTTGCTTTCTGAGGTATTCTTGACTGCCAAACCTTATTTCTGCCCGCCAGGTGGGATCCGAACCCACGACCTCCAGAATACCGGTCTTCGGATCGGTGGGTTCGGATCCCACTCGGATACCGTGAGTTCGGATCCCACCTGGCGGGCATTTTTTCTCCACTTTCTTTCTTTCCAAATTCTTTATCTGTTTCAATGACCTATTACATCCTCCCCTTTGCTTTCCGAGGTTTTCTTGACTGCCAACTCTTATTTCTGTCTTATTTTCAACGAGCCCCTCATTTGCTATTCTGATTCGCTATATATATATATATATTTTTTTTTTTTGAGCACGTTCTGAGTATCTGAGTAGCGCGTACTATTTACAGTGACTGGCTCGTGCATTATGGGCCCAACCCTGTGCTTCATCTTCTTACCCTCATAATCATCCTTATCAACATCCATCCCATCGTCTTCTTGTGAATATCATCGTCATCGTAGGCTGGGTTCGGAATCCGCGACGGCTGCAAAACTTCCCCATAAACGTCCTGCAGCACTTGTCTCTCAGGCCCGTCTCAAGTGGTGGAAGTGGACCTCGATCCTGTCCTCTACGCCTTCCGGTCGCCGTTTACGGTGGGGAACTACCCCATTGGCGCTGCATCTGCGGCGTCGGCGTTTGGTGTCAACAGGCGCCAGCGTGACCGACAGTTTTCCTCCGGGCTCCGCGGCGAGGACGTTCACGACTGGCGCGACACCTACACTTTAAGAAAAAAGGGTGTGGTAGTTTCTCCCTTAAGAGTGAAACAGGAATGTATCACATATTGCTCCCTAAGAGGTAGAAATATTCTTCCTTTAAGAGGGAGGAGTGCGTTTCTCCCTCTAGGAGTGGAGGAAGATTTACTCCTTTCGTGAGCTAATGGAGGAGCATTCCTCCCCTGGCAGCGTCACCCGAGCAAGGTTTGCCATGCGAGAAAGGCCTAGCGAGCTGATCGGTTTGAGGATCGAGGAAGTACAAATACGTAGGTTACTGTGGTTGTATGCGCTTAAAATGCGCTAAAATAACCAAGAAATTACCTACCGAGCACTAGAACTGCGGTTAGCAAGCGATGTCACCAATCGTATATGCGCGACTTGCATTCGTCTCGCTGCGCGCCCCGCCTACTCGTTCAGAGCGAACGCGCCGCCGTAAACATAGTAGAAGTCATACCGATTGCTTTCAAAATGCCACCTTTATTTCCGAAAGGCTCGTAACCCCGCCGTTCACCGCACACGAGATCACAAGCATCCAATGCGGCCATTTGAGAACAACCAGTTGTTGTTAGTCGCCTTACCTTGCTACAACCGATGCATCAAAACGCGGATCGTCTGCAATCGTAAATCTCAGCGCAAAGGCAATGCAGGCAACACGAAAAACGTATCCGTCGCTGTCGCATCCGTCCGAGCGAGGAGGTGACATTGCTCGCCCTCTAGCGTGCACGAAGTAAAGCAATCGTAAACGTTTTAAAATGACCGATAGATGACGCAAAAAAAAAAGCAGGGGTGGGAGGGGCAGCTACTAAGCATCACCATCAGTGGGCACTTCAAGGTGTTTCCTTGGTTTCCTTTATGGATAACGTATATTATTATAGCCAATATCACGGAGGCCGCATGTGGGCGGGCACATACTGGGACGAAACAAAGCACAACACAGCGACATACACTTCATTAAAGGCACTGCTAATGCCCAATACACGCAACACACAATATCGCAAGCATAATACACGTATACACCACAACATATAGTACACTTTTGACATGTCCGCATGATCACAAGCCACAACTAAACATTGAAACGGCGACAAAGTATTTATAACCCTGATCGCCGAGAATGCAGGTAGGAACAATGAGCTTGTTGCTTGTTTCGATAACCCATGGCAGTGCGTGAGCCTTAGGTGGGTTTTGTTCATGTAACCCGTGCAATTGCAAACTTTTATTAAAGGGGTGCTGAAATACCTTCCGCCGATGCATGGATGCACATGTAACCAAATAAGACAATGTATTAGCAATCTCCTCTCGCAAGAATTTTGTTAAAGCGATGAGTATTAGCTGAGAAATCGTAAATCAAAAACCGCGCATTATCGTCGCGCCGCGTTTCCTCCTCCTTTCGCTGTTGACGGCGCGCCAGCCTTCCCTCCCACGATGCTGCGCGCTTCAGCGGTGACGTACTTCCGCTGAGGCGCTCCTCATACTGCAGTCTGCTACGGGCAAGCTTTGTTGACACCATGAATCCCGCACTGCGCTCGAGGCTGGAAAAGCGAATGAAAAATCTGGCCGCATTTGTGCGGCGGCCTGGCCTTGCCCTTTCGCGGTGTGCGTTGCTGCAGGGCAGCACGTGACTTTTAATCGGCGGCGAACTCGCAGCCGCTCGGGGAGGATCCTGCGCTCGGTCCCTTTCATGCACCGCGCACTGTTCATCCAAAAAGCGCCGTATCAGATGTGGCCCCGCTGGTGCCGGGTCTTATTTTGCGGCGGTGGTAATTCCTGCCGGCGGCATGTGAAAAAGACATTTTAAACCGATACAGAACCCGTGCACAAAACGCTTCAATCATGTGACCAGTTAAGCTTGGGGCGACGCGTGGTGGAGAGTGGCAACGTTGGCAGAACATGCTCCGGCGCGGCTCTGAACTTTCTAGTGCTGGAGCGAGCGTCATTCTCTGACAATCTCAAACATCGGTTGCCTTGGCAACAAGGCACAAACCGCCCCAGAAGTCAGTTACGGTTGCGTGATCCCGGTTCAGCTCGGGTCCCCACCTCGCGACATGTGGGCACTGCAGGCGTACCATTCACTCCCATTGGGAAGTGTGAGATGCGTTTGGCATTACAGGAGGCGATGGTGTGTGTGTTGTGGACGCCTTTGTTTCGCGATGAAATGCGACGTTGTGCTTCTGCGGGTGGATAGTGCTTCCCATGGTCTGGGTTATCTTTCTCGAGCGACGTACGACTCAACCTCGCATGGGGTATGTGCAGTGTGCGTAGCTAAAAGCCATCTCGGCTTGCGCGCCAGAGTTTAGTGACTTGCTGTTCGTCCCCGCAAACCGCGCGCGACGTGAGTGCCGAATTTACGACGGGCAGGAGGAGGCCACCTATCGTCTGTCAATCGCGGTTCAGACTTGCAACGCATGTTGTGACGTTGTGTTCGAATGTGACGTTGTGTTCATTCGAAACGCATCTCTGGATTGTTTTGAAGTGGAATAAAATGTATCCATCAAATCCGGGCATTCGGCTCAGGGCGTTCTCTGCGATTGCACGAAAGAAGTGCCACGGGGCTTCAACGCTTTCTTTACGGAACGTACTCAGGTAAGAGAATATCCATGTCGTGTTATGGCCGTGTTGCATTCAATGCGAACGGTTAAGCGTTTGTTTACACTTGTTTCGTTTGCCGTAAAATGTCCCTCCGACACTCCGCTGGCAGATCAGCCGGCGAGCCGACGCTGAGCAGACGACTCATCTCTTTGCCGGAAGTGCGTGAAAAAGCCGCCCAATAGCAGGATGTCTAGCTCATGACGAACATCTGGGAATCGATGATGTAGACATGTGAAGATGGCGGCGTCCAAAAACACGAAGGAAAGGGTGAGAAAAAAGCGACAAACTTTGCAACAAAAGTGTGAGCTTTCCGCTGCGCGTAAAAGATTAATACTTGGCCCAGATGACCTTGACTACCCAATCTAACGATTGCGCTACTTCATTTAGTATGCTCAAAAAGCCTTTCAGGGCCCCTTTAATTTAAGGTTTTGTAAGAAGCAGTAAAATAGCTCAAAGAAGAAAAAACGTTTCACGAAACAGTACGGCAGGTATGTTTGGGTAATGACACTCATTGCCTCGCTTTCGCTCTTTTAGCGTAGAGCGCACCGCTGGTCTGGCAACCATTCAGCTAAGATGTTACCTATAGTATGGTCCCTAGAAATATGAGCTAGTCTGCCCATAGAGTTTCTTACAGTATACACTAGAGAAGAATCTGGCGCTAACGTCTATGCGGCTCACATCAAGGTCGTCTGTGTCGTCATGGACCGCCATTATACATCGCGCTCGCCTTATTTTCATCATTGGCTTGGATTGAAACGTTTCAGTGACCGCAAATTTAAACAAAGTGCCACAAAAAGGCGAAGTATAGCGTGCAATTATGTGAGTGGAAAATAAAAACAGGCTGTTTTAAAACTAAGAAAAAAAAGAAGTAAAGCGTATTTTTGCCGGAATGGTTGTGCCTGCTATTCCGCAGGCCAAGGTTGTAGTTACGAACAATGTTAATATTTGGGGGGTAACTCCTTAGAGACTGTGATTTTATTAATTTTACCATTATCTCAAATAATAAGTTGTTTGAAGAATTTCGAAAGTTTTTTGACCGTGCCTGTGAAAACGGTGCCTTCGTGGTGGACCGGTGGTGTACCGCGACCGGTAGCTAGTTTAACAAGAAAAAAGAAAATGTGGCGTAAAACAGTCGTGGTCGATGACAAGATAGGACGCATACAAGCGCCCGTATCTGCCGTATGTCGTCTTCATCGAAGTACGTTTTGTTTTAAATGCAGAGCATTTCTTAGGCTCGCCTTGCCCTGCGTCGTTGATGGCGGCGCCGTCCACACGCTCACTGCGCATGCGCAACTCTCCTCCTTACACCCACAGCTCCGCGATACTACACTATAAAAAAAAGAAATAGTTAGCGGCGCCCGGTTTCGATCCCACGACTCTCTGGCCGCAACGGGAGGTACGCGGTGCTCTTCCCACTACGCTACAAATCCGGGAAAGGAGCAAGTGCTACGAACGCGCCTTATGTCCTTGACTCATTCAAACTACGTCAAGAAGCTACTGATACAACGAAGGCACGCGAAGCTGAACGTCAACGGAAACGACGAACTGAAAACTTTAGAGGGGGATGCTGAATTTCCCGTGGGAAAGCTGTGGCGGGAAGCGCCACGCGCCTTGCAGCTCAACCAGCCCCGTCCGCAGCGCCTCTGATGCTGATTGTGGCAGGATGCCCCTAGGGATTGGCCAACCAAAGAATCCATCACGAGATAGGTTCGCGTTCAACCACCATCGTCATCTTCCCGTAGGGGAACCGCCGAAGAAGAAGAACGAGAAGACAAAGGTGCGAAGAGGAGGGCGTGTACATTGCTCTCAGCCGGTGCACCAATGTCAACAACCTTTACCTCACCAAAGCTGACGGAGACTACCGATTCTACCACAGAGACAACATCGACAAGAACATGATGGACGAGTTTCGGCGCCTCGAGAACCACCGCCTACTCACCGTAACACAATAGCACTTGCGTGCCTTTGCCACCGGTGTGGACCCGGACGCGGAATTCCCTCTGGCGCTAGTAAAAACCACATCACTCAACATAACGGCAACACAATGGAACCACACGGAACCGCCACGATGGTTCGCATCCTCATCAGGGTTCCCCACGGGAAGATATTGTACTTTTTTTTCTTTTTGTCGGCTACAAATTTCGCGGCGGCATATTACCCGCTCAGTCATACGTCCTTCGACTGCGGCATGAGCAACGTCAGGTGCGATCACGCATTGCCTGCTGTTTCACTGCACACGGCTACCACAGAAAAGGGAGGATTTCGGCTTCCTTGAAGCTCGTAAACGTGTTAATGCATAGTGACGAAAGCAAATCCCAAAAAACACTTAAAAATCCAATTGTCATGCCAAGCCCAAGCCAAAAAGGGTGTCTTCCCATGAACCCCCATGACGACATGGCTTACGAGGCGCAGTTTCCTCTCTAGTATACTTACTAAGAAACTCTATCAGTCTGCCGTCCGCGCGCCTTCTCCTATGGGGGTGCGTGTCCGCGCCGCTGATGCACGCACAGCGCTGCGCAGAGGGCGCTGCAAGCAATCGGAGCGCCTGAGCGGCGGGAGCGAGAGCGGCCGCCGGCCGGCCTGTGCCGCGCGCTACTGCGCTACTGCCGCGGAGAGCGGGCGCGCATGGGGGTTTGACGGCCAGTTAGAGCGGTGAAATCCAGCGGCTCGGGGTACATCAGCTCACAATTGAAGCTGCGATAGAACTACTATAGGACCTTTTAATTTCGGCGTCCCGAATTGTTCGCGAATCGGGCAACGGAGCCTAGGCTATTTGCGGACGCTTACCTTCGCGAGTGAGACCGAAGGATGAAACCGCAGCAACGAGAGTAGCCGTTTCGCTACCACCGCTGGAACCATTATTTCGCGCATTGTTGAGACAGTGAGATTCGTTCCAGGAGAGCCCGGCGGCGCCACACGCAGTGTTTTTGCTAATTGTGAAAACTACGTGGTTATCCCCGAACGTCATGTATTGAAGGTGGTCTGCATGTACCCGTCCTGGCTGACTCGAGAAAAAAGAAAAAAAAGGCGGTAGTGAAATGCTTTACCAAAAAACCCGTTCCTAAATACTTCTGGCCGAGCCCTCCTATTTCCCCTAGGGGGGGGGTGGGGGGGGGAGGGGAGGTAATAAATAAGCCTTTGCGTACATTCCTATTACTTTTATCTTTTTAATTTCAAAAAGCCGCAAGTAAAGTAATTGGCCATAACACAGATGTTCTCCCTTGTTGCTTTCCCTGCGTGCGTCTCGCGATTCACTGCGAGTATGCGGGCGATCAAAAAAAGAAAAAAAGAAAGCCTTGTGTAATGAAGAATGCAAGCGCAGTTACTGTTTGGCAGCCTGATTCTAGTGAAAAAGTTTCCCGCACTCTTCAAGTTAGCGAATTTTCCAAATCGTGGAATTCACAAACATTACAGGCGCGCAAAATAGAAGCTAGCACCGCAGTTTCTGTCTGTTGATTGAAAGTGCCAAAAACATCATATGCGTGCGTACATTCCTATTACTTTTATTCGGCATTTACATTTAACAGATATTCCCAACTGGGGAGGCAGCGTTCGACGTGCGATGGGGCCTAATTAATGAGCGATGCGAATTGGTCAGATTCCGTTCAAGCTTCAAAGCATATACAGTAATCCCTCGTACTAACGAAGTCAGCAGGACGGCGGAAAATTTCGTTATAAGCGGTATTTCGATATAAGCAACCGCTCGAGAAGGGCTTAAGCAATTGAGCTTTAATTGCACCACAACTGCAAGGAACCAAAACACAATGTATTCAGAGAAGAACAACTTTATTCAGGTGCAAAAAGGGAAGTGAGTTTTGGCAGTCCCAAGTTTTTGTCGGGCACGAGCAACCCCATCTCCGATTTGACCAGCAATGCACGAGGCCGTGGTCGTCGCCCATAAAAGTGGCAGTGGCTGTGGCCAATTTATAGGGAGGCGTGCGGGCGTCACAGAATGATACGCGAAGTTCGCGCTGGAAACCGCCGCAAATGCCGTGGCTATATAGAGTCTAGGGTTGTGCTTGTTGCGCTCAAAAAACGATTACCCGCTCACTCTGGGTACACAGCGCAATCATGAAAACTTACGGTTTGCGCACTAGAGGCTTAGCATGATAACTGGGCAAATTTTCCTCGAGGTGTGCAGCCGTGAAATTTGCAAAACAAGCACTTTTCGGCGTTCCCTCTTCAACGACACTGCTAATTCTACGGTTCGAGTGTCGGTGTTCGCACACCGTCGCGCCCACGCCATTGACCAATGTCTAGAAACAAAATTTAAGGACCGTACCACGCAGTTGGACCATTTGTCTAAAGTCGGTTGACGCAAATCGAGCATGAAATGACTCCAGAAAATCGCCCTGGGAAAGACCAGATTGCGTTGATCGGCCATGTTGACCGCCTGATTTGCCGATGGGTCGCCGCCAATGGGCGACGCCTCCGCTCGACACTTCGCTCTAAGCGGGTCAGGCTCTTCGAGCGCTTCGAGTAATGCGGCTAAAAAGCATGCGTTCGGGGTTGGGACCAGAAGAAATTTCGAATCAAGCGATATTTCGAATAAAGCGATCTCGTTATAACGAGGGAATACTGTATTTGACTCCCAAGCAAAGAGAAGTGAGGATGGTTCCAAAGCACCTCAAAAAAAAATTATGACGCGCCCACACAAAACACAAATATTTTCACGCGCTATATATCCACGAGGTCACGGGTTCGATTCCGGACCGTGGCGGCCGCTTTT
Source organism: Haemaphysalis longicornis (assembly GCF_048455015.1). NCBI lineage: Eukaryota > Metazoa > Arthropoda > Arachnida > Ixodida > Ixodidae > Haemaphysalis > Haemaphysalis longicornis. The sequence continues at coordinate 367,059,883 of NW_027526203.1, read as the reverse complement.
CTGATGGAGGCAAAAAGCAAAAACGCCCGTGTGTACGTGATTTCGGCGCATATTAAAGATCCCCAGGTGGTAAAAAACTCCCACCTCCCCTCGCGGGAACCCCTGTGTAGATGCGACGCACAGGCGGAGCGGCGAAGGGACCGCGTTTTATAGCGCGCATAACGTTGAGGGGACTGCGTAAGCCGGTGCAGTCGATGACGACGTTGGCGTACTTGTAAAGCGGCTCGGACTCTAGGTGTTTGAGCCAAGCGTGGATGTTGCTTCGCCGGAGAACGGCACACCGGTTATATGCGCAGCGCGCCCGAAGGAGAGGAAACCGCGGAAGGGAGAGTACTGCACATGCGCCGGCCCCAGCGCGTCTGCCGCGGCTATGACGCAATGTGCCGCGGCTATGACGCAACGTGCCGCGGCTATGACGCAACACAATCCAACACAATCCACTTTAATCCAATCCAATCCAAATCCAATCCAATCCAAGCCAATCCAATCCAATCGAATCGAATCCAATCCAATGCCCCTCGCGAGAGAGTGTTCGCTATCGGAGAGGAGAGGGGGTGAGCGGCGGAGAGCGCAGCTGGCGCGGCGAGTATAATGGGGGAGGGGTGGACAACGCCGACGACAACGACGACGACGCCGGAGGGACAAGGCGAGTGAATCAGATGCTCTGCATCTAAAATTAATCCGGAGCCCTCCACAACGAAGCGCCTCATCGCCTGCGTTGCGTCGGCGCGTTAAACCCTACAATGAATCAATTATATATCCACGGCAGTGTACGGCGGGGGTATACACAAAAAGCTTCTTTGTTAGGTAACTTAGTCGAAATACCGCGTGATGTGCCCCAGCTAGCAGAAGATCCCGTGCTGACAGTGTTTCCGATGCCCCCCAGAATGCGGCGAAACCTTTTCCCGGAAGAGGATATCGAGGATAGAGCGCAGTGACACGATTCCATGGTTTGGCGGCTCGATCGTTCTTAATTCGCAAAAAACGCAAAAAACGTACAAACTCTTCGCATTCGTAGGAACCAATTTATTTGGCTAATCTGTTTTTAGAGGACGAAAATGCGGCCTTAAAACCGGCTGAAAGCACCCATACCTACGAATGCAGCACAGCGAAGCGACGTCCGCTGCACTGCTCCCCACACCGACACTGGCCGGCCGCGCTCCGACTGCGTGCAGCGCCGCCGCTGCATGCATCACGGAGGAGCCCCCTTCGCGGCCGCCGGACGGCAGACTAGCAAATATTTCTAGGGACCATACCTAAAGTGAACTAGAATACTTGGGTAGTGGAAAAAGCGGCCGCCTCCGAGTGAGGCACTTAGTGTCAACCCCACGAGGTGGCGCTCCGTGCCCCGCCCGAGCGCTTTTTCGCCTCGGGAAGCGGCGGGCAGTCATGCGTCGGGCAGTCTCCGAGGATCTACCGTTCTTTCTTCGTGTCAAAATAGTAGATAATGCTATTATTGTACCAAGGTTTTTTATTGGAAAGGTACCTACGTTGTGTATTTACTGTTTGCTCCTTTTTTCATCACATTTGGCCAACCCAGCAGACCGCGCACGCCGTGCTCAATCTAGGCTAGCGTGCGGATACTTTTTTCTTCGTTGTTTGATGGTTTTTCTATCGTGTTGTGTCAACCGAGGAATCAGCGGGGTGCTTAAGGCTTTATGCTTAAGGTCAATGTTTCTGCTTTTTTCTTCATTTTTTGCTGATTTTTCTATCAAGTTCTGCATGCCGAGCAAACAGCGTCGTGCGTGCGCAAACATTTACGTTGTTTTTTTCCAAACTGTACCCACGAAGCACACATGACAGATGTATTAAAACTTCATTCAAGTCAACGGAAAGCGTGCAAATACAGGATTCGCGACCGCAATTCCAGAAAAGCACCAAGCCACACAGCATCATTTTACTGCGCGATCATTTTAAAACTGCATACTGTTTCGCCCACTGTACACCAATAAACATAAAATAATTACACCTTATTTAAATTTAATTATTTACATTTACGTTATAAACAATTAAAACAAAGAACCAAGAACACTTAAACAAGTGTGGTTCCTGCTAGGCTCCTTTTACAATTTCCCAAACCAAGATCATGTGCAGCGGCTTGGTGGTGTTGTTTTCCTATAAGGATCATGTGCACCGACTCAACAGTGGGGAGATAATGTCATTGTGTCATCTGTTTATTGTTCGCTTTCCATTCTGTAAATAATTACCACATGTGTGCGCTCACCCACGCATGTCCAACGAACGTGTGGAGCGCTTAACTATGGCAGACTATAGGAACACGAAGGGAAAAGTAAAACCGAAACCACATGTGAGTCGAAATGCAAGTGCGAAATAGAAGCTCGGTGCGCTTGGACCAAGAACAGGTACGAATCAGTACCACACGAAAGCGTCAACTCGCCGGAGCGCGCGAGCAACACCAAACGAGTCCCGGTAATGCGCGCAAACGCAGCGCGCGTGAGAAAACACAAAACAACGGAGAACGGAAGCAAATAAACAACGCAACTCGCAGCGTTCATTTTCGACTGTATTCGAGGGGCATCAGTTCTATTGCAGTGTAAATTCATCCCTGGTGCGGCGAATGCGCGTTGCAATAGCTTTGCGAATGCTATTAGTAAGGTAGCAAGGTTCTTATGGGAAAAGTACAGCTATGCCGTGCGCATGTACTATTTGTTCGTTTTTTTCAACCCATTTGGCCAACCGAACAGACCACGCGTATCGTGCTTTAGTGATCGAGGCTAGCATGTGGATACTGTTTCTTCATTGTTTACCCGCCGCGGTGGCTCAGTGGCTAAGGCGTTGCACTGCTGAGCACGAGGTCGCGGCTTCGATTCCCGGCCGCGGCGGCCGCTTTTCTGATGGAGGCGAAAAGCAAAAACGCCCGTGTGTACGAGATTTCGGCGCACGATAAAGATCCCCAGGTGATCAAAATTAATCCGGAGCCCTCCACTACGGCGCGCCTCATCGCCTGCGTTGCGTCGGTGCGTTAAACCCTACGATCAATCATCAATCAATCAATTTCTTCGTTGTTTGCTAATGTTTCTGTCGCATTTTGTCAGCCGCGGAAACAGCATGGTGCGTTAGGCAGGCCGACTTACGCACATTTCCGTTCTTTTTTTTTTAAATTTGATCACGCTAGAGCACTGCGCAAGCCACAATTCCTTGGCCCGGCCCGAACCCGACAAATTTTTAAATATAAGTCCGAGCCCCGCCCGTACCCGGCAAAATTTATTAAAATAAACCTGAGCCCGTCGGACTGTTTTGAAATATCAGCCCGCGTTCGAAAGACTATAAACATGAGTCCAAAAAAATTTGGCCTTTTCAACCTGAAAACGTAACCATAGAGCGAGTATATTGGACTTACAATTTTTAAACTTGGACCGAGCTTTGTAAATATTATCCGGACACAGAAAAATGAATTTTGGAGAATATCGGCGAAATATATTTTTAGCAGAGCTCCAGTGACTTCGCGCTTCGATTTTTTTTTTTTTTTGCATTTAACCTAACTCAATGAGCTAACTTTTTGGTATCAACAATCACGAATTTGCGGCGCATGACTGCCGGGCTTCAGACACTGCATGCATGCGCCCGGGCCAGCACGGCACGAAAAGAAAATTGTTGAAGGCCGAGCACCGCTCGGTCCCGAGAAAATGCGTCCCACCTTGCCCGGGCCATTTCAGTGCACTAATCCACACAATACACACGATATGCTTTTAATAACTTCACTCAAGGCAGCGAAAACGATCAACATTCAAAACTGTAATTCTGAGAAAAACACCATATGGCGCACTTTATAACGGGATCATTTTAAAACTCTACAGTTCAGTGGTACGCTGGTCATTCATTAACATTAAACAATTACCATATTACGAATGCACAAGTTCATTAAAAGTGCTGCCCACGTCTTGCAGACGCAAGATATTATGAAACAGTTAGAAATTCAACAAATAAATACAGGGTAAGACAAATCGCAAATATAAAATCTTTGTAGCAATCACAAATTTATTAGGAGTATAATCCCACAACACGCTAATCCCACAACACGCCGAAGGGCCATGGCCCTTCGGAAATAAGAGCCCGCCGCAAGCATAAGTCCTCTCTAAATACAAACAAAAAAAAGAACCAAGAACATTTAAAGATAAGCGTAGTGCAAGCTAGGCTGCTCTTGCAATTACACACACAAAAAAAATTTACACCATCTTCCCGCTAGGGGAACCATGGGATAGATGCGACGCATCGGGGGTTGCCGTTGCGTTTCCGTTATGTTAGCGATGTCAGCGTGTGGATTGCTGTTGTTGTGTATCCTATTTCGCAGCATGTTCACCCCCGATGCGTCGCATCTACCCATGGTTTCCCTCGCGGGAAGATGGTGTAAATTTTTAACCGAGCGCAAGCTGCGCGCTAACGCACAGCTGGCACGGCGACGGGAGCGAGAGCAGCCGAGCGCAAGCTGCGCGCTGACCGCGCTGACGCACAGATGGCGCTGCGGTGAGAGCGGCGGAGCGCGCAGCTGCCGCGGCGAGGAGAATGGGGGAGGGGGATGCGGACTACGCCGCGACCACGACGCGGGACAAGGCGAGTTAAAGAGATGCGTCGCATCTAATATCATGGGCAGCGGCTTAAGAAATATCAAAACCGAGCGTGAACTACTCAACAGCAGCATAGCGGCAAGGCGCGCCGTCTCGGGATCTCCTCGGGCGGGGCACACCAGCGCCACGTGCGGCGGTTAACATGTTCGGCTTCATGGGCGCTATGGGGAGAAGGCGGCGCTTTTTCCACTACCTAAGTATTCTAGTTCACTATAATGTTACCGAATGGGGGCCTTTTGTTGTTGGTAACTGATGCGTCAATATGCTGCGGTCCATGCTCTTTGACGAAAAGGAGGGGGGGGGGGGGCAGTTTGCTATCATCGCTGATCTCTTTTACCCTTGGGCGTCAGCATAAAACGTCCACAAATGCAGTGGTAACGTTGAACAGGGCGCAGGCAAGTCGCCCACGGCAAGCATGCAGCGGTGCCCACAGAATGTGCTTCAAACACACGGCTGGCGAGCTGTGCGTTAGCGTGTCGGGCACATGGTAATAATAAAAAAAAGACAGCGAGAAAACAAGCAAGCAGCACATCGCAGGGGAGGTGTTGCTCATAGTCGTCGTATGCGCCCGATCGGCGAAAGCCACAGTGCAACGATGAACGGTTTCGTTTTCGGCGTCGGCGCCGACAGCAGATTGCAGACGACAGGGCAGAATATTTCCTCCCCCGTTTCGCTGTTTCGTAGAGGCCGTACAGAGGGCGCTACGTGTAATTAGCTAAAGGGAGAAGCTCGCTGGTCCGGGGGAGAAAACACTCGATTTCCTCCCTTTTTCTACCCTTTTTTCTTGGAGTGTACGTCCGGGTTGGTCCCGGACCTACGTCCGGGACCATCCCGTTACTGATAACGGGTGGTAAGTGTCATTAGGGGCTTCTTTCTTTCATGCGTGATCAACTTCGCAATCTCTCACTCAGTTTTACCCTTTCAATGTATCAAAAGCTCGGAACGCGCTAATCACGGTCACAACATGGTGACAATTTGATTATTTGATTGATTGTGAGATTTGCTAATGTGCCGACGCAACGCAGGCGATGAGGCGCGCCGCAGTGGAGGGCTCAGGATTACTTTTGACCACCTGGGGATCTTTAACGCGCGCCGAAATCTCGAACACACGGACGTTTTCGCTTTTCGCCTCCATCAGAAAAGCGGCCGCCGCCGCCGGAAATCGAACCCGCGTCCTTCGGCTCAGCAGCAAAACGCCATAGCCACAACATGGTGAAATGACTGCACACCAGTATAGCAATTAAGGCCCCGTAATTGCAATGGTATGTTGCTGATGGTCGAGCAAGCAGGGTGCAAGGCTGGGAAGAAGAAATGTCAAACTCTTGGCAGCCTGCGCGATGTCTGAAGCACCGAATTCTCCCTTCCTGCAGTCGCCAGTGCGCCTGTCAGCACGCCCCCAAAAGGGGCCTTTAAAGCCTCAATAAAACGTTTGTCGCTCTCTCTCTCTCCCTCATTGGGACGGCGGAAGTGCAATCAGTCCACGAGATTGTTGCACTGTGTAACAGCCAAGGCTCAAGCCCTACATTTGCCTATTTCTATTTGCAGCAGCTAAAGAGTGTTGAAATTTTGGCTTTTAGGTACTTGCATAATGACAAGAATTAAAACAGCGCCACAAACGGGACGCAGCAAGAAAGGGACGCACATATGTTTGTTATTGGTTCGAGACATAGTCTTTATACAAGCGAGGCGAACCTCACGAAACGAGAAAGAGGGGAAAATAGGGCGAAGGGGCCGGAGAAATGATTCTTAAACGTACAACGCGGGATAAGAGAAGATTGATTGATTATGAGGTTTAATGCGCCGACGCTACACAGGTAATGAGGCGCGCCGCAATGGAGGGCTCCGGATGAATTTCAACCACCTGGGGATCTTTAGCGTGCGCCGAAATCTCCAACACACGGGCGTTTTCGCGTTTCGCCTCCATCAGAAAAACGGCTGCCGCGACCGGGAACCGAAACCGCGTTTTTGGGCTTAGCAGCATGACGTCTTAGCCACTGAGCCACCGCGGCGGGTGAGATAAGCGACGATACGTGTCTATACGAAATTATAGAGATTGTGTTGTTTCGAATTGACAGGTGTGCCCAGCTTTGGGCACTTTACGTTTGGTTTCGCTGATTTCCACTAGCGTCTTTGGTAGTCTCTTGTACAGGTAAAGCTGCTCTTCACAGCGAAGGAAACGCCATGTTGTGTGCGCGGGCGTGTGTTTGCGCGCTTTACGTGGAAGTTTTCTTTGTTGATTGTTTTACAATGGGGAAGCAGGCAGCATTCGCTCTTGATTGTCGCAGTATAAGCCCGATAACGAAGGGGCCGCAGCCCGTGGTCGGCGATATTTTCCCGCCGCGTCTTCTTACATGCACGCTTTGCCAAGGATCCTAAATGGACCATGAAAACGAAGCCCCACCTTGCCTTATTTGAAAGATCTGCCTTTGGTGACTCGTTAAAGGGGCCCTAAATAGGCTGCCGAATGTTGCGATTTTGCGTGCGCAATCACTAGAGTACTATCCAAGGAACGTCATCCCGCAAAAATTGTTTAAATGCGTTAAGTATTAGTCGAGTTATCGCTCATTAAAGGGGGCCAGCCATAAGGCCTGGGGCTCTCCTCCTCTTGTCTCCTCCGAAGCACTGTGGAAGCCACAACGTCATCGACCCGGCGCAAGACCACCGAGAGAAACAGGGCAATTCATCACCCTGCTTGATGTACGTGCAGTCATTGGCTGCGCCAAGCAGCACTGCGCGCGCTTTTTTTTTTTTTTTTGCGCTCGACGCACATGCTCCGCCCACCAGCTTCCGGTTGCACGGTGAGCGCTGTTGCTGTGGTTCGCGCGCGTTGTTTTCCACTTTTCCATCGTCTTCCCCGACATGGACCCGAATCTCCGCGCGCACCTGATGAAGCGGATGGCCGACATTGGCATCAATCCCTACGAGGACGCGCCACTGAAGGAAGAAGGGTGCAGCAACGGCGGGGAGCGCAACTCGCCTGAGCCACCACCGTCGCCACCCCGAGCCGGCGGCGGTGACATGGGTTGGTATGTATTGACATACTTCTTTTCCTTTGGCTTACTTGTGCGACGTAGGCATTCGAGTAATGCAAGATTACTGAACTAGTTTCAGCGCGCACATCGGTTAAGTTTAGGACACCAAATGAACGTAGTTACCGAGTAACGCATTGATAACTAAGTGTATACGCCGTTAGGCCCAGGCGCTCCGAAAGGGGAAAGTCTCGCTTATTTCCTAATGCCTCGAGCGTTGGTTTCGGACACCAATTGCGGTAAACGTAATCGTGCTACACCAGCGCAGTCGTTAGCTTCCTCCAGGTGTGCACATGTAGAAGGCCCTTTTTCCATTGCTTGCTTACCGTTCTTCGTGTATGGCGTCGCGCTACGCGTCCGCGTATCTCCCGTGCCAGGATCAGTCGGTCGCGCTCGTCGCGTCGGGGATCTTTTTCATCGCCGTCATGCTTCTGCTTTGCGCGGTGACCGCAGGTGCCGGTGTGGACTGTGCGTGGCCAGCGAAAGGCCGCTGGAAAATAAGTGCTGCGTGGCGATACCACAAGTTGCTGCCAAAGGCATTGATACATGCATCACTGACCACGAGCACTTCCCCAGTCTGTGCCTGAACCCTGCCGTCCTCGAGGCGGTGTACCGGGAACTCGTGGACAGCGGAGTCGCTATGCATCATGACCAGCACAAGTAATGCACCTGCGTCGCCAGCGACAACAGCAGCCTGGCATCGAGGTGCACCTGCGTGGCTGTTGGAATTTGTGTAGGTTACTGGCGTGAACAAAGTCGGGCTTCACTTTTATTCAAGTCTTTTCCATTGGAGCACTTATCCAAACGAGTGAAAAGATTTCGATAAAGGAAATTCTCAGATAGGCTATTGTATTTTCTGAAAGTATGTAGCAAGGAGTTGTGTGTTAAGCAGAGCAATCCTGTTCAAGGTGTGTACCAGTCACTGTGCTGGTACAATCTCTGAGTGAGATATACGTGCAATGTTCTCTGGTCAGCCAAATAGCACAAAGACGACGACAAGCACATTCCCTGGGCCGGCGTGCTCGACTCCAGCCAGTTTTTGCTGAGATTCTGACATCCTGTCTTGCCTTTCCGTTTTAAGTGCTACGCCTAATAAATTGGGGCAACACCATACACCCGATTTTGCCAGCGTCTATCGAGATGCAACAATGTGTAAAGATGCATGTATATGCAGTACCTTTTTGACCGTTCTATATTTTAGAAAAGGTGTCACGCATTTGACCCTTGGCAAATTTATGTTTTTTTATTTGAGGTGTCTGAGCAAAAGGAACATCAGTGGCTAAGTCGTTGCGCTGCTGAGCACGAGGTCGCGGGTTCGATTCCCGGCCGCGGCGGCCGCTTTCCTGATGGAGGCGAAAAGCAAAAACGCCCGTGTGTACGAGATTTCGGCGTACGTTAAAGATCCCCAGGTGGTCAAAATGAATCCGGAGCCCTCCACTACGGCGCGCCTCATCGCCTGCGTTGCGTCGGCGCGTTAAACCCGAAACTCCCTCTCTCTCTCTGAACGAAGTTCACATAGTTTTTACCGTGTAGCCAAGTAACGCTACACTTGAGGTTAGTTCTTACAACTAAAGGGGCCATGGAGACAAAATTCAAGTTTGTTTTATTCCAAAGTGTGTTGTTTTACACTGCCCTCACCGCTTGTCCATCAGCAAATGATGTTTTATTCCCTGAGAAATAAACAATTTAAGCCAACATTTCAATTTTCCCGACGAATCGTGTTTTCTGGCGTCGCAATGACGTATTCAGGGCAGGTTTATAAAACAAAAGTTACTTACTTGACTAAGGCTGCTGCACACGGCAAGAACATATATTTTGTTAGCCTAGTTACCGTGTGCCTCCACAGGTGTCGGAACGGTACCGTTGAAGGCCCACTGTCCGCACACGTATTCTTTTCTGACCGGAATTGTACCTGGCTTATTGTTACCGTTGATTGTAATGATGTCGTGAAATATTGTGTACAACTCTACGGGAATGGTCCCGTGAGTGGCAGTGTCGCTGATGCCCGTCGGCCAGTGTCGTGTCAGAGAAGCCCAACACGCTCGACCTTTGCGCAGCATCAGCCGGCATAACGCGCGATACGCATAGTGCTTGTATGTTTACGTGTTCGTTCGTAAATTACATTGCTTAGCCTAACATCCTTACTGCTATAAAAAGAATGTGCGCTAAATTTAAGCGCCAATAGCTCGGTCTGCAAGCTTATAATACCTGTTTAATTTGCGTTTGATTTTGTCGGCCTCAGCAATAGCAACAAACTGCTTCAATGCGGAAGAGTAGTGCGTAAGTTCAGTGCGGAAAAGTAGCTAGGGCGTCACATGCCTATTCTCTGTTTTCCTCATTAAACAGCTTATTTTAGTGAAGTCTGCGTTAAAAGTCTGACGAGGCAATCTTTTTAATGGACCAAACTTGCATTTTGTCTTCATGGTCCCTTTAACACGCACTCGAGGCACCCGAGACCTGGCGGAAAGTTTGTGCATCCTTCTATAACACATTTTGTGTATAGTGAGGTCCCAAAATTTGAACACGTCTGATAAGCGCCACTACCCATCACGCCCTAATGTTTTTTCTTCTTAAAAACTCCACCTAAAGGCAACCTAGTACTAGCCTCGCGTGACCAAAGTAACATAGCGAATGGTATAAAGTGCGCAAAGTCCGCCACGATAGCTTTGTTATCGGGTTTTGCTATTGGGGCGGCCTTCCAAGTTACTTCCACAAAGCAGGATACATTTTACAGAAAGAGGGACCAATGGGCTTCCTTAGAGGCAGATTTGGGGATTATCTAAGTACGTACTACTGCAAAAAAATTGGCAGGGCAGTTCGTTTAACTTTTACGCAGTGTAACATCGTACATTCTCTTGTACTCCAATGGGCTTGCTTTCTCACAATGCAAACGGAAAGACAATCCCAGCGACCAAATAGGCAAATTCAGTCAGCATTTGTCTTTAAAGGAGCCATGAAGAGAAAACACAAGTTTGGTTCATTCAAAAGATTGCCTCGTTAGAATCATACTGACACCACTTTTAACGTAAACTTCGCTCAAATAAGCTACATAATTAGGAAAAACGGGAATGGTCATGCGACCCACCAGCTCATTTCCCGCAACAGAACCTATGTCGTCACATGAGCTAAGCTCTACGATTGGCGGAGGCTGGCAGAAGCAGACGCAAATTAGGTAGAACTTACAAACTAGACGAACGAGCGATTTGCGCTTAAATTTAGGGCACATTCTTTACAAAGCAATAAGAATGATGGGACAAACAGTGGAAGTTACGAAAGCACATGTAAACATAGAAGTACTGATGCGTTCTGCTGTTCGTACTGCGCACAGCATGCTTGGCGTTTTGCTGCACAGCACTACGGGGCTTGGGGTTGTCTCGGACGACACTGGCCGATTGACGCAAGCAACGGTGTCTTACGTGACCCCATTTGTCGAGCGAGCACTGTTTCAGGGAACGAATATTTTCTCCCAGAACAAAAACAAGCCAGGTTTAAATGCGGGCAAAAACAAACCAAACGCTTGCCACGGTATGGTGGCGCCATCTAGGTTACGGAACGTAAAGAAACGCGGGAACAAACCAACACCGCTCTACAGGGTGGAGACAACCTTTGAACGGTCCCGTGCCGCCGCAATTGGGCCAACGGGCTCAACGCGTTATTCTTTTCGTTTCCCACGTGACCTAGCAACGCGAAACAGACAATATGATTCAAACTTCTTCAGTAAACCGCGTTGCGGCGATAATTTTAGCGCGGTTTTGACACAATGACTTGCTTCGGCGGCGAGCGAACAACCGAAAATGGCGGCGCCAGCGTATACGTGTCTCTACCCTGTACGGCGGATGCGTGAATGAAGGTACTCTAGGCTGCAGAGCGGTCGGTTCCAGTGATGTCACTTGGGACCACGAAAACGCACGATTGAGCGGGAAAATCAAAATTTTAACCTAAATTGTTTAATTTCTCAGTGAATAAAGCACCGTTTGTATCCGGACAAGCGCTGGGGGCACTATAAAACACGAAATCTTTCGAATAAAACCAACTTGCATTTTCTCTTCATGGCTCCTTTAAGGGAGATGCTACTCGAAGACACTTTTTTTAATATTCATGGTAGAAGAGTGAAATTCAGGCTGCTAACATAGTGTTTTGTACTGATTTCAAATATGTAATTACTTTTATTGTGAGTTGCATAGTTCTTACGTTGCACCATGAAAATGCGTAAAATGTTAGCATTTTTTCCCCCACTTTTTCTCCAACTAAACTTCCGTGCATTTAGTTCATTCATGGCTCATATTATTCCTCATACACAGTAGAATGCCGAAAACTAACTTCAATGTACACATAAAGCACAATAAAACATGTAAAAAATTTAAATCTAGGAAGTCTAAATTGTAAGAAAGTCAGTATGAGTTAATGATTTTTTTGTAATGAAAAAATAAGTGGTATCAAAGTTTCATGTAGATAACGGCACTCCTTATGCTTTAGAGAATATGTGGGCAAAATGTCATTCGGATACCAGCAACAGAAGTGCCAAAAACAAGGGGGGCAAACTCACAAAGTTGCTAAAAACTACGTTCTGAGAAAAACGCATTTGAAAGTAAAATGGAAAGTTTAATTACAAAGCACTGCCCAAGCTGTGCTGAAACTTGCGCATAAATGCGAACAAATGAATGTCCACCCAGCAGCCACTGCCACTAGAAGCAGCCTGCACCATAGGTTTGGCCCTCACAGCTCTTCCGAGCAGACTCCGCGTCTCGAGACTTCTTTTTTAGCGTACGCCGATGTGCCCTCGCTTCCGCAGTCTGTTTGGTAGACATTTTTTTTCTGCCGTGTGTTGTCTTGAGATGCACCGAGCACAACCCGATGTTCAGTTGGAAGTACACCCAGCTCCTCCAGGACACGTTCAAAGCTGGAGTGCCCTTGGTTGAACCACAAAACTGCCAAGGCAGCGGCCACCTCCACAACAAACCGGGAGGCAAATCGTGTCTTCGGGCAGAGGAGCCATATCTTACTCTTCAGCGACTCTGCTGCGCTTTGTGTTTTGCCCCGAACACAGCGTGTGAGCAGCTCCTCGCTGGTCAGCCTCTTGTAAACAGGCAGGACTGCCTTCTTCTGTGCCTTGGTGAGCAGTGGTGTATGGGCAGGTGCCAGTTCACCCAAGGCTTCGGCACGCCTGTGCTTGCACCAGGATGTTGCGCCAGCTGGGCAGTACTTGTGACTGCTCGCACCATCGGACGAACAAGAATGAAAGTAGGAAGCCCAAATGGCCTGGTGCATGCCTCGAACGCTGCCCCTGTTGCTTGTGATGGCAACTTGGTAATAGGTTTGCAACTTCTGGGTCACAGGATCCTTCAGTTTTTCACCTCTAGGCAGCGGCTCCTTCACCTTGCGAATGTTGGTGCCAAGGCGCTCTGCCACACGATTGGCGCAATCTTCCTTCTGTCTCTGAACAGCACCATCGTACACATCGGCATCTACAACTGCATTGTAGGCTTTCGAGTCGCCATCACTGAGGAACACTGCGAAGAGCAATGGCGTAGCATGTTCCTGGCTCCGCTGCCATATCCGCAATGCTGCTTCTGCTTCCATTGCATGCGCCGAGCAGTCAACGTTTCTTTCGCACACAGGGGCATGGAAAGCTTGCCAAACTTCCTCTTACTCATCTGGAAGGACCTTGTGCCGACTGCAGGCTGGACAGAAGTTTTACAGGACTTCAAAGTCCGAGCAAAGTCCAGTGTCAAGGGACACAACCGTACCAATACCATTGTGGCTCTTGTGGCCCCGTTTCTGCCACGTACCATCGTACATCACGGCAACGTTGTCCTCCCCGACTACACTTCTCGTGAGCTGCCTAGATGTCTCAAGATTTTTTGAAGCGGCACTCGTTGCTGCGCCCCGTGCACCTTCCGACCGATCGCAGCAAATGACTTATGATGCATGGGCTTCGGCAGCCCAGCTATCGCAGAAAAGCGGACCAGCTGGTCATAGCCCATTCCCGCAGAGCGTGCTGCCACAGCAGCTTTCACATGTATTGGCGGTGAGCGCGAACACGGGCGGAGCTGCGAAGCGCGCTTCCGTGACGTCGGCTTAGGGATTCTCGCATTTGTCGTCTGCTTTACTCAGGCTCGCTCTCCCTGCTGTTTCCTGGCGCTCGGTCGACGTCTGATGCTTGTCCGCACCAGAATTTGCGTGTGCGTAACTTTTTGTCATAATAATAGGCCTAAAATCGAAACGTTGCCGGCGTCGCCCCATTCCTTAGCCTGTCCTGTGCGGAGCGCGAAGGTTCGGAGCTAGGTGTCAGCTTTCGTATTAAGTAATCTTTCGAACAAAGGGAATAGCCAGCTGCTAGTAAGCGACAACAGCGAAAATACAAGGCCAAAACAAATTGTAGGCCTTCAGGGCTGTCGGCTTTGACAGAAGGCATTACGATTCATGGTAATCATATGTAAGGTATACGAGTTCTTGCAGCCTTGCCGAGCGCTCGAAAGTATTGTGTCACATCTCTTTACCTTGTCATGGTATGACAGTATGCCGACATGCACTATGGACTGCAAAACCTGTAGGCTGAGTTCCAAATAACCCAGTGTGTGTATAGGCTGGTTTTATACCAGGCTTATAACCAGTATGGAGGTTTATTGAGCAAAATGAGTCACGTCTACGGTAAAGATAAAGTAACAATATGTTTGTTCAGACCTGGACGGATATTTCGGTACATTTCCCACAACTATATCTTCCCAATATTCGGATATGCGTTATAGGAAAGCTGCACTGAAGAGGAGGAGGAGTATCAGGAGGAGGAAAAAACTATATTTAACAATGAAATCGAACTGGTTAGTGGGCCGGGTCCTCAGTCGAGGACAAGAGAGCACGAGTAATTTTCTTCAATTCATAGAACGCCATCCTGAGTATTATAGGATTTGTTCTTTGTGCCTCGAATGGTTGGAAACCAATAAAGAGCTGCTTGGAAATATTCATCAGTTTCGATTCTTGTAATATATGCACGTATACTATTTATTGCGTTAGTTAGCGAGTATACCATGCCTTCAACACAGTAATCATGTCATCATTGCTCGGGTTAGAGTCAGTTTGTTATGATAACGATTGTTACGATAGAAATCCGGAGCACAGAAACCGCGTTCGAGTACTCTAGACAACGTTGTCTGGGGCGCGGTCTCGGTGGCGTAGCACAAACATTCTCATTGTATTTGCATGTGAATAAACAACGCACGCTTTGGATATGCACCTTCTTGCACGCAGCCATAACGAATGAAAATTCGTGAAGAAGGAATGTGTGCCATACAGCCTGAAGAAAATATCCACACGATATTTGTGAGCTTCCACATAACCAAACCTCCCAACTTCTTATTGCACGAGTAAGGTACCATGCAGCGTACACCAACTTCACTAAAACCCAGGAAGAAAGAATCAACGCTCTCATTAGGAAGGCGGCGAAGATTGCGCTAGGCATTCCGATCAATGCCAGCACCAAGCGACTTCTTGAGACAGGAACGCACAATACGCTGGAGGAGATCGTAGCTGTCCACAGGTACAACCAACACCTCAGACTCCAAGCAACGGTTCCAGGGCAACAGATACTTCAGTGTCTAGGGTACACACCCCAGCAGCCTATTTTACGACTGGAACGTCTCAGCCCACGCACGGCCAACCTACTCAAAGTTGCACCCATACCAAGACACATGCATTGCCAACGAAACAAGGTCAGAAGGAGCATTCGAGCCAAATACCTCGATAAACGAGCAGCTGCGGACCAATTCAACAACCACGTATACACAGATGCAGCAGTAACAGACACAGCAGCAAGCATAGCGTATGCTGCCCTCAAAGGAAAATTGGAGTACCAGCAGTGCATCCCCCTTATGAAACCCATCTGGGCTGAACTCACCGCCATCGCCACCGCCATTGACCCCACATCAAGCCCCACGAAGCACACGTACATATACACTGACTCAAAAAGCGCCTGTTATCAACTGCTAAGCATGGAACTGCCACAACCCATAGCTACGGCCATCAACAACAGCATCAAGGGATCTGTAACAGTGTACTGGATACCTGGGCACGAAGGAATGGCAGGCAACGAAAAAGCTAATCAGCTGGCCCGACAAGCCGCAGCCCGGGCTCCTGCCAACTTCGAACCAAATCAAACGCTCACGGTCCCTAAATTGAAGGACTACTCTACGGGAAGGAGGGAACTGCCACAGCTCTCTGACACGCTCACAAGACACGAAGCAACCCTAATAAGACAAGCTCAAACAGACACCTTGGACACTCCAGCTAGACTACACAAGATATGGGGAGATCCTGACACACCACCCCCTACTTGCTCTACCTGTAACGTCATACTCGACCAAGATCACATACTCTGGAACTGCACAACCATACACAACACTACAAACACACCCAACAAAGGATGGCTGGCCGCAAGAAGCACCGCCGAAGAGCAAAGGCAACTGGCGGCGTACATCAGGCAGCGGCTTGAAGACGTCACCAGAGGTTCTCTGGAATGTGAGGACTAAACAGGCCTGCGTGCATATTTTTAATAAAAGCTTTTCTCTCTCTCTCTCTCCCAATAAGACGTTTGTGACGGTGCAGAAAAATTACTGCGTTGGGCACACACACAAAAAAAAAACATTCAGCTGATACAAGTCAACAACAACTGAAGAAATAGAAGACAGCTGCTCTGTTTCCTGCTGTGTGATGCCCACTGCTTGGTGCGAGGATTACACGGTTGAGTTTTCATAAGAGCATCTCAAAAATACTGTAGGGAAGCCTACGCATTTTGAATGCTTATCAAGGAACTCTGAGCACTGAACCGCGCGAATAAGCTAGAAAGGACGAGTCACACGATCTTCTGACCGATGCTCTGAAGAAAGTTATTCTGTATCTCCTGGTGTGTTGCAAACTTTTGGGAGATGCATCTTGAATTATTTAGATGTGTCAGAAACTGGCAAAAATAACTGAATTACTAGAACTATGAGTTTAATGCACTAAGCAACAAAGCGGGCGATTTCTAGCACAGACGCTGCTACACAATTAAGCGGAGTGTAGCAGACGACAGCGGCGCGAGTCCCTAAGCCGACGTCAGAGCCAGGGGGCGCCACTCAAACATCTCACCGCCATTCGCGAAAGACTCGCGCGAGCTCCCGCCGTCGTACGCTCTGCTTGCGCTCGGTCTGGTCTCCGCGCTCGTGCTTGCATTTCCGTCCGACGCAACTCGCCGTGACGTGTACGACGCGGAAAGAACACTTTCTGAGCACGCAGTGTTTTCACATCGGAGCTCTAGATACGACGCGAGTCCTTTACGCTTCTCAGCCGGTTCGCGAACTCGAACTTCCGATCGCCGACACGTCGGGCAAACCGCACCGCTCACTAGCAATTTCAGTGCTGTAATGTCAGCAATAACGCACGCATCCCCTTCGCGCGCTCTTTCTTCATTCTGAAAGAGCCCAACCTTCTTTTCGGAGGTACTCACGTACTCCAACGCAGCGTCGAAGTCGCACAAATTGTCGGCGTCGCCGTTGCTAGCCCTGGGGCCGCGGGTATACTTGCCGTTCGGCGAGTCTTCGGCGTCGATTTGCGCCGGCGTCCCTTAAATTTGTGCACAGAGCGGTACTTCGAGGGCCGATGAATAGCTCTGTTAGCCACTTTCCCAGTCATAGCGCAGGTTATAACGCACAACGACTGTTTCTTAGCTGGACAGTTCGAAGTGACATGGAGCCAGCAAGTAGGCTTCACCACACGCCAACTTGGAGCAGCCAATGGCGATTCCCGATTCGTACCACGTGACTTTAAAGCCCACCGCACGGAACTAAAAACGCAGCAAGAGACATCCCTTTCTTTATTATTTTCTGCTCCGCAGCAGCCCGGGCAACCAAGGTCATTGGGAGAACATGGCTTGGCCTATCTCCTCACACTGTCCGCGATGGCGTGCGGACGCGCTGTCTCGGGCACGCGACGCTTGAATATAGCGTACTTTCGGTCTTTTAACTGCCACCATGGGCTCTTTAAATGTCGTTTTAACTAATTTCCAGTTTGAATTAGGCTTTGATTTTTATTTTATAGATGGTAGAGGAACTAATCATGATAAAACAAGTGAAAACAGAAAAACGAAAATTTCCGAAAAAAAATCGATTTTTCGACCCACATCTCCCTTTTAAAAGTGTGCTTTGCACGAGCTGTGGTACTTCTCGGTGCAAAGCGTCAGTGGCGTAATGGATAATGCCTGTGTGAAGAGCCGGTATTCTGAGTGGTGTCTGTTTTAAAAAAACGTTTGTTTCGCGTTCGTTTCAAGACACGACATAGTTCCCATTGCGGGGCCTCTGACCACAACCTTTTGCACAGAAACTAACGTCCCGCCTTCCTTGCCTTGCGTCCCAACCGTATTGTCTGCCCCAGCTGATAGGGCTCACCCGTTATCGACTTCTTGAAAAGGACAAGTAATGCCAGAACTCATAATTCTGCGTCATGCTATACATATGAGTGATATCATACGCTCAAAAACCGGCAGATTCGCTCCACTGGTAGCAGTGGTTTGTCATTAGAGTGCGGTGTGACGAATGGGTCTCACCAGACTGATTGTCAGTCTCACCGTGAGACTGATCGGAGACTGATTCGATAGAGTTCTTAACCCAAGCAAAAACACAGTCAAAACAAAACGCCAAACGGAGCCTCGATTATTTCTGATATGTGTAGTTGCCATAAACAGAAAATATTCTTGAAATATTTAAGGGGACTCTGTAACACTTCAGATAAGCGCTTTCACTCTTTCTGTCGTGTATGGAAGCACTGCTAAAGCTATATAGTTGTCCCGAGTACGGAACGGCACTGGTTGATTTGCTCGTTGCAGCAGACACGTATTCGGTTTCTGCTTTGCTTTTGTGGTTTTTTTTTTTAAGTGGCTATCGAATGCATTCATTGCTGAGACTGAAGGAAAGCCGGCCAATAGCTGCTACATTGCTGTAATGACGTAATTCCAGCGGTCGAAGAACGCCAAGACCAGGAAAGAAAGAAACATTTCGGACAAGTTTCTAAGTTATCTCATGGGCGAAGAGCAGTAAGATTTGGCTGAGGTACTTTGCGATCCGCCTAATTCAAGTATTGGATGGGTTTGTTGACTACGTTCTGCAAGCATTCAAGATTTCGAAAGATTTTGAAAAATGTATTGCAGGGACAGACAACCGATTTTTGTGGATTGCACGTTCTCTAGCACATACGAAAGCCATCGTTTTATATACTGGGGTAACCGCAAGGAATTTCTAAATAAACAGGTGTAAGTAATTTTAATTTTGCTTTGAAATTTCTGAAGTCTGGAAGGTGGCGACACGTAGTGTCTGAACGTTACAGTACGTTACGTATCCTATAGCTCCGTCGTTTTCAATGCGTGATTCCAAAATCGCAAGGATGCATAGAAAAGGTTGCAAATTATTGCGGTTTTAGCCGGGGACAAGCTTTTAATTGCTTCTTTTAATCCGACGCAAGTTAAAAGTGTGCTGCCGCACCGTTCACTGTCACAGTTGCCAGTATTCCTATTGGCGCGACAGGTATGGCTGGTAGGTCTCAAAATTCAGATTCCGAAAGTACTAGGGCGCGATCAGCAAAAACGTCCTGGCTGTAGACGTTTTAATTGGTGCCCTTTCGTTTGGGATAAAGAAAATATACTCGACAAAAATCGTTTGCCTGTCCCTTTAAAGGAAATCGTCAGAAGGACATACAAGCAAAACGATTCATTTGAGTTATCTTTTTTTCATTCCTGATTCCACGCACTGTGCACGTGCCGAGCCGCGCATTTAATTATTCTCTATTCAACACCACTCTCTTCATCTTGTTGGGTTTCAGTAACGTAGTCCCCGCGCAAGCAGACTGTGGTACCTTGCGTAGCCCATAGCACAACCTACCCAGCGTGCCCAACAACTATCCCGCTAATAGATGTAATGTTTGTGCCCGGACGCCACCTAAATAGTAGTGGCCATAATTATTTTTTTTACTTCATTGCTTAGTGAGAGCACCGTAGCAGTCACAATTTTACATTTTTTTAGTTAATTAAGGACGTTAAACACACGTAACTCACATGGGTTTTCATGCCAGTGACACAGGTCACCGAATAAAGGGAGGTATGCAATGCGAATGGAGGCAGGATAGATTTTACTTATTTCAGCACCTTTCTTATTTTGTTTGGTTAAGCTGCATTCTGCCGATAGTCATAGCTATAAAATCGAAGCAGCTGGTTTCTGGAGCAGAACCGGGGACTTTTCCCCAGTCGACTGAAGCTGCCAACCTGGTGCCATTTCAACGCTATCCTTAGATCTATGTGGACCTTGGTGGGAAAGAGAACTCGGAGATCATGCGGCGTTTAGATGTGACTTCATTACTAGTTTTAATTGCTCTACCATCAGCTTTCTCCCGATGCTGTTTAGAAAAATCACTGAGCGCAATTCAAACCATAACTTCGTGCGCGAGTATGTTTTTGAAAGAAGAAATGTCAACGTTGCTACAAACATTTTTTTTTCCTAGCGTGAGCTACACTGTCCGAAGTTGAGCAGTTTCGCGTAGCTCCTGCAGAGCCATGCCGCGCATGCGCGAGGAGCAGTGACGTCACACGGCGCACAGAACTTTTCACGCTGCCCGGCGTCTCTCACACACCCCACGCGCCCAGCGTCTTCGCCGACCTCCGTTCCGCATGTGGCGGCCCGATCCACTTGATGATCATGCGAGGAGTGGCCGGGTGTGGTACCGATGGCTCGTGTGTCGCAGCAACACCGGCGTGCGCCTGTGGAACCAGCTTAGCTCTGGGTATGGGGCGATTGGTGACGCTGCGCCGGAGCCGCTTGATAAATATACATGTGTCCCATAATACGTATACCGTGTGTGTGTCATTGAAGCAGCAGTAAGCATTATAATCAAGGTAATACTAGACAACCAGGAAAGCTAAGAATAACCAGCTGAACCTTAGCTCGCGCTACGTATATCCTGGCATAGCCGAGATAACCCACCGCTAATTTTTTCGCTATCGTTTAAGCACCCGCACCTGACAACCATTCTGTTAGTCAAACGGCTGTGTTTATACAAACAGCTCCAGCTTTTTACGCCCCGCCAATTGATCGTGGACTGACCCGGAATAAATAGCCCAGCATTCCTTCTCGCGTTCTACTATCGAACAGTCGTTGTTTTGGTCGGAAACGCTTCACTTATCTCGGAGACATCTTCAGCGCGGCGCCCACTTTCTAGGACATGCCGTTTCTTGCGGTATACATGCATTCGGTGGGCAAACGCGGCACGTACACGCACTCTAAAACATTGTAAGAATATAAAGGCGCAAAGAAGTTGCCGAGGATCCATAAGTAGACACCTGTGAGATGGGAGCGCAAAAGCGTGCGAGCGATTGACCTTCGGACGATTAAGACTTTATATCGCCGACAGTGGCCCCACAACTTTCGTACGATGTGTTGAGGTTCGAAATACGCGCCTTAGGCCAGCTAGCGTCATGTTTTGAATCGCCAGTGAGGCAGCGGCCAACCAGTTGAACAACACCATGTACTTACACCTCGGGTTAAAACCAGAGGCGTGCGCTTTTGTGTGTTTTATGGCTGTGGCATGAGGTAGTGGAGACACGAGGGCGTGTGCTCCTTTTCATTGTGCTATTTTCCTCCTCATCGTACCATGTCTTATTTATAGTACCTCGGTTAACGTCGTTTTACGCGTCGGATTAACGTAAAGTAGCAAAAAGGAAAAAAAGAACGCCTGCGTGTAGAGTAGGTAATAAAAAAATTGGCCGCGTATCTGCTCCTTCAGTTGCAAATGTCGACGAAAGACGATAGTCGACTGGCGCCCCTGCCATGTACACGCCTCCCTTTTCCTTCCCGCTCACCTCTCATGCTGTTCCTCTCCCGTCTCGTTCCTCCCACGATAATACGCTAGAGGTTTGCTCAAATCAATTTAACGTTACCGCGTTCTACTGCTCCAGGCCGGGTGCCTCGATGCCAGCGCTGCCGTACGGCGGAGACGCGCGTGATTCGAGGCACCCTACTACAATGTTTACAGAACCACGTTACCCTGCACCACGTGCATTCCAAGCAGAACATGGAACCTATTGACAAGTATGAAGATTGCCACCTGACTTGGCTGTTTAGATTTGGCTGTGGGTATATCAGAGTATTGCGCAGATTCAGTTTCACTTTGGCCGGATGGCTGAATCGAGTCACAGGCAGACAGACAGACAGACAGACAGACCAAAATTTCTGCGTTTAAGCAACCCAAGAAAGACTATCGTCTTTAAAAAGCGTACGTGTAGAGTAGCGGTTACGCCACTTGCCTGTCATGGCGCGTTCCTGGTTTCTACTGTTGTCCCTGCCACGTTTTTTTTTTTTGATGACTTAATTCGTTTGCGGCAGGGGTCGGCTTTTGTGGACGCCTTGTGTGGACGCCAGCTGGGTGCGCGGTTTTGTCAACCTAGCGAAGAAACGCCTTAGCGTTAAAGACACTCTTTTGAAACTTCCAGAAGCAACTCCCTCTCGCAAGCAAATGCACTATGATCACTCAGGCGATTATGCAACGAATTATCCTCAGGGGCATCATTGGAGGGGCCTTTGTTGACACAAGGACACCTAAGATATAGTTTCCTTTTTTGAACGCTAGATGAGTCATCCATACCAACGTTATTTCATATATTACGCAAACTTATTTGATACCTTCGAGCGCGTATTATAGCTCATTTAACCGTGCTCTGAATGTGTACGCTAAAGTAAAGCGCCGGCGAGAAGAGCATAGGCAGGGAAAAAAGGAACGGGATGCGAACGCAAAATTTACATGATGGATTAGCGGGTGCAAGTTTCAGAGACATGATCGACTCCCTTATTAACTCGTGGTCCGTTTCGTAAGACGGAGCGAAATGCATTGCCACTTACACAAGATGCAGCGTTTGTCATTACACGCGCCCCCTGGCCCAAATTGCTGTCTACGATTCATCAAGTGAGCGTCGCTCTGTGCCTCCTCCAAGCCAGCACACTTGCGAAACCAACGCCTTCGTCAGGCACGCTGAACCTGCCTATAGGCTTGTTCCAACCCAATGCTGACTTCACTCTCTGAGACGGACAATGCGGCGGCGCGCCGTTCACCGCAGTAGTCTGGAGCCACTATAAGCTCGGGCATTACTTCGAGGGACAAAGCCTGTTACGAAACCTGTGCGATTCTCCTTTTCTTTTAAATTTAAGAAGCCTTAGGGCCACAGGGAAATGGGATGACCGCAGACGTGCTCTCCACTGACGATTTTGTTTCCTTTCTTCTTTGCTGGCGCCGGCTTGTCGCATACCGTGGCTTACGCCGGCACTGAACTTTTTCTTTAACCAGGCTACGGTGCACAACAGGATTGGCACCTAAAGGCAGACGCAAAAGTTCCTACTGGCCTTTTAACCGGGTCAAATAGAAGTTGTGGGAAGCAGCCTTGTATAGCGGAGGCAGCGACACGTACTATACCTTCCACGGTGCATCGATCCACTGCCTTTATTTCCAGTGAAATCAATGTCCAAGCTCCCTAACTAGTCATCGACAAAGCCGTTTTACGGGGCGCTTATTCCTCTTCGTATATCACACTTCCCGGGGGGAAGGGGTCTCAACCGCCACCAGGAGGCGCACGCGCTGCGAAAGATTCGTGTAGGT
This sequence comes from Haemaphysalis longicornis, assembly GCF_048455015.1. Lineage (NCBI taxonomy): Eukaryota > Metazoa > Arthropoda > Arachnida > Ixodida > Ixodidae > Haemaphysalis > Haemaphysalis longicornis. The sequence goes on along the minus strand of NW_027526203.1, from coordinate 367,036,608 downwards.
GCGGCAGCCATCACTCCAGCACCGTTTGGGCCTACTTGTCCATATTGCTCCACACCGGCATCGTGTACAGATATTCGCAGTCTTTTGCGCACTTGCGTGGACGAGAGCGGCTTTATTGAGCCTCTTGGCAATCTCCGTCAGTCGGAGTCCACAATCGTACGAGAGGACGCTGAAGATGAAGTGCACGGGCCGAGCGCATGCCCGAAGTAGACAGGGCAAGCCGAGCGCCAATATTCGGTGTCACTTTCTTTTCCTCTAGAGTTCCAACAGTCTCCACAGATCCGGACAGTGGCTATTAAAAAATGCAGGGCCAGTCAGGCTGATCAACCGACTTCAAACGCTGGGTCTTTGGGCCGCGTCACAGTAGCCTCACAGGCTTCGTTGCTGAGAACAGCCTGTTCCAGTACAGTTAACTACACTTGCTTGAGGGACTTCTCTCCTTCACGCACCATCCACTTCGTAATCTCTCGCACATTTTTCCCCTTTAGATAATTCAGACGGTATCAACGCTCTCTTCATGGTCACAATATGGTGAAACGACTGCGCACCAATATTGCAATGGTATGTTGCTACTGGTCGAGTAAGCAGGGTGCACGGCTGGGCAAAAAATGCCACACTCGCGGCAGCCTGCAGGAGGCTTTCAGCATCGACTTTGCCCTTCCTACGCTGGGACTGTGGAGGGACGTTGAGGGCGCGAGATCGCTGCACTTCGAACCGCTCAAAGGTTCATACCCTACATGTGCCCACTTGTAGCCCCTCAAAAGCGTTGAAATTTGGGCTGGTTGGTACATAATCATAAGAATCGTACATAATCATAAGAATCACAACAACAGCGCTTCGGACGGGACACAAGAAGAAAGAGGCGGAAACTCGCGCAGACAGTATAAAGCATTACTTTTTTGTGATTCGAGCATCGTCTTTATATAAGCGAGGCGAACCATACGCGAGAAGAAAGAGATAAAAATAAGCGAAGCGAAACCGCAGAAATAGGTTTCTAAAACGCATAACAAGGGCGATAGCAGAAGGGGCAGGCACAGACAGAATTTTGTGTGTTAATTCGAAATTTGAGATATTGTAGTTTTTCTAATCGGGAGGTGTGCCGAGCGTTGGGCACTACATGCGCGTTGGTGTTCGCTGATTTCCACTAATGTCTTAAATTTCGTGCTACAGTCTCTTGCACAAAAAAATATGTTCGTTACAGGGGGATGGAACGCCCTATTGTATATGCGAGATTTACTTGGAAGTTTGTTTTAAATTGTTCTGTATTAGGAACGCAGGCAGCCTTCCCTCTTGGTTGTCATAGCAAGCCCGATTACGCAGTGGTCGGCTCTATTTCTCTCACGCGTCTCCTTCCATGCTTGGCTAGGGACGTTAAATGGGCCATGAAAAAAAACTCAACTTCGCCTTATTTGAAAAAAATAAATAATAATCCTCATCATCTACAACAGCCAATTTAGGTCCACTGCAGGACGAAGGCCTCCCCCATTGACCTCCACCCCCTTCGGTCCCGCGCTGCCCGAGTCCATTCGTTAATTGCCTCGGAATTTTCTTCTTTCGTGTTCCCATCGAGTTATTGGCCTTCCCCTTCATCTAGCACCTTTTCTCGGTGTCCATTCTGTTGCCCTTGTGGTCCACCTGTTGTTAATTCGTCGTACTACGCGGCCAGCCCAAGTCCATTAATTTTTCGTAAAGTTAATTGATATCTTCTATTCCAGTTTGCTCCCTAATCCAGGTTTCTGGTTTTCTGTCATGATGTGTTACTCCTAACATTATTCTCTCCATGGCACGTTGGGCGGACCTAATTTTGCTCTCTAGTTGTTTAGTAAGGCGCCAAGTTTCCCCTCCGTATATCATCAACGGTAGGATGCATTGTTTTAATACCTTTCTTTTTGGTAATTAGCCTTTGGTAACTCGCTCAACCCCATTATGGTATCAAGGACGTTGTTGCCACAAGAAGAGACCTTAAACGCGAAAAAAAGTTCCAACTTCCCACTCTACAGCATCATCGGTGACGTAACAAGGAAATAATTTAAACAGTATTGCGGTTTGTTAACTCGTTGTTAGCATCCAAGCGGCGGAATAACACGGAAGAAGAGGTGCCAATACATCCCACAGTCGTGTCTCTTATTGGCGGATTTATGCAGTCTCTAGCACGACATAAGGTCAGGGTGAAAAAGTGACTGCCAGTAGTAGCAAACTTTCATAGGAGCAAAAGGAAAAAGGGAAAAAAAAGGTGGGTGTGCAGCGTCCCTATCCAAGGATGCCTCTTGACCGGGCAGACTCGATGGCCAGTGATACCAAGGTCCTCTGGCGGGCTGGATCCGGGCTGGTCAGCTCAGTCTCCGAATGCTCGGGTGTGGGGGGGAGGGTAGTCTGTTCGGGAGTGGGGACAGGAGTACACGAGGTGGGATGGGTTGAGTCGGGTGTTGCGGCGTCTGAGGTCGGGCGTGTTCGTGCGGGAAGGTGGGATCACTTCACCATCGGTGGAGAATTCCCGGCCGGGAATGCAGAGTTTCGACTACGTTTTGCTTATAATCTAGCCTAATTTTTTAAAGTTTACTTGAATATTGCACCACGCTTATTAAAAATGCAGCATTCTGAATGAAAAAAGAAAGATGTTTGATTTTGAGTTTTTTGGTTAATTTAAAGTACAAAACTTTTTTTACACTTCGCTAATATGTCAGCTCTGCACCGGTTCCACACCCTGATATATATATATATATATATATATATATATATATATATATATATATATATATATATATATATATATATATATATATATATATATATATATATATATATATATATATATATATATATATATATATATATATATATATATATATATATGGGCTTTATATATATATTCAGCAGCTTTACGCAGCACGTATGGCCGTGAACACCACCAGTCATTACCGCCAAAAACACGTTTGTTAAGTATATCAATAGAGCTTTTAAGGGATCTTTTTATGCGTCGTTGCAGAGTGTCGTTGGAACGCTGTGGAAGTTACAGCATGCTGGCTGAGGACGACGTACAACTGGCTTTTTTTTTAGTTTGAGGGTTATTTATTTAAACCAAAACAGATACACATACAATGTACACAGGGGCCCAACAATGTTGTCAAAGGGTCCCAACTTGCGCTTTTGTCGCCTGTTTCACAAATGTTGCTCCTCAGTATAGGGGCTCCATCTGTTGTGTTAGCAACACAGCTGTAAAATTTACAAGGCCTACGAGGGCAGTTACGATATTTAAATATGTACGTAGATGAACACGATGGTTCGTAAGTGTGCCGTGGGAAATGCTAATTAACGAAAAGTGTCGGCGTTGGCCAGGAGCAAACGATGCACGGACGACGCTTGCGCGTTACCGAAATGGTACAAAAGAATCTGACCAATATCAGGGATATCTGCTTTGTGACGCATCAGCGTGGCGATTTAATGTAAACGCGGAACAAGCTGGCTGAGACTCGAAATAAGCGCAGTTGAGCGGTGAGGCAAACCTTGCAGCGTTATTGTGGGCTGTTCGCAAAAAAATCATATTCGGCTCAGGCGTCACTGCACTGAGCACGCAAATTCACAGTTGCGCGAGTATGTTTCTTATCTCCAAAATATATTTCAGTACCTCTTAAATAGGAAGTTAAAAGCTAGTGATAGGTAGTAGTGTAATAACAAATTAAGCTTAGCACGCGTGTGCAATGCACTCAATAACAAAGGTTTGCACTGCAATACTTCATGCCATGAACAAAATGCAGCTCCCGGCCGCTTCGGCCAGTGTTAAGTGCACTAATAACGTTTATCAGGGCGTACGTCACAGGTGCGATTCACCAGATACAACGATGAAAAGTAAAGTAGTGAGTTCTTTGAGAATAGTTTTATTAGCAATCTTCAGAACACCATTTTAGTGACGTGAAATGCGAAACTGTGCTTGCAATGTGCGGAAGCAAACAGGGTTAATGTGCAAGCAAACAGGAGGTACATATTATGAAAGCTAAAGCTCGGCGCATTGACAGCTTGGTGGTTTGCATCATCACTGTATGTCTCTTTATGCCAAATGTCTCATGTGGTTTGCGATTCAATCGTAATCTTCAGCTGCGTTTGACATAATTATGAGCAATTCTCCTGTTTCCAGTAATAAGCACGAAGCAGTAGGTTACGGTGCAGCAATGGCTGATTGATTGAGTGATTGATTGATTGATTGATTGATTGATTGATTGATTGATTGATTGATTGATTGATTGATTGATTGATTGATTGATTGATTGATTGATTGATTGATTGTAGGGTTTAACGCGCCGACACAACGCAGGCGATGAGGCGCGCCGTAGTGGAGGGCTCCGGATTAATTTTGACCGCCTGGGGGTGTTTATCGTGCGCCAAAATCTCGTACACACGGGCGTTTTTGCCTTTCGCCTCCATTAGAAAAGCGGCCGCCGCGGCCGGGAATTGAACCCGTGCCCTCGTGCGCAGCAGAACAATGCCTTAGCCACTGAGCCACCGCGCGCGTCGGTGCAGCAATGGCCTTCCAAGATATTATATGTAACCTTTCGTTGCCCTTAATGAATATCATTTTTATTCTGATTCTTAAAGGTCAAAATATCTGGTATTAAGGCGAATGTACCGAGGTTGTGCCGTATGTATGAGTACCGGGTAGATTTGATACGCCACAAAAAGAGCAAGCGAGCGTCAAGTTCAATCACCGTTGCACGACGCGATCACAAAAAAAGGAACTTTTCATCGGAACTACACACGCAAACCACTAGAGTGCGTTAACATCGCCTCACTGCAACACAGTAGTAGGCGCGTGGCAGGCCGAACCGGAGGACTGCCTTATACAGCGGAAGGCCAAGGGCGTACTGCATGACGATGCAATCGGCACTCGAGATCTCGTGCGAGATTCACCACACAGCGGAAACTTGCACCAGCGGGCGACCCCGTTCAATCGGACGTATAAGTTGAGTTGAGCAAGTGACGACTTCCTTGAAACAATATGTGTAAACAGTTAGAGCGCGTTACTCGCTGGATGAGAGTGGGCGTATTTCCTTCCGCTATAGCGCCACTGACTCCAGTATTGTTTCTGGCGACGGCGACTGCGTTGCGGCGGATAGATAGAGCAAATGCGTCTCTGGGATGATGCAAAAAAAAAAAAAAAAAAACCCGTGGTGATGCAAATACATCCGGAGCCCTTTCTTCTCAGCACCCCCAAATTGTATTCAAAAACGAATAAAAACATCGAAATTCAATTTTCTTCGAAAGAATACGGCTCCGGTATAATATAGACCAGGACGCGAAGAGAGGAATGATGAGAAAGTGTGCTAACCTTCAACTGTTTCTTACCAGCAGAGTAGTTTCGGCCAAGTGGTAATGATTCCCTCGTCAGACCCCACGCGTTCTGGTTTATATTTAAAGTATTTACAAACGTGATTTATTTCAAGTGCGCACTAATGGTGCTTTGAGCGCGCGCGCCCGCACGCACAAACAAATGGTTCAAGATGAAGGAGTTTGTGTCTAACAAACATCCCTATATGGTGTAACTGAAGAAAAATCCACATTAGGCGCAGCTAATTAAAAATATTGCTTTCAAGAGGCTGAACCCGGTCCCGTTGGTCAAACAAGCTAATGCGATCTAAATGTCAGACTATTTATCAAGAGACATCGCCATGGTCAAAGCTATAGAAATCGAACGAAACGAAACGAATACGCCTAAAGCATGACTAGTGCCCTATCATTGAGGGTATACCAACAATGATGTGACGCAATGATGTGACGCGACGCAATGATGTGACCCTGCTTCTCGCACACATAAAACATCAGTGGGTTTAATTGTCTGCACAGTTGAAATCTGTAGCGCGTGCCTTATAACCGATTCCGTTCCTTATAACACTGTGAATTCGTTGTTTACATAACCACGCGCATGTGCCTTTTAATTTTTCCTGTGACGACGCACGATTTATAAAGGGGCCGGTAGACTATTACACCTCTGTAATTAAAGCTCTGTCACAGCCACCAAGCGTTTATTTTATTTATGCTAGGCATCGATCGATTCTGCTCTGCCGCGTTTCCTCGGAGTTGGCTCAGCGACGTTCAGCATCGGGAATGGCTCATTTTTCCAATGCTGTCAATGTCACCGACGGGGCTTTAGCTTCCGGCAGCCATCCGTCACCGGCCTCCTCGTGGTGGTTTTCCTAGCAGGTTCAGTCTTCTGGCATGTGCATCCTTCTTTGTGTAAGCCCCTCGCACATCAACCTTGCATCATTCTATTTGTTCACAATGTACACTCATGACCACACTGCTACCAGCGGAGTGAATCCGGAGAACACAGGCTGCAATCAGCGCGCCAGTAATGAGGCATGGAAATTCCAGGATATGCAGCAATGTCTACATTGCCTACTGTACCACCATAGGTCCCATCCTATCAACAGCTCACCATTCGCTAAATTCCTCGTCTTGGTAGCGGTTATTACTCGGAGGTTTCGGAGCGAAGCAGACCCACGCTTTGACAGACCCCTATTGACGTTTCATTTTATATACGTGTAAGGATATATAGTTTTCTTCTCTCGATAACAATGAATGGGGCTCCGTCCTGCACTTTCAGAAAAACACTTGCAGCTCTTCGTGGACGCAAAGCTGAGCACTAGCTTGACGAAGCACGTTCCCATCTGCAGAGAGTATACGCTTTTGATATCGGAATCCTTCGCACTGAAATCTTTCACAGTACTCGTAACGTGGCAAGATCCGTCACTGTTTTACCGGTACTTTTAAACGGCAATGCGCATTCACTGCGTCTATAAACACCTTCTCCCCCACAATGGGTGTCCATTACCAAGTCGTTCTGTGCCTTATCCATAAAGCGCTCTTAGATGGCCGGAATATACGAGCGTGGGAGGTCGTTACGCTCAGAGCAGCTTTTGCCTGTCGCCGACCGCGGTCTATTTTCGCCAACCCGGAAGCACTCTCGCCATGAAACGATGGACAAACGTCTACGCTCAATACTCCATCTCCGTTTTGCTGAATGGCGATTGGCCCGTGTTTTCAACTGTCGCATTATGGCGCATGTAATCGTCATCGGAGGTACTAAGCAACACCACCCTATTTAAAAGGCCTGTACACCGAATGATAAATGCACCACTCGTAGTCATATTCCGCCCTTCCGTCAGGTCATCACCTTTGAAAGCTGTTGGTATTTTAGACAGTGACCAACGGAAATCCGCAGCCGGCCTACTGCTGTGGCCCTTATCATTTGGTGCGCAGGCTTGTTTATCAAGGCGGTGTTGCACGAAGACGCTCGTATACGAGAATACAACCGCTGTTCGGGCAATCTTCGGAATCGATCGAGCGCCCTTTCACGGTTGCACACATTTATTTGGAACGGTGCTGAATAATGTCACCGCATGGAATTGATTTATTTGAAATCACATCGGCCAACGTTGGTGCGTATTGTCACTGGCCTCCCCACAACAAGGCATCGTTAGTGAACACAAAAAAGGAATGGAGGGAAAAAAAATTACGTGCACGGACGAGGAGGTGAAGGCGCAATAATGGCAGCCCCAAAATGCGCCCCTTCGCAAACAACAGGGTAGGGAAAGGCCAAATAAATTCAGGGCTAATTCGTCTTTCCAGGGAATGGGCAAGGAGCCACAATGTGATGACAGGTGCATTGGTAAACATCCAAGCGTGAACACGCTCCTGAGCAAAAAGTTTCTTACTTTAGAGGGTCACGGGTAATACGGCATTGCCTCTTCTGTGAAGGTTTCTTATCCCGCTTTCCGTTTCTTATTCTTATCCATTTCTTATCCGTTTCTTATTCTTAGCGGTTTCTTATCCCGCTGCTCGAAACACGCCTCTGAGGCCGTTTACTGTGGAGGGGGATGTCGCTGCTCGACGAAGTACCCATAATTCGTCTCTCCTAGGGAGCGGGTTTGCGCTCCCTCCGCTCGTTCCTGTCGCGAAGCAGCAGGGATAGCACGAGCGGCCCCTTGACACCACTCATCATTGTGCACCGTCGACTTGGTGAGAATAGCACCATGATGCTGAAGAAGACGCTGCGTAGCGGTGGAGTGGATGTACAGGCGTGCGAGCGAGTAACTTGGTACACGTCAGACATTGTGTTCAAGGAGAAAATTTCCGCCTCCAGAACCTGCACACTACTAGCATCAGTGAGATTCTAAAGAAATCTGCACCAGCATAACACCTCAACCGTCTTCAATGCTTTTTGGCCTCAGCCTGAACGCTACCAGGGCAAGGGGGGGGGGGGGGAGGGGGTGCAGACAAAGGGCCAGTGTTCAAAGGACAAAAGGTAAAGACAAAAGATGTAAGAGACGAGGTACGCTGGCATTTAAAACCAGCTCACGCTCGTGTGCTTGGGAGTATATTCCACTATTATGCAACGCATGCAAGGCAGGAGTTTGGATGAACACAAATGAAGAACCCTCGTAAAAGACGTATTTGGCGTTTTACGTGTGGCAGTATATGGTACCACTCGGACGATTCGCGCCGCATATGTATAAATCAGGGGCGCGTACCATCGGAAAAATGAATATGCAGGTGCTTTATGCCATCGGCGCGTGTCGGCACACAGCTCCGAAGGGGCGTTGCTAAGCAACGCATTTTTGTCGGAGTGGGAAGCCTCCCAATCGAGTTCATAGAGGGGAAGAATACCGCGCGAGCAAGAAAACGCGCTTGCTAGGCAACACCCAAGATAGCTTGTACGTGGTGCTGCAGGCGAGATCTTTCGAAGCGTATACAGCGTCTGCTACCCTGCATAAAGAAGCGGTGCTCCCCCCGGATCGAGCGCTACCACTAGCATTCATCTTACCGAAATAACTAAATTTTACGCGTGAGCGTATATGCCTTCACCTTGAAGATACGCTTAGCGGGTGTGGGAAGCTCAGGGATAAAAGTCGGCGCAGTGCCAATAAGGAGGTCAACGACGCAGCTCTCACGGCCGAATCATGCATGTAATTGTGCTGTCTTTAAGCAGAATAAAAAATAGAAGTAGTTGGACAAGCCATACGATGAAAAATGAGGTGCGATGAAAATTTAAAAAAAAAAAATGACGGAAGAAGTGAGAGAAAGTACGCTCATGCAAAATACATCTTCACTTCGTAGAACAACCCTTTGATTTTTTGCGGTTTTTACTGAAAGCAGCGTAATATGAGGATATCGGATCATATGCCTCTAGCGTAAGGAACGTCCACTACAGTGCACGTGGATGCGCGCATGAACCCCGTATACGTTCCATCCTACCAACGAAACTGCAGCTCGGCGCTTCTCCTCCGAGAGGATATGCGAGAGGACCTCCATTCTTCTTGGTTGCATAGAGAAACTCGTGTGTGTTCGTCCCAGCCTGTAGCGCCTTTCAGCTCGGCGAAATTTACCGCAACTCAATCTGTTTACGCTCGGGGTCAATATACTCCAACGTTTCCTCCCAAAACCATGCAAATATTTGAGGACTTTGTAGATGTGATTTCCGCAATGTGCAATCAATCGCCCCCTTTTGCAATCAATCGCTCTATACACTCCGACCATTGCTGCTGCCGCCCTCACTGCCTCATCGACGTAATGTCAAACTTCGCCATTTGAGGTTGTGGTGGAGGACGCTTTGTTACGAGGCGCGTACAAACAGATTTTTTTGCTGGAGCGAGGCATACATTTTCTATAGAAGCATTCGGTAAATGTACACGGCGTTATGATGCGAAAAACGCAAGTGCTCAAGCTTAAAAATGTACCGTAAGAATCAGCGCTAATACGCAGGGAGGATAAACAAGACAGCAATACAGCAAAAAAGTAACGAGCCGTGGCTCAGCGAAGCGCGTAGCTGCAAAATAAAGATAGAAGTTGAGAACTTACGTACTGTATACAGCGGTGCTCCTGACTCCGCCTATAACCAACGCAAGAGTGGCCTCCACATGATGTCTTAAAGGACTATTTCTCATACGTACTTCCGTGCTCGCTGAAACCGACCTTTATGCTGCTGGAACAGAGAATCCGCGGCCGTGTCTCCGTGTCATACTTTTATTGCCCTGCTGACCCCACGATTAAACTTTTACCGTGCGTAGAATGCGAAGGTCTGTGCCGAAGACCCTTCGCATTCAGTAAGCGCAAAAAGAGGACATAGATATCAAGTGAATGTCAATTTTGACACGCGGTTGGAGCAAAACATTCGAAAGTCGGGAGTAGCTGTGAGTCACAGTGTTAGCCTGATACATAGTGGTCAGGGAAAGATAAAACGTGTAGCTGAAATCGCTTTTGTAATTAACACAGAGAAACCATTAGCGTGGATTAATTTTCACTTACACTTTGGCTAAATAAAATTGGTTTTCTAATACCAAATATAAGCTATTAGCGCGATTTCAGTTTAATTATAATTGTTTAGGGATAATCGGTTTTGTACAAGCAAAAATCTCATCTCGAAACAGACTTAGGTGCCCCGACGAATTTCTCTCCTCTAGGTACTATTTTGTTCACATTTAAAGCCCATCGAAAGCCATGTGTCGCGTGGCGTAGACGCAGGGTGATGGTTAAGCCGCTTGTCTGTCACCGCGCGTACTTGGATTCTATTGCTGTACCTGCCAGGACTCTCTATAGGAGGATGACCTCGCGACAGATTTTATGGCGAAAGCCTTAGATCTATAGGATTAGAAGGCTCGAACAGGCGGCTAAAGGTTATCAGGAAGTCTTACGAGGGCGCATCGTATTTCATTGGGATTGTGGACTTGCAGAAAATATGTTACAGATATGAGTGCATATATATATATATATATATATATATATATATATATATATATATATATATATATATATATATATATATATATATATATCAGATAAAATATCAATCAAATGTCGGATCAGATGCTAGAGAAACATAAAAGATCAGATCATATATTCTGGGCGTGAATGGTTGCTGCAATTTATATGATACATCGAGGTATTTGTGACCGCGGCGATTTCCGTGCTCGAATCCCGATTCTTCCATGTGCGCGCTTGCGTGAGCGTGTGCGCGTGCGTGCGTGCGCGTGCATGCGCGTGCGTGCGCACGTTATCTTTCGGCAGAAACTCTTGTTCGGATAAACTTAAACCACCAGAAAGGGGTGCTATATCTTATAACGTCGGTCAGTCACGCAAAGAACCATTCTAAGATTCTGAGTAGCATTCCCGTCGTGTACTGCCGAAGCCATCTTCAGAGGCTTTTACCCGCATGCGGGAGTGCGCAGACAATTTAGCAACGATATGAAAAATAACATATATTAGCCGGCTGTACAAATTTCACTCAGACCCGTCGTGGTGGTTCAGTGGCTAAGGCGCTGTGCTACTGAACGCAAGGACGCGCATTCGATCCCGGCTGCGACAGCCGCTCCTCTGAGGGAGGCGAAAAACGAAAACCCCGTGTGTCAAGATTTCAGAGCACGTTCAACGGCCACAGGTGGTAGAAATTAATCCCAGTACTCCGCTAGAGCGGGCCCCATAGCATAGGCTCGCTTGAAACCCACAACATTTGAAACAAAAATTTCAACCAACTCAGGGCCCACTGATTCCGAAACCTTACTCCTCTGGTGGTAAGTAGGTATGATTTTATGGGCTTTCGTACAAATGTTTCAGGCTGTCATAGTCGATGAGGCAGAAGCAAAGATTATGATTATTTCTCCATTTTTTATTTGCTGAAAAATACATGGTCAAAAAAAAAAAGCAGGCAGTTCCTAAATTAGTGTGAAGTTCAACTGGTGCGTAAGTTAAACAGGAATGGACGGGAGTGGAATGCCAGGCGCTACGAATGGAGGCTTGATTTCTCTATAGCTTGGTTCCACGTTTGCAGGTTTGCTGAAGCTGCAAGCCCCCTTTTCAGCTTGCATACAGATTTGTATGATTGATTGATTTGAGGGTTAACGCGCCGACGCTACACAGGCGATGAGGAGCGCCGTTGTAGAGGGCTCCAGATTAAGTTAGACCACCTGAGGATCTTTAACGTGCGCTGAAATCTCGGACGTAGGGGCGTTTTCGCTTTTCGCCTCCATCAGAAAAGCGGCCGCCGCGCCGGGAATCAAACCCGCGTCCTTGGGCTCAGCAGCAAGGTTGCATACAGCCGACAATATTATTGCGGAAAGGGCAATTGCCATAATTTTATGACGTATATAGTTGATGTCACGTTTCGCAGCGATTTCAACCTATCCGTATAAAAAATTTTCTTCGTTTACGAAAAATGTTTGTAACTTCCGCTTCTCTTTCTCGCTCGCTCTCGTTCTTCTTTGATGACGCACTCATGTTTGCAGATGCCTCATTTTGTTAAATTGTACAATGCAAGTGGTAGGGGAGCTCACCGCGTTATTGCCTTCCCGGTATAGCTCGACAAAATCTTATCAAACGATGAGAAAGACAGGATTGGACTACATTTGGAGTCCCCAAAGCGAACTTTCGTGGTGGCGCATCCTTCGCCGCGCCTATGTAAACGTGGAAAGACAAACAGCAGAAATGCTCGGCATTCCAGAGGCTGCGCTTATTTTCGTTGTGAATTCTTGATCTTCCCATTAGCCATATGCAGACCGTTCTCCAGGTCCGCCTCCGGAGGAACAAACAAGGGTCACCCGTGATCTCTCAGTAGCTAACAGTCAGGCTACATTCAAACCGGTGGCCGGTTGATGGCTCGGGGCTCGGGAGCGGTGGCTAGAATAGCAGCGATGGAAAGCAAACACAGCTTTTCGGATGGACCGTTGAAATCGAATTACGCTCAATCAATGGGGAAGTTCCGTCGTGTGCCGCCGAGGACTTCGTTGCAGTCCTTATGTCAGATCCCGTACAGGGTTCCAGGACTGAAGCATTCTGGGTCTCGCGTGGGAACAACCTCGCTTTGAAGGTCGCTGGGCGCGCACAGACACACTGAGATATAATACTGACCCGTATCTGGGCTCCTACTCTGAAAGAAAAAAAGTTCTGTAAGAGCCTGCAGACGATCAGGCTGACCTTTGTTCACGTTGTCGCGCGCTCCTTGACACGCAATAGGCGAGTCGCGGCTGCGGGTCTTGCGAGCGTAGCTTCTCCACCGGCAACCTTGACGTGCTTGGCTTCACAGGCGTCACGCGCGAAGGTAGCGGCGTAATTAGCGCCGCAATTAAGAGAGGCAACTTCATTGCATGAATCGAGGACTGAGCTGCTTTTGTCGGTTAATGCACACATGACCCCTGAGCACATCACTTTATCTGCTGTGCACTGCAGCTGCAGTGAAGTGGCGGCATTTATCCTTTTCTTCTTTTTGCTTCCCGCCAGCGTAATGAGTTCGACGGTATTGCGGGTGAGCACTTAGGCATGCATCAATCGTTTGCGTATAAGGAAGGCCTAGGGGCTCTTGTCTGCTATGCCTTTTTTTTTCTTTTTGCACTGCATGACGTACCTATTGTTGCGTCACCATGCAACGTGCAACCCTCCCTAGTGAGGGTGAAAAAACAAACAGTTATTTGCTCCAACAAGTGTGTCAGACTCTTCGGGACCTACTGCACGCGAAGAACCGGTTATTCACCTACGTGCGTCATGTTTCAATCGGCTACCCCAGAAGCACGATTACTATTCACTGTTTAAACATAGCATTGCTCAGCAATTGCCAATATAACCACTGGCAACAAAAAAATGGAGTCTCGCTGAAAAACTCTTAAGGAAGAAATCGCAGGTTATTTCGCAATTCTTCAGTCGTAAAACACTTGTTTTATATTAACAGAAAGCTTACCTAGATATAGAGCATTAATTCATCCCTTGATTTGTAAACTTCTGCTGCTCCTTTTTGCCGTCACTTCTTATTGTTGTGGCGTTTTAAACATTAGAGTGACAGTTACCCTTCTTTTAAGCATGTTTATGCCTGTTTCATATTCAACTAGGACAATGCGTTTGAACGTACCCGCGAACAAACTTTTAGGATACAAGAGAAAGTTTTAAAACCCCGCAAACTTGTAACAAGAGTGGCATCTCAGATATATCCCGTACATATCCCGTACAGTTCCTTCAAGGGAAATTTTATTCAAAGCACTTAAGTGACACTGACGTGGAAACAAAATTTTCTAGCAGTGAGCGCATCCATTCTCATAAAGCCCAAAGTCTCGGTATCTTTCGTTCTCATAACGGGACTTTCAGCTTTATTGAGAGGACCTGAGGGTTAATCACCTGACCGTGAACAGACGGCGTCAAGGGATAGCGTAACCGCTTGGACGAGTTTGCACCATCTCACAACGCGAAAATAACGACGGATAGAACGGAATACCCGACACCGTTCGCACAACTAGTGCTTCATCTCGTCTTGTGTTTATGTCAGTTCAACCTCCTTCGTCCGAGTTATGGTTTCGTGCAAAAGCTCACTTGTTAGTGAATTCTATGGCACCCTCTCGCGAAAGTTTCGTTCAATCAGCGAAGAAATGAATGTTTCATAACTTCGCATAATGCCACGAGAACAACACGGTCAGCAAATGTCTAAGTAAGGGTTCGCCATCCCTTTGACAAGTGACCTGCTTCGTCTCGCCAGATTGGTTGCCACGAGGGAAGGTCAGCGGCTTACCTTGGCGAGGGTTGACGCGCTGATCACTGGCCGCCGCCGCTTTCCGGTTTTGCCTTCTTGGACGCGGTAAGCAGGCGGGAGAGGAGATGCAAGGAAATATATGGGGAAACGGGAAAGTTTTACAGGGAAAAAAAAAAGCTTAGCCGCCTACAAGTGTTCGCCTTCTCCGATCTTCAAAGCCGACGCGCACTTTTCCCTGCTACTTGTTCGGAGTCCGCCCTAAGGTCGCGGGACGCGCTTTCGGGCGCAGAAAACTTTTCTCGCGCGGTATCGCGCTCCGGGCGGTTTGGGGGGAAAGGGCACCTATTGATTGCGGCTGGGAGTCCGGACGGCGCGCACAGGCCGACCGATCGGGCCGAGCATTCGAGCAGCGATGACGGGGCCCAGCCGCCCTCGGCGCGCTAGCGGACGTGGCCGCAGGCAGCGCCCTCCCGGGGTGCCCGTCGCAGCCTGGCGCACAAGCCGCCCACGCGCTCTTCCATCGGGCGTATCGAAGGGTACGAAACAGCGACACCACCGAAGACGAGCAATCGTTGCCGTACCCCGACTTGCAGAGTTTTTCGCGCAAGGCAGCAGCCAGAAAAGGCGATATTCACAACGACCAGAACTCACGCGCTGCTTTGTTCCGTGTGTGAAGCAACCAGCAAGGTCCAGAAGACCAAAACCGGCAGCAAACAGATCTTTATCTCGGCGAAGCCGTAGCTATATTCATAGGATTTCAAAATTCATACTTTTGAGGTTTAATGCACTGCAGAAACAACTGGGCTTTGAGGCGCGCCGTTGTAGGGACTCCGGGTTAATTTTGACCCATGGGGATCTTTAACCTGCGCCTAAATTTCGACACACGGGTGTTTTCGCATTTCGCCTGCATCTGAAAAGGAGCCACCGCGGCTGGGATTGAACCCGGGTCATTGGGTTCAGCAGAACAACGCCCTGGCCACTGAGTCATAACATTCCTGTTCATCTCTATAGGATAAGGTTACGCTTCTGAAGAATACGCGCCACCTGAAGTTTTTGGGATTAAGTTTGCGTGAACCTGGGTGAGGATAAGTAACTAATTTTCGTCGCCTGTTGGGAACGAAAGCTTACGTAGGGCCCCAATTTGAGTTCACGAATTCTTCAAAAAGCGGCAACGTGCTCGTAAAGTCGCTGTGACACCCAACTTCCTGGTCACCGTGGTGCGGAATGTTCTCGTTGACCAGTGCGTGAAGTCAGGCGTCTCGGAAGCTACCAGACCCCACAGACTCAAACTCGAACAAAGGGGTCGCAGACCCTTTGCGGAGTACACCCAACCGCAGCACCATTAGTGAAGTTGAGCACTAAAGCCATGGGGGCAGCAACATGAAATATTTGGCCCTGTTTCTGACGCAGTGCTTGCCTGACAGTCAAGGGTTACCGTTGGTTAAGGCTCGTATCCGAGAATGACCGCCGAGGCAGAATTTGAATCTTATATGCCCTCCATGCTCGGAAGAGGAAGATTGGATTAAGAATTCAGTCCACTTGCCTTGTGTGTGGTAAATGCACAGCTCTGCGGAGACGAATTTCGACAACCCATTGGTTATAACTCAATCTCCCTGTCAAATGGAGCCGATATGACAAGTACTGGATGAATCGCAGAAATGCGAAAACATGGAATGAATATGGAGAGGTCGGAGAAACCAGATCAGTCCTGAGGCGCTGTCTCAGTAGAGATTATGCCAGATGTAAATAAATTTTGCGAACACGTAGAAGCCCCGAATCTTAAAAATATTTGACAGAGTGCAACAGTCTCTTGCCTGTATTCATAGTATCGAACCTCTTTTACAAATTACAAAGATGTTAGTTAGCTTTTAAGAATCTCTCCTGCACTGCATTCAGAGGAAAGAAAACGTGGATTTTGTGCAACTACGTGCTATTAGTTGAAAAGCAGCCGCTTGTTAAAACGTTTTCTACCCTCCTCCCCCGGTGTTCCCCACAACAGACACCAAGAGCCACCTGAGGGAGACTTTAAGGACTGCCGTTGGCGCCACGCCACATAGCTGGCTCCATAAATTCACAGCATTAAGACGGACGGACGGACAGTCAGCCATCCAGCCAGCCAACCAGACAGACAGACAGACAGACAGACAGACAGACAGACAGGCAGACAGACAGACAGACAGACAGACAGACAGACAGATGAATGCGAAGACTGACAGCACTGGACAAACCAGAAGTTTTTCGAGAGTCTACTAAAGGAAATTTTCCGCAATTAAATAAAAAAATAGCAAAATGGGTTCTGAAGCACAATAAAAAAATGTCGTGCTCTTACTTTGATAGAAGAGAAGGCATACGAGACCGCTGGTAAGTTTGACTGTAAGGCGCGCTGGACGAATCAGCTAAACGGGTGATATAGTAAGGATAGGTGAAAGGGCTAGTGGTGCGATATGCATCTCATTAAGTCATAGCGTAAATATGTTGGGGTGAATCATGAGGATTTTTCAGAAGCCCTCGACGTACACCCCAATTCCTCTCAAAATTCCTGGACGCCACAAAAAAAAAATTAGGGCGAAGGACACAAACTAAATCAAATCATCTACCAGCATGCGATAAACCCTTACACGCGATGAAAATAGTTGTCAATAGTAAAAAAAAAGCTAATGAAAGATCTATCGGTGGACATTTAAGCATGCATGAGAATCTCGTCCCTCTCGTTCGCGAGCTTGAGAACCGACCCGACACGCAACAGTTGCTCCGCCTCTAGAAGCCCGCAACAAGGCATTTTCGGCATGCCTCTCACTCAGCTTGACAACTGTGCTTTGCGTTCTAACCGCTGCCCCCTAGTATCGGCATTTCGTCGCCGTCATTCCCCTTCCACCCCGTCTTCCCGAATACTCGGCTGTAAACTCGCTGCACACTCCATTTAATAACCCGTTTAAGCGGTGACGCTACGGGTTTGACACACCATGCGATGGACGTGTCGAGCGGAGGGAGAAGCGAGCCGCGCTTCGACTTGAAGTCTCCCTAGGTCGGCAGCGGTGCGAACGGAACCCCACCGCAGCCGATGCCGCCGCCGACTCGGCTGATGCCACACCTCTCCGCATGCGCCCTGCCGCTCTGTGCTCTTGTATTGGCCTCTGCCCGCGGATCGGCGTCGAAAATTTTTGCCCCGCGCTGTAATAAAGGGCTCAAGCTTAGACACATTTACGCCCCCTTCGGGGACTCCCACACCAAAGAAATCATAACCGCTCATAAACACCATTACCTACTTAGGCTTTACAACTCACTCGGCACAAGCCGTACTAACGGAACTCGGCTACCAAACAAGTACCAACTAAACCAGTACGACCTTTGTCAAGCAAGGCATCTTCAACCGCATACAGGTGGCCCCATGCCATGGCTCATGGGCAAAGAGAGCAATTCATCCGACGATTAATTAGGGAGGCATTTTACTTCACGGGACGTACAAGAGAACCTTACCAAAAACCAATATTAAAGGCTGCAGCAAAGCAAGAACCGATTTGTGGGACATTGTATACTAAGCTCAAAGCAGAAGAGGGCTCATGAATTGTACTACTGCGGAGAAGGTGAACTGTTAGCCATATTCCCCGCAATGGCCGAACGACGACCCCCATCATGGTTACATCTAAGGAGGTACGCTGTTGGGCTAGTTGGTGAAGCATAACTGCAGAAATAAAAAGCGCAACCGAAGGCGAAGGGCAAGAAGAACACACACAGCAGAGCGCTACTTTCAGCTGGTAATTCATATAAAATAACCCATATTTATGCTCCAACGTGTTTTAGGGGCGAAGCTCCTTAGGGCGTGGGTCTGTCCATCCTCGACGTATGTATGTAGCCACCTCTAGTTTAGTTCTTGGATTGTTTACTAGATGGCGTGGCTACCTCTAGTTTAGTTCTTGGATTGTTTACTAGATGGCGGTACTTGTATATGATGAAAAGATGCGCTTGGATTGTTTACTAGATGGCGTGGCTACCTCTAGTTTAGTTCTTGGATTGTTTACTAGATGGCGGGGAGCGTTGTAATAAAATCCGTTCGCTGTTGGCGCGCGCTCGGAGTCGCCCGATGGATAAGGCTGCAGATGTGCGAGCCCGCGAGGCAGAAGCGCTCCGTGAAGCTGCGCGACGCCGCCGCCAAGATCCTGCCGTACGAGAGCGGGAGGCCGAAGCGTGTCGTCTGGCTGCGCGACGACGCCGCCAAGATCCCAGCGTTCGAGAACGAGAGGCCCAAGCGTCACGGCAACGGCGCAAGGACCCTGCCGTACGCGAAGCGGCACGGCTGCGGCGCGAAGAGGATCTCCAAAACGTCAGAGAACGGGAAGCGGCGAGAAAGCGCGCGTATCGGCAGGCAGACCCCAATGCAGTGAGAGCTCGTGAGGCGTCTGCAAAACGCATCAGGCGAGCTCAGCCCCAAGGTGCCGACGCGCGGTTTAAGCGAGACTTTCTAGACGTTACGTTCGGACACAGATGTAGTGGGCGAACTTTCACTGAAGAGTCACGGTTTTACCGATGATTTCCCCTCAGGAGCTTCGCCCACTCATCATCATTCACCCCGTGGATATGCTGTGAATTTTTAATCGGCTCCTTCTCGCACCATGGCATTCCAAGTAGAGTAATGCCAGATACATTTGGCTTGATGTGGCCAATAATTGTAATTATACCTGTGAGAGTGCTCTAATAAAAGAACATGGCCCTGAAGAGGTGGCATTTGCTACGCTCGAGAAGCAATTACCGTGCGCGCGTAAGTTTTTCTGAAAACGTGTTGAAACAAAATGAAAGCGTTTTGCCTATGGCTGCCGGCCTGTCAGCATTTCATTTTCACCACGTAGACAGGAAAGTGCTTACAGATACCTGCAGCTATTGGCACTGGGCCCCTAGATTTTGAAGGACACAAGCCTACACGGCTAGTGGTGATTGGACGCAAATAGTTTTGTGCTGCTAGGGCCCTGCAATTTCCGGCACTCTGTGCAAGGATAGGTACGCCTGCACAATAACAACAAATCACTCACTCATTTCACTGGGGAACACTTCCGCTAACAGTTTAAGGCGCAATGACCCGCCGCGGTGGCTCAGTGGCTATGACGTTGTGCTGCTGGGCCCAAGGATGCCGGTTCGATCCCGGTCGCGGTGGCTGCTGTTCAGATGGAGCCGAAAAACGAAAACGCTGTGTGTCAAGATATCGGAACACGTTAAAGATACCCAGGTGGTCGAAATTAATCCAGATCCCTCCACTACGGCGCACTGCCCGTACGCATAAGTTCCAGACTAAGTTCCCGCTTACGAATAAGACGCCAATAAGTCGAATCGGCCATGGCGAATAAGCCGGTTGCCAGAAAACCCGACGGAAACGCTACCTTAACCGAGCGTTTGTATCAGTTTCGGGCACACGACTTATTACCTAGACAGCGCTGAAGTTGTAGTTGAGAACTTATTCCTATGCTTATCGCGTTCGGGCAAACGGGCTAATTTGTAACGCTGAAATTCTGAACAGAGGTCGCACTTGAGCTCTACCGACGTGACCAAGTTCGCAATAGTTATTGCTTTTCACGGCAAGTTAATTAATGAATAACGCCAGGTGCGGGGACCCCGTTTGCGCTGTTTCGTTTATAAACGACTACACTAAATCTATAATTAGTTACTTTTGATTGAACGCATTGAGCTAATGCCACAGTTCACTTCACTTTATTTGACAAGCGTTGACCACCTCGCAAAACCGTCACGGAATGGCAATATCATGATGCATTGTGGGACAACATGCGCGGAGATCCAATTTCTGTGTGCCTCCGTTCAGATCAGATGATTGATTGGCGTCCTTCCGCATGCGATCAGTCACGTTAAGCGTTGTGAGAACGTTCCCACGTCTTGCTGAACTTCTCGCATTCCATAGATTTCAGAGGCTAAACCGAAGACACTTCTTTTACCCACCCACAGGAAATAAATTGCGGGATGCTGTCGACTCCGTCAACACAAACTTTGCCTGCAGGGGGGCAGCCATCTTTTAATTTATCCCGGTATGCTTTGCTAGCCAGATGCGGAAACGCAACAGCAGCATATTTAGAGATAAATATCCATCACTGGAGCCGTTTTTAGTAAGCAAAAAAAAAAAAAAAAATGGTGGGCGATTACGATACTCTCTAATGCGATATTTGGGCGCAGCAGCAGTGCGCTGAGGCAGCACTCACTCGTGGTTCTCTCAATGGCAGCGATGATGAGCCTCTGCGTCCGTGGCGCGAAGTGCGTCTCAGGAAGGGACCGCGAACTGCGTCTTAAGTGAACGCACATCATAGTCACGCGCACGCCCACCCTCACGTTTTCGCCAAGCGTCGCACCGTGGAGCGCCTCGTGCGGACACAACAAACTGCCCCCTCCTACTTTCTGAGAGCGCTGGCTCGTGCCGCCACGGCGAATCGCCCTCCCCTCCAAATTTCGTGACACGCTCCTCCTTTGCTTTCTTTCATCGTTCGCCTTTTCTTTCACTCGTAGGTCTTTCCGTCGTTCACCCGGTTACGCCGACAATGCGGCTCAGCCCAGAGACGGCCGCCAAAGGGCTGCGCCCTAAAACGGCGTGCAGCGTTTCCATTGCTGTACCATGCCCGCCTAGTGGTACGGTTCCGATGCTCTTTCCCTCTATAGAGTCAGTATATTGTCTCTATGGTTAAGCCTAACAAAGACGATGGCATATCCCGCATGGGTGTATTGGCCTTACTCTCTGGATTTTTATATTACAGCAAGTTCAAATACTCACACAGTGTTACACACCGAAACACGAGCATGCACCCACAGAAGTGTGTTGGTCAACGCGGTCCCAGTAATTTTCATTACGTGCGACCATAAAGTTTCATACTACAAAGCATGAAACTCTATGGGCGCGAGCAATGTTGTCGACGTAGCACTCCGAGTAGTTTCAGTGTTGTTGTTGTTTGTATTTATTCGAGACAAGAAAGTTACAGGCGCTGACGCGTCCCAGACACCAAAATAGTATGGACTGGACCCATTTCTGTGTTCTTGTTGTGTCAAACGCCAGCAAAAAAAAGAAAAAAAGGCGCAGCTTGCACTAGTGGTGCAAGGCTGGAGAAACAGCAGAGCTGGGAGTCGACCTAGCTTCTCCGCTCATTGACAGCGTATCCCCGGGGCGAGAAAGCAGCCGCACCCCAGCAGCGCAAAGCCGTTTTGGACGGCACTGTAAAGCAAATACCATTAAAGTATCTACAGAAATTTATTCAGAAGCAATCGTCATCATCATTTTCGTCGTCGTCTTCCGACGGCACAGCCGCGTAGGCCAAACCCTCTTGTAGCGCGTCCTCACCTCGGTAGACCTCCACTTATTCGTCAGCTGGTCCGGTGGCCGTCCCCACGTGTGAATTGTGGAGGGATGACTGAACAGATTCGTCGCCGTCGTCGTCGGCGGGGCGGACGCGTAGCGCGCCGGTAGCTACACGACGACGACGACGACGACGACGAAGGCGTAAGCTCATCACGTGGCGTGAACCCACGTGCCTGGAAGACGTGCCTGGGTGGTAGCCACGAGGCACGCGCTCACGTGCACTCGGTATTTTGTTTTGTTTTGTTTTGCTAAAGCCACTGCGTGTAAGTCGTGCCCGGCGACTCGCGCCAGGAATGCAGGGCGGTCGTTACGAGGAACGCGCTAACGTGCGGTCGGGGTTTTCTGTCTCCGCTGGACGTATTTGTGTCGGCCTAAAGAGCTCTGCTACTACAAAGAAAAAGAAAATACAGGACGCCTAAAGGGACTCTGCAACACTTCCCATAAACTCTTTCACTCTCTCCTTCGCGTCTGGAAGCACTGCGAAAGCTATAGTTATCGCCAGCACGGAGCGGCACTAGGTCCCGTCGCAGCAAGTACGCCTTCCGTTTCTGCTTTGCCTTTGTGGCTTTTTGTTATAAAGTGGCTATCGAACGCGTGTACTGCTGCAACGGAAGGAAACCCGGCAAATAGCCGCTACCCCACTGTAATGACGTAATTCCAGCCATCGAAGAACGACAAGATGGGGAAAGAGAGAAAAATCTTTTGAGCAAGTTTCTAAATTATCTGATGGGCATACAACAGTAATTTTTAACTGAAGTACTTCGCGACCCCCAATCTAAGTACTGGATGTGTTGGTTGACTACATTCTGCAAGCATTTAAAACTCCGAAAAAAGTTGAAAAAAATGTTGAAGGGTCCCTTTACGTTTCGCCTTATCACCGAAACGCGAGAGCGTTATCGCACTCGGCGACGAAGACTGTGTAATGCGCCTGGCAAAGTTATACTGCAGCGTATCTATCACACGTGTATGAAGAGCGAGCGCGTGCTGCGGCGCATACAACCTACTGCTGACGTTATCGTACCTCCAAACGGGGGTTGCGAGCGGTGAAAACTTTCCGCTCCTGTGTTAGGACCGTGTCATCCCAGCGCTGACCCCAGTTGTTGGGACCGGGCGGGGGCACCCGATCCGAGCTCCGTGGCCTCCGACATACGAGTGGTAGCGTGTATGATGCGAGCGGCCAGCCGCTGTTGCAGCCGTGAAGAAGTCCAGAAGCAGTAGGCTAACGTAACTGTTTACTTCATAGCGAAAGGTGAGCCGAAGCCCCAAAAAAACAATGCCCCGACGGGCGAGGTTGCAATACAGGACTCGAGCAGAGCGACCGCATGGATTCGCTGCTCAGACAGGAATGAATTTCAGCGCTTGGGCTGCTTCTATTTATACCCAAAAGCAGCAACGGTCAAAACGCCTACAAGTAGCACGAACGTCACAGACACACACAACGCTCTTTCCACAGTTCGTGAGTCATCGATAGCCTCGGCGCACGTTGAGTCCGAGAGAGGGGAGAGAGTGTCCTTAAAACATGCTGATACATGCCTCGCCGGGCCGGCAACCGTCGAAGTTTGAAGCGCGTTGAAAGCGAGGCGACTGGGCAGGGCATGTCGAGGCGTGACTCACCGACGTGCTGGCACCTGACGGCTGTGGGGCGCACGTCCGTGAAGAATGCCTGGGCGTGGCGCTGGCAACCGCCGGAGGCGCGTTGCAAAGCGAGGCGTCTGGCCCGGCATGTCGAGACACGAAAGTATGATTCACCGACACGCTGGCGCCTGACGGCAGAAAGGCGCACGTGGTGGCTTCGCCGCCCAGCCTTGGAGTGATGCGGGAAAATACGGTGGCGTTGGCCGATTCGTAACAGCTCCTGCTCGTATGCCATCGGTTGGGGCAGTGCCTTACGATCCTTGGTGTTTCATTGGACATCGCCAGGTGGTGCTAGAGAATTTTTCTTTCAGGGCGATTTTTCGTTCACGGTCAACGCCGACGACTGGTCCCACCTATTTGTAAGACGACGGATTGAGTCGAAAAGCCGCCGCAGCTGAATACCCCCGCTTCCGTGAACCTCCCTGTTCATACCTATTCGCGTCATTGTTTTGCCGGCTCACGACAGTGGGATTGCGGGGGTAAACATGCTCAACAGACTGAAACCGAAAGCTGAAGGTGCACTCGGACGACTTTCCTTTATGTAAAGCTCCGCTTCGGTCATCACTCATCTCAACTCTCCGGATGGAGCTCATTTATATGTGGGGGGTCGAGGAAAGCTGAACCTGTGAGTCATCTCAACAGTGCCTCGTCGGGTCCATGTATATGGATTTTAAAATGCACGCGCTAAGCACTGCAGGCATCCATGATTGTGGAGCTATTTCGTTATATGTCGAAGTTTGCAATTAAAGAATTGCATTGGTTGAACACGGGTAAACGAAGTTTTTCGAGCGGTAGCTCGGTTTTGCGAGACCCTTTGTTTGCTGAGATTTACCTTTTTGTAGCAGACACTGCTGCATCTACAATCACACCACGGACAACGCACATACGCTGCTCGGCGCCGTCGGCACTCTACTTGTATGCCGGTATAACGGCACTGAAGACTGCGGCATTCTAGTTTTTAGACCAACAGGTGGTCGGGATGCTCCAAAAAGCAGCGGGAATAAATGTTAATTATACATACAGTCAAGAGCTCGCAGAAAAACTCAAAATATTTCCTGAAAAACTTTCTGCGGGGGCTTTTATTGTATTCAACTCACTTTCATTAAGAATTTCTTATCTGAAATCTAATAAGGAGGGTTAGGACAAACAACAATGGAAATACGGGCTTCAGGAATGACCTTGAGGTGCTGTTTGTTTTCCTCCCCAAACACATAGGCGCTGGCTGTACACAAGTTTGACCTTGGCTAAGGTTGAAGGTCAGACTTACGGAATAAGGCGCTTTCGGTGTCTCTGCCTAGAGTAGGGGAGCTATCGCTCCAAAAAAATGTGGCCTCCAGATAGAATTCCTGTCTCGCAACCCAGAGGCCGTAGTGCCACTCCCACCCGGACCTGGACGTTCGGAGCCCTACTTTCAAAGCCGTAACTTCACTTTGTATACAAGAAGTTCCGGAGAAATTTTATGTCAATTAGAGCTTCGTGAAGTGTTTTTTTTTCTTGTTTTTATTCTTTGTGCTGTAGGCCATTATTGGAAAAAGACTACTAATTTTTCTGCTCATGAGGCCTATAATGTTTTCGTACTAAAACTTGACGTTCTCGCAGTCAAAGTCATGCCGTTCATTAATGAAACCGCGACCGCTGCAGCGTCTACTTGCATAGCTGTGCGCGTGCAGCGCCCAGCGATTCCATACCGAGCGTGATCATTCACACCGGCACAATTTAGTCGCCATCGCGCTAAAGCTGTCCTTTGAGACCAAACCACGTGCGCATGGCTTCTCTGGTAACTTGCGGCAAATCGAAAAGCACGTGTGTCGTCCATGTTCTATGTTACTACGCGACACTACTCAACGCTTAGTCCATGATCACCACGTCAGCAGCCGCTAACGGTGGGTGAGTGCAGATAGTGAGCATAATGCTACACGGCAGACTTCAGTTGAGCACTGGATAATGGAAGGGACTTGGCCGGGAAGGCGAAGGCGATAGTGGCGGTAAACAGCCAGGTAAATCAGTGTTGACGCAGCAAACAACGACAGGAAAATGGTCACTGGCAGAGGACTTCGCTGTTGTTCCACGAGTGCTGGAGCCTCCGCGCTCCGGGGGTGTTGGGAAATTTCACACCTCCACCGCGGCGCCTTGATAGGTCCTGGGTAGTATCCCTGGATAAGGTTACAGAGTATCGGCACTCTTTTCTCCTATTGTTTCGCGCCGCCTCCATGATCATGGGCCAGTTCGCATCCCGTGACATTTGTTTACACTGCGAAGGTGCGTGGGCGCCGCCATTTCGATGATGCGTTTTATTCGGTCAACTCTGGTAGGCTTAGCTTGTCCTCTTTTCTCTGTGGCTGCGCACGATTGACGTCGTCCCAAGTGCTAATAAAAATAACGCGTGTAGCAGCATTTCAGCAGCAGAAGTGGGTCCGAAGATGCCGTTTTGCTGCATCTTCGGCAGTGTTGTTAACAAACGACCCGGTCGAAGTTAGCAGCGAGGCCGCAGATGCGGCAATCTCGCAACCCTAATAAACACCAAAATGGCATGCGGCTCATATCAAGCCCGTCTGTGTCGTCCTTGGACGCCATCAAACCGTGCGATCGCCTTAGTTTCATCACTGGTGTGGATTGAAACCTTTTAGTGGCCCTAAATTTATATGCAGTGCCACAAAAACGACGAGAGTGTGGAAATGTATAAATATAAAACAAAACAAGCTATTTTAAAGCTAAAGAAATTGAAAGTAAAGCGTATTCTTTTTACTGAGAGTCTGCCGGAACGGTTTTGCCTACTATTCTGCAGGCCAAGCTGGTAGTTAACAATAATAGGAAAATCTGCGAGGAGACTCATTAAAAAGTGTTATTTTCAATAATTAATTGTTTGAAAAGCTCAGAAAGGCTTTATGCGCGTACCTATCAAAACATCGCCTTCACGGTGAACCGGTGCGCAGACAGTCTGCTACAACTTTCGCGGTGACTAATTACCCGCTCAAACAAGATTCCGGGCACTGTTAAACTTTGTACTGCTACTGCAAAAAAGAACAGGGAAAAGAACTCTCCTTAAGACAAACTAGCGTATCTACTTGGTGGGTTTGTTGTACTTATGTAAATATGTGCCGATGGTCGCTCACCGGCACCAAACCTCGCACTTGCGTATAATGAAGAACAGCGGTGTTAGCATAAAGAAATGGAGCGAATTTCGGGTTTCCAAGCAAAGCGAGAGAAACGATGTGAGTTTCGACCATTTGGGCTACCTCGTACACATAGTGAGTCGTAGTGAAGAAAGGAGACCCCAGAACTTGCTTAAGTGTTCGATAGAAATGCCAAGCCAGCATCACTGATCTTCCCATAACCCCCACACCGACAGTATTCCCAGGCACGGTTTCCTTTATAGTATACTTCCTAAGAAACTCTGTGGCATTGGCGGTACCTACTCTGATACCTTATCTAGTGACACTAGCCTTAGATGCTATACTGACCGCGGGCATTCCGCTACAAAGAGCACGTCGTGGTTGATGCTCTCATTAATCGTTAGCCGTAGGTCTGAAATTAGCTCATGAACGACTGCCACATAACGGGTTCATGTGAGCAAGCCATAATGCACAAATCGTACATTGTGTTATTTGATCAAGTAATAGGAAATTTATCACGTGTGTGTTACGGTTAAACGGCACTAATCCCTCATATGAGATCCGCACTTCGGAATTGCACCTAACTGATAGCCATTTATGCTACGTTAGGTGATCTCATAAGTTATTTTATTGGCCAGTCGCATTATCGTGAGTTGCAGATTGTGTCTTTCAGTAAATTTAAACTTTAACAACCAGTTACTAATCCAGCGTTATCGCAATGTTTGCTATCGCAGAAACGTATACTGAGGGCAGATTGACCAGCTACTCTAATCACGCGGTTGTTTGTTTCGGCTTCGTGCTTAATTGATATCTGTTCCGTAATTATGCTGACATCTGCTGCATTCATTTATCCATGGCGTGGGCATGCATGCCCATCATTTTGTCTCTCTGGGTCAACTATTCAGAGAGTAGTCAGCTTACAACAAGATATGGGTCGAATTAACCCGGAGTGTGAAAATTGGCAAATGCGGTTAAAACATGGCAAAGCCCTCTTATATGACCACCTAAAATATCCCCCAAATTGCTGCATGCAGTATAAATGCCACCGTATCAAGACAGGTATTTGGGTATAAATACTTGGGAGCGTTTTTTTACGCCCTATGTCCCTTGGAACCGTCATGTGGATTACGTTACAACAAACTCCTGCAGAGCATTAGGATTCTTTCGCCGGAATGCTTAAGGTTTTCCGGAGTTTGTGAGGAACATTTATACAAATCAAACGTGCGATCGATTATGGAATATGCCTGCGTGACCAACTGGCTGCGAAAAACAGCTATAGGCTACAACGGATACAAAACCAAGCCGCTGGTTTTGTTTCCAAAAATTCTACGATGAATTTCAGTGAGACGCGAATTAAGTATGCATTCGGACGGAAACACCTACAAAGCCGCCACAGACAAATTCGTTGAAACTTTTTTTATTCCCTGTACCATCCAACCGCCGGTCTGTGACGAGGACAGCCCATACTGAAACCCCAATTTAAATCTGTACGTTTACAGTTTATGGTCGGTGGATTCGCTTGCAAGCTGATCTGCTAAAAAAATATTCTTTTCCCTCAGAGCAGCAGTGATTAGAATCGCCTACCTCGCAATATTGTTAGTTTAAAGAACATGATGCTTTCCTTCCTATGTTGTCCTAGCATCGGAAGAATACCCGTGCATGCATGATTGACCCGCAGTTCTTTGATTGATTATAGTATTTAACGCGCCGCCGCAACGGATGCGATGAGGAGCACCTAGTGGAGGGCTCCGGATTCATTTTGACCACCTGGGGATCTTTGACGTGCGCCTAAATCTCGTACACACGGGCGTTTTTGCTTTTCGCCTCCATCCGAAAAGCGGCCGTCGCGGCCGGGATTCCAACCCACGACCTCGTGCTCAGCAGCGCAACGTCTTAGCCCCTGAGCCACCCGGCGGGTCTGGTCCGCAGTTCTGTTTTGGTGTTACGCCAGTATGGCGGAAGAAGTGACGTTGCCTGTCCTCTTTGCACTGTGTTTCACTGTATTATAATTCCTCAGGTGCTGCGGGTATAAATAAATAAATAAATAAATAAATAAATAAATAAATAAATAAATAAATAAATAAATAAATAAATAAATAAATAAATAAATAAATAAATCCGCAATCGGATAGCAATTGAGGATGGTTGGTAGAAACCCCCGCTAACATGCAGACCTGCACATAATTATTCGCGCAATTGCAGATAAAATAACGCCTTTGTCTGCGCGTGTTTGGTGTGTGTAAGGAAGTTGGTGGAGGTATCACTTAGAAGGTCTCGTGGCGTGCCACGTAGCGGTATATTTTTTTTTTTTGGGGGGGGGGGGGGAAGGGAGCCTTTGGTTTCGGAGGTGTGCATTACAAAAATAAAAAAAATCGAATGTGTGGCTATCACCCGCCAAAGTTGCAATTTACAATGCAAAAATTCTTCGGGGCACATAAGCCCGTTCAAGTGCTTGAAGGCGAAAACATGGCAACATCGCATCATTTGTTGCAACATCGCATTTGCATCGCGTTCTTCGCTTTCGATTCTTTGTTTTTGAACGTGAATTACTTTAAACGCCTTTTCTTTCTTCCACACCGTGTGCGCGTCTCTTTCTTCGCTTTCATTTCTTCAGCTTACGGCGCGAATTATGTCAGCAAGCAGACGCACGCCGCAGCTTACTTAGAATGAGGGTGCGCGCGGCGGTGTGCACCTGTTATACCTACCTACAGTCACGTTCAGGTGTCACGCGGCACGCGTTATTCTGAAACATTTACGTTTTACATTCACAGTTTTGTGAATTTTGGAAAGCGAGCATACTGCCCCCAAAGCTCTCAATTTCTGCCCAATCCCCCAAGTTGTGCAAAAGCCACGATGAAAGGAACAACAACCCCGCACCGGGCACCTTGAGTATTCATGGTGACGGTGAGCAGCGACACCGCGGACCCCGAGCTCCCATACATAAGCCGTGTCCAACCATGGCGAGGTGTTTAAAGGTGAAGGGTAGAAGCCGTAAACGCTGGCCGTCGGAGCCTTGGTAAAGCTCCGGCCGATGGGCTCCCTGCCTGTCTACCAGGCAGGGAGCTCCGGGACCTCTTTGACTACCAGAGTAAGGTCAAAGAAGAAAGTACCCCCGTCTCCCTGCTTTTATACTATGCTATATGGCATTTTCAACCCCCCCCCTCCCCAAACGTGATCGGTCCCTGAAAAGGGGCCGCACCGAAGTTTCATTCCCACCCCTTCCAACAACTGTCTTTTCAACAACCGTGAATAACTATGCTCGTTTCCTTGTGATAGAGTCAGCTGACTCAGCAAGACCTGTCGCTTCCCTGTCTGTATTCCTGGTTTCGAAATTCCTGCAAAACACAATAGGTGGAAAGTATCAATCTAAAAAGCTTAGGATGGGAGAAATCCTTGTAGAACTCCATGCCGAACAACAAGCCCGCACTCTTCTTGCACAAACCCGCATCCATGATCTGGACATCAGGGTCACACCCCACCGGAGCCTCAACAGCTCCCAGGGTGTGATTTCTGAGGTAGATCTTCTTACGAAAACCGATGCCGACTTGCTTGAAGGTTTAAAGGATCAGGGCGTCACAGCTGTGCGCCGCATCACGATGCGCAGGGATGATAACATAATCCCCACGAAACATTTTTTAACAGCGATGCTGTTCAGCAAATCGTAATTTTTTATGTCCGCAGTTAGAAATACCAAGAAATTGCCGAGAGCTCGTGTGTGCATGGCTCGCGACTACCGCCCGCATCCCTGGCGCATATTTGTCAAGCCAACCATACCCACTCAGGGAGATTGGCCAATACTGCGGCGACCGCCCGGGGGTTAAAAAAAAATAAAAACGACAAAATGACGAGCGCTCGCGTAACGTGCCTCACGGCGACCGCTCAGCATCCCCGGCGCACGTTTGCAAGCCAAGCATACCCACTAAGGCAGATTGGCCAAGATTGGCCAAAAAATAAGATCTCCAGCGTTCGCCATAATTGTGGGTACACTAGCTCGTAACGAGAAACATACATCATAGCGTATGCCCCTCCAAGTTGATGGCCGATCATTATCACTTCCGAAAAAATAATGGAGATTCATACTATAACAACAATGATGGAGTAAAGGTTGATGAGGCAGCGAAGAATAGGCAAATCGGCTGCAATAGTGGACTGGAACCTTCGTGGTGGCCGTGAAGGTTGCGTACAGCCAGAGTCCTTCAATGCTTTACTGGTCACGAAACTGCTCCGTAACTCAATGGGAGAGCTTCATATGCTGCGTTTGGCCGCCGCGCGGTGGCGCCACCCTCTCACTGAGGTCACTCCTCGGGCGGCGTTGCGCTGGCTCGAACGGCGGAGCCGCGGCGAGTTGTGTTTGTTTTGTGCGGGAAAAAAATGTAACGTGCATCTCGCGCTCTTGTGATGCGACTTAAGTAGTGCAACGACGATGCCGAACATGTGTTGCGTCCCGGGATGTCGTTCCTTGTACAGCGATACCACAGAAAATGTTTCCTTGTTCTGCTGACCGAGCGACGGGGAGCTGCGAGAGAAATGGAGGCGCGCCATTCCAAAGCAAGAAACGGGAGATTTCAGTTTCAATTATAAGTGAATGACAGAGTGTGGGAATGCACAGTGCGTGAGAATGAACAAGCAATGTGCATCCTTTTGAGAGCATCCTGGACCTAAAATTGTACAATCAGTCAGGTAGTACCGGTGCTTCATTAGCGGTTTGCAAACTTGTATTTCCTTGCGCTCAGGCTCGCGTGTAAAAATGCTTTGGGACGTCCTTGTGCTTTTACTTTTCATATTTCCGCGAATTATCCCTTAGGGTTCGTCTTGTTTGTTTTGTAACCGCGCGTGGCCGATTCCGGTTTCTTATCTGGGGCTTCAACCGGAGCGCCCGTTTGCTCTTTTTGTAGTACGTCCCGTCGGGCAATATTGTTTGATATGAAAAGGGTGCCACCTTGTCGCCAACTTGATTTTTTGTTTCTTCGACAATGTTCTCGATCCCACTTCCATGGATCTGAAACTAATAACGTTCCGAGAGTAATGCATGCATAGCAAACGCCACGCAACTCACTTCTGTGCACGTCACACTGCGGACTGCTTCTTCGACGTTTGTGTTTCATTCTAGTCTTCTGTAGAACAGGAGCTCGCTAGCTCGCTGCGTTCAGAAAAGCTTTGCGTCGTCCTTGGCTACGTGGCAATATTCTGTCTCCTGTGTGTGCTCCACATCGCAGCGCGAAAAAATAAATTTTGGTACGCTGGACCACGCTCCTTTGTCTCCCTTCGTAACATTGAATTTTTGTTGCGTGTGATAAAATCAGTTTTATTGTTCTTTTTTCGCTTCCTGTTTTTGCAAGGATTGCAAAGCGTGGAAGCGGAAAGACACATGGTGCAACATATATCTCTTCGTGTTTTGATCGTTCGCGTTTCTGCAGCGTTTTTAGATGTTCTCAAGTATGTACCCACTCATTGAAACGACAATACTATTGGGCTATCTCTTTTAGTGCTCTGCGCATTCCAGAGCAATCAACGGATTCATTAAGCGTAGTCTGAACGACGCGTACTTGGTTTCTTTCAGTTTTTTTTTAATTGTATTATCGATGGGCCCGCAGCAGTCCGTGACTACGCAGGTACCGTATGTGTGGTATTTACAACTTTTGCTTTAAGAAAAGAAGAAATAGATATTTAAAAATCCGAAAACACGACGGCGCAGCGCTTGTGCCAGAGCACGCAGAAGCCGTTGCCGTTCGCGGCCGAAGTCTACGGTAATTTACTACGAAAAATAAAACCCCATTGAAGGAAGGTGATGACTGGACTATTCATCGCTGACTACTACGAAAAAAAAAACACACTTAATCAGCGCGCAGACACCAAAAGCAACGAGCGTTTGCCCGCCAAGAGCAGGCCAATACGCCGCGAAAGCGGCGGCTGGATGACCTTCGTGCGGCGGTGGCGCCTGTAGTGGCGCGCGCGGTCCCTATATGAAACGAGTGCCGAAGTTTCGTGACCAGTAAAGCATTGAAGGACTCTGGTACAGCTTTGCTCCCTTAAAATCTTACGCGTGTGAGCTTCTTTCATTTTTCTTTCATGAGCTTCTTTCTTTTGTCGGGAACCGCGGGGTCGCAGCGCAGCGCCACTGAAAGAGTACCAGCGTGGCAGGCTTTCGGAATCGAACTGCCCGTGCCGTGCTGGCGCACCAAGCACGCGCCGCTCGTTTCTTTATTCTCGTCTTTCATATCCGGCGCCAAGGCGCCGGCTAAGAGCGCCAACCAGAGGGCGCTACAGGGCCCCCCGCCCAGACGGAATGTCGAACGTCACGCAACGGCGAGGCAGGCGGGCGTTGGTTTTGGGTGCGAGCAGTGGAGTGTTTAGGCCTGCGATGTCTGCGCGGAGTTCGTTGTGTGGTGTCTCGAGGTAGGCCGGTTTGAGGCGGTCCAACGAGACGACTTTTTCGCGGCCATTCAAGAGGATGGTCGCGGACTTCTGGGTCTTGTTAAGGACACGGTACGGCCCATCGTAGGATGGGGTAAGAGGCGCCTTTACAGCGTTCCGCCTGAGGAAAACGTGTGTTGAAGACGCCAGGTCGGGATGCACAAAGATGCGGTGGTCAGAAGACCGAGGTGGGACCGGTCGCAGGTGCTACATGTAGTCCTGCAGGCATTGGAGGTACTGAAGCGGCTGGGGGGAGGAGGCCGTAGGGACGAACAAATCGCCAGGAAGCCACAGGGGTGCGCCGTAGACAAGTTCAGCAGTTGAACAGCCGAGGTCGCGACGAAGGACGGCACGCAGGCCAAGAAGCCCTACAGGAAGGTGGTCAACCCAGTGCTCTCTATCCAGGCGCGCAGTGAGAGCACGTTTTAGCTGGCGATGAAGCCGCTCAACGATGCCGTTGGCACAGGGATGGTATGCCGTGGTGCGGCAGTGTTTAGTGCCAAGCAAGCGGCTTAGGGAAGTGAACAGAGTACATTCAAACTGCCTGCCTCGATCCGTGGTAACAATGCCGGGGCAGCCGAAACGGCAAACCCATGTCGAAACGAAGGCTTTTGCGACCGTTTCTGCCGTGATGTCCGGAATGGGTACGGCTTCGGGCCAACGGGTGAAACGGTCAATCATTGTGAGAATGTACCGGCAGTCACGGGAGGGAGGAAATGGTCCAACCAAATCAAGATGCACGGGGTCAAAGCGACAGCTAGGTGGCAAAAAAGGCTGCGTTGGGGTCTTCGTGTGGCGGGTCACCTTGGCTGTCTGACAAGCGAGGCACGAACGGGCCCACTGGCGGACATCAGTGTTGATGCTCGGCCAGACTACCGCTGTGTAATGAGGCGCTGCGTGGCTCGGATGCTGGGGTGGCAGATGTCGTGGAGCGAGTGAAACACAGCACGACGAAAGGCAGCCGGAACGAAGGGTCCAGGCGCCGCCGCTGACATGTCACACCACAGTGAGCCAGGCCCGAACGGATGAGGCACAAGTTGTAGACGAAGGGAACCCGGGTGGTCCCGCAGTGCTTGCAGCTCAAGGTCTTCAATCTGCGCCTGAGCTAGGCGTTCCCAGTCCACAGCAGATGCAGTACTGCCGATGGAGGTAATGCGTGAAAGCGCGTCAGCAGCCTCGTTGTCGGTACCTTTGATGTGCCGAATGTCCGTCGTGAATTCCGAAATATAGGCGAGCTGACGGAGTTCCCGTGCGACGTACTTGGAGGAGTTCGTACGGAAAACGTACGCCAGAGGCTTATGGTCCGTAAGAACGTGAAAGGACTGGCCCTCCAAAAAGTGACGGAAGTGCTGGATGATGGCGTAAATGGCGAGCAGCTCACGACCAAAAACGCTGTAGCGCGTCTCGGCAGGTTGGAGCTTCCGAGAGAAGAAACCCAGCGGGTGCCACTCCGAGTCGATTCTCTGCTGGAGAACAGCGCCGATTGCAACGCTGGATGCATCTACCATGATGCGAGTGGGCACGTCGGTTCTCGGGTGGATGAGAAGCACCGAATCGGCGACGGCTTGTTTAGCAGCGTTGAAAGCGGCTTGAGCTTCGGGAGACCAGGAAATCGCGGATGAGGAGCTCTTGGTTGTGCGAAGAAGCTCAGTCAGTGGATGCAGAAGCTCGGCGCAGTGGGGTTTAAAGCGTCGCGAGAAATTCACCAGGCCCAGGAACTCACGAAGCAGGCGGAGGCTGGTAGGTTCGGGGAAGTCCTTCACGGCTTGAACGTGAGAGGGTAAAGGACGAATTCCCTGCGCCGAGGTGTGATGGCCCAGGAACTACAGCTCGGACGTCCCGAAGACGCATTTCTGGGCGTTGACAACCAGGCCAAATTGTTGAAGGCGTTCAAAGAGTTCTCGGAGGTGACGCTCGGGATCTTGTGGAGTAGGACTCGCGACTAGGATGTCGTCGATGTACGCAAATACAGCCGGAAGGCCGCGCGTCACCTCGGCAATGAACCTTTGAAATGTTTGGGTTGCGTTGCGTAGCCCAAAGGGCATGCGCACATACTCAAACAAGCCGAAGGGTGTAGTGATGGCCGTCTTCGGTATATCGGCAGGCTCGACGGGGATTTAGTGATACGCTTTGGCAAGGTCCACTTTGCTGAAGATTGTGCACCCTTAAGTGGCTTGGGAAATCCTGGATTTGGGGTCGGGGAAAGCTGTAGTGGACAGTCTCAGCGTTGAGCGCCCGGTAATCGCCGCACGGACGCCAGTCTCCACTTTTCTTCGGAACCATATGCAGTGGAGACGCGTGGTTGCTGGACGAGGGGCGGATAATACCGAGTTCCAGCATGTGCTCGAATTCACGTTTAGCAGTCGCCAGACGCTCACCGAAGAGGCGGCGCGGCCGAGCTGCGACTGGTGGACCACGCGTGACGATGTGGTGGGTAACGCTGTGCTTGGGCGGCTGTTTTAAGTTGCAGGGTCTCGTAACCTCAGGGAAGTCTTCGAGGATTCTTGCGTACGGGCATGAGGGAAGCAGCGTGCGGATGCCAGTTGGAGCGACAGTAGACAGTACGCCCAGGATGTAAAGGCGCGTCTTGCTGTCAATCAGGTGATGGTGACGCATGCTGACGTCTAGGTCAAAGTGGGGGAGCAAATCGGAGCCGAGGATGGGCTGATTGACGTCGGCTACTACGAAGACCCACCGGAAGGCGCGCCGCAAACCAAGGTCGAGGGTGAGGGACCGCAGACCATACGTGGCGATATAGGTAGAGTTCGCTGCACGAAGAGTAGGTCCAGGTGACTTAGAAGTACGCTCATCCTTGGTGACCTGTAATACACTGACCTCAGCACCCGTGTCTACAAGCGCAAACCAGAAATGCGATCCATGACCAGGAAAAGGCGGCCAGGTTGTAAGGCGAGGTCACTTGCCGCCATCAGTGATCTCGTGGCGCGTTTCCCGACCAGCTGCATGGGGAGGTGCAGTGACGGGCGCGGTGCTGGAAAGTGCGATGGTACCAGCAGATAGACGAGCTTCGAGTGCTGCGCGAGCAAGAACCACCCGGGGAAGACGAACGACGGCTAGGACGTGGGGAGGAGCCGCATTGGCGATCAGAAGACGTCCGAAGCGCTTCAATGGAAGCGGCGTGTTGATCGATCCGAGTCTCTAAGCGGGAAACGGCCGATGACTCTGCTGTCGAAGCCAGGGTGGCGACTGAGGGAGAAGTCGCGTCGTGAAGCAAGTTTCTTGAGCCTCGACCAGGCGGTCTGT
This sequence comes from Haemaphysalis longicornis, assembly GCF_048455015.1. NCBI lineage: Eukaryota > Metazoa > Arthropoda > Arachnida > Ixodida > Ixodidae > Haemaphysalis > Haemaphysalis longicornis. The sequence goes on along the minus strand of NW_027526203.1, from coordinate 367,000,352 downwards.
GGCGGAAGATGGCGCAGCAATGCAGATTTGCGATAGTGTGCCGCGATTCACGCAGTTGCCCTGCGGCGCTGGCATATACCACCCTAGATTTCCGCCGCTCCGCCATGCACTGCGCATTCCACAAACTTTTGCGGCCGACAGTACGCAAGTCTACGCCAGAGTGGCTCTTTCTGCAATAAACAAAAACCAGGCTTAAAAACCAGCGTCATAGAGAGACGATTTAAGAATAGAACAAAAAACAAAACGCAAAGAAAAAGATCCTTCTTCGAGCTGCCGGCTCCTCAATAACTATGTTCGGATAGTTTAAGCCACCCCGATCCGGTTAACTTTGCCCGATCGACGTCTTCTCGAGCTAAAAAATTAAAGCAGTTCCACTCAACGTGAAAGCTCTCAAGTACGGAGCAGTGACTCTCCAGAGGGTCTGTGGCGCCCTCAATTGACTATTTTCCGTATCAGTCTGCCTTGATGCCGAAAGTAGTCAAGAGAGGGCGCCGCAACCCCTGCGGGCTGAGGTGGCTCTCACACCTTCAGTCACCTGGACTGGGAGACCCGCACCAGAAGACCCAGGAACATGTCCCAAGTGTCCGGCTCCGGCGGCTGAAGCGGATGTCAAGCACCTCTTGTGGACGTGCACCAGAACAAGGTCAGCTCGGGACAGTGCGCTAAGAGTGGTTGGTCTTCGTTGGGATAAACCGGGTGACTTCAACTGGTGGGTGCAAGAAGACCGCTACTGCAGGTCGCTGCTGAACTATTTACACGACAACGGACTCCATGCCTACGTCTAGAATTGACCAGTGTCATCAGTTTCCTGACTATCTGTGATTTTAAATGCAGAGCATTTCAGTAACTCACGATGTCACCCGCGTTGGCGTCCGTAGTCCGCACGCTCACTGCGCATGCGCGTCGAGTCGAGGCGATAACGAACACTCTCTCGCGAGGGGCATTCGATTGGATTCGAACACTCTCTCGCGAGGGACATTGGATTGGATTCGATTGGATTGGCTTGGATTGGCTTGGCTTGGCTTGGCTTGGCTTGGATTGGATTTGGATTGGATTGGATTAAAGTGGATTGTGTTGGATTGTGTTGCGTCATAGCCGCGGCACGTTGCGTCATAGCCGCGGCAGAGGCGCTGGGGCCGGCGCATGTGCAGTACTCTCTCTTCCGCGGTTTCCTCTCCTTCGGGCGCGCTGCGCATATAACCAGTGTGCCGTTCTCCGGCGAAGCAACATCCGCGCTTGGCTCTAACACCTAGAGTCCACGCCGCTTTACAAGTACGCCAACGTCGTCGACTGGGACCGGCTTACGCAGTCCCCTCAACGTATATAAGCGGCGGAGCGCGCGTTCGGAATTCAGTCAAGGGCGTCTTTGCTTGGCTTTCGCTTGACGTGACGCTTTGCTTGACTCGAGTAGATGCGACGCATTTACTCGAGTTCCCCCCGTGGGAAGATGCGGGCGGCTTTTTTTTCTATTACGCAGGAGTACCATCAGTGTGTGGCTTCAAAAGCGAGGAATGTTTTTTTCAAGCTAAGTAAGGAAGCCTTGCCCGTTAAAAATGGCTGCGTAGTAGGAACATTGTCGTCTTCTGTTAACTCTGGACTTTGTGATACTCCAGAAACAATTGAGCACTGTTGCATTGACTGCAAAGAAGTGCTTCAACGGACACACCAGATCGATGTCCTTTGAATCAACACCCGACAGTGTGCGGTACCTGGTAGCGCCCTGGGATGATGTGCCTCATGACGTGTTTTAGATGCGAAGCATCTGATGGTCGGGGCTATGTCCCTCCCTTGTTGTTGTTGTTGCGCCGTCCACACCCCCACTGCGCATGCTCGGCTTGCTGAACGCCCGGTGGTGACTTACCCTTTAATGGCTCCTGGAGCGACAGTGTTGCCGGTGTCTTCCTGGGCCGCCACGAGACGAGCATGCCTCCCTCTCCTCCTCACAGCCGTATAAACCAGGTGTGCACACGCGCTGCGCGTTACTCCACTGCGCATGTGCGTCTCTCCTCAATTCTCCTGGTGTGCACACGCACTGCGCGCTACTCCACTTTGCATGCGCGTCTCTACTCCATTCTCCTCCTCACATCCGTATAAACAGCCGTATAAACCAGGTGTGCACACGCGCTGCGCGCTACTCCATACAAGGAGACCTTGCCGTTCATACTCGCAGGTGATTTCAATGTAGACCTCATGAAGAAGGACTGGATGATGCAGTATATGGCATCACGCTACTCTCTCCGCTGCATTTCCTACGATCACAAGCTACCCACAACCATCTGGGGAACCTGCATTGACGTAGTCTTCAGTAACTTCAAGATGGAACCGCTACTGCAACATCCACTGACGTTACACTTCACGGACCACAAGGATGCTCTGGAGTTCCGCTTCCAGTGGGGACGAGTTACAAGCGTGACGTGTGAGGGAGCCGTCCAGGTCCGGTCGAGCTGGGCAGCGCCAGGCCAGACCCATATGGGAAGGGGAGAGGCTAGCATCCGTGAAAATATCGACCTCGTCCGGCAATTTCGCTGCGAGGACGCGCTGAAGGGCCCTTTCACGAGCGGTACGACGGGAGCGCGGAATTCCGGTTCGTTGGTGGGCAACTGTAACAGGCGGGCTTACCCAAGGGGGAGGGGGTGGTGAGGCCGATGGAAGTACTGGAGGTACACGTTCGTCCCACGCACAGAGTGCAGTCACCAAGCCCTCCAAGAGCTGCGCAAACCCTTCACCGATCATCCAACAGTGCACCGAATCCAACGTATGACCGCCATTCTGTCGCGTAATGGGATCACTACCCGTTTGGCATGGGTTCCGGGTCACACAGATCCGGATGGGGGCAACCAGGCTGCACATGATGCAGCACGGGAGCGCCTTGATAGTACACCTCCCCTGGTTGACAACGCGTCGCCCTCCTTCCTCTGCCCTCGCCTTCAACTTGATCACGCACGCCAGGCACGGAAGTGCCGTCTTTCTTCCGTTACCCCTCCTGGCTACCTGGCTCTGGCTCCCCCGATGCCTCGCTCTGCGGAAGTATTCGTCAACAAAGCTAGAGCCAACGCAGCTCTCACACCCCACATCACAAGAAAATGGATTTACCCAACGGGGTCTCCACCTCCTTACTGTCCCCACTGCCGAATGACCGTATTCGCCACCCTTGACCACCTAATCTGGCGCTGCTCCGCGTTTTTGCTGTACCGGCCTATCCTCACCAATGCTATGCCTCCCGATGCCTCAGAAGATGATCCTCCATTTGAAGATCCGAATTTTATCAGAGCCCTTGGGCTGTTCGGCGTAGAGAGTGGTCTCTCAAGATTAGTGTAGAATCGGGCCTACTCCGGTCGTGAAAATCTCCTAATGGTAGATCTACACGTTAGCCTGACCTCCGCGGTCTTAAGGGAACCCCTGTGTCGTCTTCATGGACCCATCATCTTTTTAACTGGGCTACTCCTCCCTTCCCCTCCTTCCCCTACCCCTATTTTGGCCGCATGGCCTTCCCTCGCCTAATAAAGGACTACAACAACAACAACGGACCACAAAGCAGTCATACTCAAGGCGAAATGACAACCACAACTAGACGTTACCTACATTGCCTAATTAAAGACATTCATACCACCCTACCCAAGCGTCTCCTTACCACACACCAACTCTACTCCTACTACTTACTTCAACTCTACTTACACACCTGCTTCGCATCCTCCTCAGGGTTCCCCCCACGGGAACATGGCGTAATTTTTTTTAATTTTTTCTGAAGTGCCCCACACCGTTTATGGAAAATTGGTGTTATACGTAAACGCTGAGCCGGCGGTATCTTGGAAGTTGCACTTTAGTCGCATGATAATAAAGCTAAAAGGATACGGAGACCAAAATGATTTGGACCTGATTGGTACCCGGTTTTGCACCGGCATGCCACCTTACTAGCGGGAATTTTTGTCAATGTCTTGTTCGCTGAATTCCAGATTGCCATTTCCCTTTTATATTAAGCGCCATAATTTGTAAATAGTTTTTGTATATATGTTTCTCTGTATTTGAAAGAAATACCATGGAAAAAAAAATAAAGCAAAAAGATTGCACAGTTGGTAGAGTACAGAGAGAGAGAGAGAGAGAGAGAGAGAGAGAGAGAGAGAGAGAGAGAGAGAGAGAGAGAGAGAGAGAGAGAGAGAGCACTTAATTCAGTGGCCCGATAGTTTCCCACAGGTTTGGCGGCCGAGTCCTGCTTGGACCCGACGGCAGCGCGCGTCGCTGCGCCATTCATGGAGTTGACTGCTGTGGCGGGTGCTGCTGGAGCACCGCAGGACCCGCCCGCATCACCAGTGCCACAAGGGCCGTGTAGATGTCACAGAGCTGCTACTGCGCAAATTCGGGTTTAAATCCCATTGGACCACACGTGTGTTTTTTTATTTATTTACACTGCTCAGCGGCGGCTATATTCTTGACCCGACCACTACAGCAACAACGGCGCTTTTCCATAGAATAGGGTACGTAAGGATTTCTCCTTAATAAACTGTAGCCCTTCCCTACGGCACATTGCATAGTCCAGGTGTAGCTTGGACTTGTAACACTCCCAAAGTTACAATTAGGAATTTGGATCCTCCTCTGTTCCAGAGTACCCAGCTTCTAACCGTTCAAAGCAATGGAGACAGGCGAATATTCCAAACATTTGAATATTCGATTAAAAACGTTATTATTGGAATTCGCTTCGACACATATTCAAATATTCGACAAATTCTAATTATTCAACGTCAACTAACACACTTGCGCAAACAGTAGGTAGCGCAAACTTAGCGGCAGGCAATCAATTGTACACGTGTGGATCGCGCCTGCCATTTTGCCATCGCGAGCACGTTCTTGCTCACAGGTGGCCGGTGGAATCGTATGAAATCCATTCTGCACAACTGTATTTCTGCAAGGACGTCAACCTCATCTGTCGCGTCGCGCATGGCGTCAGAAAACGATTTGCACTGCACGATCACAAATCCAATATGGAAATACTACTTCAGGCGTCACGCTGGCGGTACGGGGTGGTGCGAATTGGGCCAGTGCGTTGTGAAGACCCAGACCGCAGCGCTCACAAGGCTGGTGACCCACCGGAAACGACACCTTGGCTTTTCCGATTTTCATTTATCCGACCACCAGTAAAAAGAAATGGGGCGTCAACGCGAAGCCCAGAAAAGTAAAGCTCGTCGCAAGTTTCGGCTGAATCGATTTTCAAGCCAGAGCTCCAACCGATGGGCCTAAAAATTGATCAAGATTACGCACCCGCACATGCACACGCACACGCACACGCACACGCACACGCACGCGCACGCGCACGCGCACGCGCACGCGGACACGCACACGCGCGCAAACGCGCGCCCACACGCACACGCATACGCAAGCACACGCGCACGCATACGCACGCACGCATGCACGCACACACACGCACACACACAAGCGTGCGCACACACACACATACACGCACACGCGCACACGCACACGCACAAAGGCACGCACGCGCACACACACACACACGCACATGCACACGCAGGCTTGCACGCGCACACACTCAAGCACACGCACGCGCACACACACACGCACACGCACGCACACACGCACGCACACGCACACACACGCGCACACAGATACGCACACACGCACACACACGCGCACATACACGCAAACACAGACACGCACACACACACACACGCACACACACGCACACGCACACACGCACGCACACGCATGCGCACATACACGCACACAGAGACGCGCACACACACACGCACACACGCACGCACACTCGCACACGCACGCACACGCGCACAGACATGCACACACACACGTACACGCACACGGACACGCACGCACGCGCACGCACACGCACACGCGCGCACGCGCACATGCACACACAGACACGCACACACAGACACGCACACACACACGCACACGCACGCACACGCGCACAGACACGCACACATACATGCACACGCACACTGCCACACGCATGCACACACGCACGCACGCACACGCGCGCACACACACACACACACACGCACACATACGCGCACGCACGCGCGCGCACGCGATAAAAATTGCCACGTTTATTGCCCTCGATCCTCAGCCGTGCCACTTAATCGAAGGATATGATAGACGATGCAATTGTGGATATGATAGACGATGCAATACCAAAGTAGGTCTTCCCATCTTGAAACAAGTTTTCGAGAATAGTTATTCGGGATTCAGATGCCGCTAAAAGAACGAGGTAAAAATGCAAAATTTCCAGCCGGAGTGTCCCGTGCAACGCAATTGCAGTGCGGGCGGAACAAGCCGGTGACAGCTATGTAAGCGAAACTTCCTGCGGCATGTGTTTGCCTTGGCATGTAAAGTACAGCCTGAAGGGCACACGGCAGGCGATATCCTGCGTCTTCTCAAAGTAGCCGCGAAAGAGCGGCGCCCATCTGACAAAGTCGTCACTTTGATTGTCCGCGAGAATGGAAGAACTTTGTTTCGAGTGCTGTGAAATGACTGTGTGAGGGAATGGAGTGTTTTGGACCTGGCTGGCCATTAGTGATGCCAAAAAAAGGTAGCATCCTGCTATGCGCTTTGTGCTAAATAACGGTCCATGATGGGACACCACATGGAAAGCACAGTGACGGGAGGAGGACTTCTGGAAATACAGAACGACATGCACATACATGCCCCTGAAGTTATAAAGGATGTTCCCACCGAGTGTAACAGGGCACATATATAACTGAAAAGACGGGATAACTCAGGCCAGGCCTTTTTGTTGTTGTTTACAGCTGTCGGAGTCAGACTCAGTGAAATGTTTCTGCATTAGAAAGTGAAAATTGGTGAATGCCGGGGTCAAAGTGCTAAGGCTAAGAACAGCCTATCTGCTGAGCTGTCTGCCGACGGACCTGCCGCTTATGCAAGTTATTCAACTGCTGCATTGTAGACGTCGCATGCTTCCGGAGCCCGTGTCAGAGCAGATGAAGCAGCATCTTTTGCTCCTAGCCACTTACGCAGTCTTTCCTAAAGATTGCCTAAACAGAAGATGTCTGAAGTGCCCGCACATGCCATGATGATCAACCTACGCTCTAAGACTAGTTGCTACACTGCGGAATCTTGAAGAAGTGGGCAAAAATCCTTGCTTGTTTTTACAACGGAAAAGATTCTTCTATAACAGCGGTATCATGACAAAGTACGTTTTGTCGTACCAGGTGCGGCAATACATTGCTACTACCCGACCATCTGTGTGGTGACTATTTTTCCCCAAATGAGCTCCAGGCATCAGAACACGTCAATAAACAAATAAACTGAAAATGACCATGCCCCTGTACCACTTTCCGACTACCCGAGTGCACCGTTGCTGCCTGGAGCTAATTGGTGGAACTGGTGGAACTGTCGTGGGACTGGTGGAACGGTCGTGGAAGCTCATTGTACCTGGCCTTGACTTAAGTAGCCCAGAAGTATCTCTCAATCTCAATTATCCAGAGCAATACCGAGACACTGTTCTCAAGTGGAGGCAATGTAGTCAGCAACATGTAAGAGCTGCTTCTCCGAGAGCATGGCGTGCCATGGGCGTCCCCAGGATTTTTCTTGAGGGGTAGAAACCTGGCGCACCGTGAAGGGACATGGAGATGGAGAAAAGAAAGGGGAGGAAGTACGCAGTAACAATGAATAAGAGGTAGAAGAACATAAAATCAGTTCGGGACCGAGAGGAAATTCACAGCCCTTGGAGAAAAATTCTGAGGATGTCAAGGTTAAAGGTTCAAGAACCTCGACTAATCCAGAGTCCGACAAAAAAAAAGTCAAATGGGCCTTTGTGCCTAGCTCTGCATCAGCGTTATTTTGCCACGGACCAAGAAAGTGATGCAGTTCTTAAGAATTTCCACGAAAATAGTCAATTGAGGGCGCCACAGACCCTCTGGAGAGTCACTGCTCCGTACTTGACAGCTTTCACGTTGAGTGGAACTGCTTTAATTTTTTAGGTCGAGAAGACGTCGACCGGGCAAAGTTCACCGGATCTGGGTGGCTTAAACTATCCGAACATAGTTATTGGTGAGCCGGCAGCTCGAAGAAGGATCTTTTTCTTTGCGTTTTGTTTTTTGTTCTATTCTGAAATCGTCTCTCTATGACGCTGGTTATTAAGCCTGGTTTTTGTTTATTGCAGAAAGAGCCACTCTGGCGTAGACTTGCGTACTGTCGGCTGCAAAAGTTTATGGAATGCGCAGTGCATGGCGGAGCGGCGGAAATCTAGGGTGGTATATATGCCAGCGCCGCAGGGCAACTGCGTGAATCGCGGCACACTATCGCAAATCTGCATTGCTGCGCCATCTTCCGCCACAGACCGCCGGGTCGAGGCTCAAGATACTTGCTCGCCAGGCGCGCTTTGTGCATGCCTGTCCTTTGGTCTCTTTTTTTGTCTGCTCAAAGCAGTTCTGAGCAGCTGCAAGCAGCTCCGTATTTTGTTTGCCCATAGAACGTCTATGGCGGCAGCAGATTTGGGCTGCTTGGAGCTGTTCAGGGCTGCCCAAAGCAGGCAAAAAAAAAAAAAAAAGAGAACTCTTATACCTCTGGGGCTCTATGCTCTACTCAATGAATTCACCGTGAACTGTGAATTTTCCGGAAGCCTTGCCTATTTGGCTTGCAGGTTTGAACCTGTGCTTGTGGCTGACAAAGCAAGTGTGGATGGTTTCGTCATCTTGACGTTTCATAACATTTATTAGCCCCAGTTTTAAAGTTTGCCTTATTACTCTCTACTGAAAGTGCATAATTCTTGGCGGGCAATGAAAAACTAGGCGAAATGCAGCAGGCAAGTCAACGTAGGCCTGTCTTTGCTATTCAACAACAGTGTGGCTTGTAGGTCACGCCCTCTCTGTGATTGGCAGAGAAGACGTGACACAACATAAACAAATGGCGGGAACGTTTACATCACATAATGGCAACTTCATCCTGCGTAAAAGTGCCGTGATGTTACGTAACAGTTTACAAATGGCGGTTGCCTTCGCCGTGAAATAGGGCAAAAATTTCACCTACCTTCAGCGCCGTGAAATCCCCGTGAATTTGCAGCAGGCGCAGTTTTGCCAGACGCGCGATTTAAAACTGTTTGCTAGCGAAAGACATGATAGTTTTGAATGTTCCCAAGTCAGCTGTAATGGAGGATAATGTTTGGCAATAAAAGAGCAATTATTTGTTTGGCGTAACAGCAACATAAGAGAGCAGTACAAGCCTCTCCATTACGAAGAACGCAACGTATAGTGTCTAAAATATACTTTTCTAAACCCATGCCATTTGTAAACATTCCTCCTAGTAAGCTTGTGGGTCACACGATCGAATTCACGAGAAAAATGACAAAAACTGAAGGTTTTATCCAGTACTGTGCTGACTGAGTTTGAGCTCGACGAAGGAATGAATCGGCTGCAGTACGCTCTGCCGCTTTTAGGCGAAGTGTTTCGCTGACGTTACGGCGTCATACAAACGATGATGAGGGCCGTATTTTTCTGTCGACACGCTAACTTGTAACATAGCAGCATACGATAGCGTGGCGGCGGGGACGGCCGGGAAGGTGACAACTCAAACGCAACAAAACTTGCATTGAAGCAGAGCGCTCAACCATGTTACTAAAAGCGATTGAAAAAAATAAATACGGCTAGATACGGCAAAAATATTGTATGATGTTATTTAGCTTAATGCGCGCCTTTTGATCGCTTTTGCAGCATTGTATCAGCGTTGATTGATTGATTGATTGATTGATTGATTGATTGATTGATTGATTGATTGATTGATTGATTGATTGATTGATTGATTGATTGTAGGGTTTAACGCGCCGACGCAACGCAGGCGATGAGGCGTGCCGTAGTGGAGGGCTCCGGATTAATTTTACTGATCGCTTTGTGGTGTTGACGCCAATTTTGACCTTAAAAATGTGTTTCTTTGCCAGCCTCAGCTGCCGTCCTAATTTTAATAAGATATGCCAAGTGTTTTTATATCTTTTATGCGCAGTGTTTGATAGCTTGGTTGTGATCTTTATAAGCTGAGCGTCAAATTACACTGCATGTCGTCATAGCTATACGTACAAGCGTCACTGATTGCTTGTTTTGCTTTCGCAAAAAAACATGCATGGCGCATTCACAGCGAATTTATGAAGTCGAGAATAGGGCCCTTGGTCACTCGCTCTCTCGTGACATGATTCGATATTCGCGGCGCCGCGTTACAATCGCCTCAGTTCTGATTTCAGTGGTGCTACAAAAGACGTAGCTCGCGGCGCTTTTAGATGCGAAAGCATCTTATGGTCTCGCCATGTCCAGCGTCGGCGTCTGCACTCACACTGCGCATGCGCCACTCTCCTCCTTACACCCACAGCTGCGCGATACTACACTATAAAAAAAAAGAAATAGTTTCGATCCCACGACTCTCTGGCCGCAACGGGAGGTACGCGGTGCTCTTCCCACTACGCTACAAATCCGGGACAGGAGCAAGTGCTACGAACACGCCTTATGTCCTTAACTCATTCAAACTACGCCAAGAAGCTACTGATACAACGAAGGCACGCGAAGCTGAACGTCAACGGAAACGACCAACTGAAAACTTTAGAGGAGGATATTGAATTTCCCGTGGGAAAGCTATGGCGGGAAGCGCCACGCGCCTTGCAGCTCAACCAGCCCCGTCCTCCGCGCCTCTGATGCTGATTGTGCCAGGATGCCCCTAGGGATTGACCAACCAAAGAATCAATCACGAGATAGGTTCGCGTTCAACCACCGTCGTCATCTTCCCGTAGGGGAACCGCCGAAGAAGAAGAAGGAGAAGACAAAGCTGCGAAGAGGAGGGCGTGTACATTGCTCTCAGCCGGTGCACCAATGTCAACACCAATGTCAAGAAAGTTAACGCTGCAATGACTAAGGCGGCACGCATGCCCGCAGGCATACCGAGGGATGAGCATAAGATTATAATTAGACCGCGGGGCGGACTCTACGCCGGGCGCGTCAGAGCGACAGACCTCATGGCAGCAATAAGAACGGCCACCGGTATCGCTAGGGACGAAGCCTTACGTGACACCATTTGCCCGAACACGCAGCGAGGCCCGCGCCGCGAAGTACGCACACCTACAGTCGCTACGAGTGAGCGAGCAAGAATACGAGGTCTATGCATACCAAGCCGCCCCCGACGGCACTGCCAAGGGAGTGATACACGGTATAGACAAGGAAGACACCGCAGAGGAGATTAGAGAGAATGTAGTTAACGAATACAACCCGCTAGCGCTGGACGCGCATCGCATTGGCAATTCCACGGCGGTGATCGTCCTGTTTCAAGGCCTCAAAGTACCGTCCACAGTCAAGTACGGCGCAGTACTGCTAAGGTGTAACCTGTACAGACAACACCGAGAAGTGTGTACCACGTGTGGAAAGATTGGCCACAAAAGGGACGTATGTCCGCAACCGCACATACGGGTATGCCTCGCGTGTGGCAAACGAGACCCGGGAGAGGAACACGAATTAGAGTGCAAACCGCATTGCAAACTGTGCGGAGGGCCCCACACGACCGGAATGCAGGGCTGCACAAACAAATTCAAGATCCCATATATTGTGAAACAGCGGCAATGGGAGCGAAAGGAAAGCAGGGCCCCCGAGAGAAAAAACGACCGCAATTTCCCGCCATTAGGCATCGCCACGGAGAAGCGAGGGCGCAGCCGCAGTCGCGAGGAGGGGCGCAGCCGAGAGAGGCGCAGCCGCAATCGCGCGAGTGGCGACACCAGCGGTTCCGCCGATCGAGGGGCAAAGGGGAGGAGCCGTAGCAGAAGCGCGTCACGATCATGTGGACGCGTGGAGTGGGCTAACGTGGTCAAGGCAACACCTGCGCGCCGAGCCCGCTTCCGATCTAGAACGCCGAGCAAAGCAGAACGTGAACGCGCGAGAGGAGGACCACAGATGAATCGCCGAACCACACCAGAAGAAAGGATACATGCGGAGAACACGTCGCTACGCAAAGAAAATGCGCAACTGAGGCTACAACTGGCCGACATAAACGAAAAGCTGCAGCGTCTCCTGGCCGCACGGGAAAAGCAGCAACCACAACAGCAACCGCAACAGCAATCGCAGCAGCAACCACAGCGGAAAGCGCCGGCCCAACCAGGATGGGAGCTGGGACGGGCTCCGCTCCCCCAATCGCTCTCGCCGCGAAACCAACCCCAGCCAACGACGCCCACAAAGCCAACGCCGCCGACAACACCGGCAAACCCACAGCCGAAGAAAGCAAGGAGTCCAACACCATCACCACCACCTGGAGTGACCGAGGAAGACCACGTAGCCGATATGGAGGCCCAAGAAGAAGACGAAACAGCCCCTCAAACGGCAGAAGACGAACAAGAAATGCGAACTCAAGAAGGAATGCGTGCCGCCGACCGGATTCGACTGCGGCGCTGCGTCGATAGAATCGACAAATTAGAGAAGAGGGTCGACCGTCTAAGCGCGCGACTAGACGCTCGAATCGACGAGCTCGAACGCAGCGTGAACACACGGCTCGATGCGCTCCAAGAATTCTTATACAAAAAGCTCGGCCGCGACGAAGACGTGGTGGCAACAGGAGACCGCAATCACACCGATAACTCGAGAACATCAACACCATGAACAGACAACCCAAGAAGGCAAACTCGAAGATCACAATATGGCAGTGGAACGCCAACGGCTTCCACTGCCGCAAGGCAACGCTACTCCAAATCATTCAGAGTGCCGAGAAGCCCCCGGACGTCATCATGGTGCAAGAGACGCACGCGGAGGACGCCCCGTCCCTCTCGGGCTACAGGTCGCACGCGAGCCCTCCGAGTGCGCGAGCCTGCGGCCAGGGAGCGGCGCAAGGCGTCTGCACTTTCGTAAGGAGGGGGATCCCGTTCGTGAAGCACGAGGACCTCCTCGGACGGAGCGCGCTGGAATATTGCGCAACCGAGGTGGTGCTGGGAAAGAAGAAGGAATCCATCCTCCTGATGAACGTATACAGCAATCCCGCGCACCGCCAGCAAAAGTTCCGCACCATGCTGCACAAGACGCTAGCGGCGGCACCGAGAGACACGATAGCGATCTGCGGAGACTTTAACGCTCCTCACAAGGAGCTCGGATACACCCGCACAACGCTCAAGGGCAGGGAACTACTAGACGAGGCGGCCGACGCGGGGTTCACCTTACACACGGACCCCTCGGCTCCCACCCGAATCGGCACGTCGGTGACCAGGGACACGAACCCGGACCTCACGTTCGTCCGCGCGGCCAGCACAACCAAAGGAGGCGTAAAGTGGCGAAACACGGGCCAGAACCTGGGCAGCGACCACTTCGTGATAGAGATCGAGCTGCCGACGTCCGCACGACACCAAGACGAGCGCGATCGCCGCCGACAAAAGATTACGGATTGGAATCTCTCCCGCGCGCGAGTCGAAGAAGGGCCCGCACGGGACATCACAGACATCGAGAAGTGGACCAGCGACGTCGTTCGCCTAGCGAAGGACGCGACGACGGAACACGACGTAGACGAGGACTGCCCCGGCATGGACAACCGCCTGGCGCACATGCTGGAAGCCCGCCGGTCGATGCAGAAGAGGTGGCGGGGAAGGCGCAACAACCACCGCCTCCGCAAGAGAATAGCGGCGCTCGGCCGCGAAATCGAGAAATACAGCAGGGAGCTCTGCACCCAACGCTGGCACGCGGTGTGCAACGAAGCGGACGGCCAACTCCACAAGGGGAGAACGTGGAAGTTACTCCGCCACCTCCTGGACGAGACCGGCACCAAGGGCTACCAGCAACACCGCCTCGCGCAGGTCATACACGCGGCAACCAAAGCGCTGGGAGAAGAAGAGACGAAAAACCGCATAGATACCAAGTACCTCCCAAGCACCCCCGTTGAACGACACGGCGAATACGCGGGCGTGGACAACCCGGCTCTCGACCGCGACATCGAGGAGTGGGAGGTCCGGGCTGTGCTCCAGAGCATCAATTGCAAGTCGGCGGCTGGACCGGACGGGATAACGAACAAGGCCCTACGAAACCTCGGAGACGGAGCCATCGCGTCCTTGACGACATACTTCAACCGCTGTTGGCGTTCGGGAACACTACCGAAGCAGTGGAAGACGGCGAAGACGGTACTCATTCCGAAGCCGGGCAAACCGCCGAGCATAGAAAACCTGCGCCCAATCTCCCTAACGTCATGCGTGGGGAAGATCCTAGAACACATACTGAACGACAGGTGGCAACGATACCTAGAATCGGAGAGACTCTACCCGGACACCATGCTCGGCTTCCGGGAGAGACTGAGCACACAAGACGCAATGATTCAGTTACAACACGACATTCTGGACGCGTCCGTACGCACCCACGACAACAGGGCCGTGCTGGGGCTGGACCTCCAGAGTGCGTTTGACAAAGTCAAGCACTCCGCCATCCTCGCGCAGGTCAGCAGCCTTGGCATGGGCAGAAGGTCTTATGAATATATTCGGGACTTTCTTTCAGAACGAACCATCACAATGCACGCGGGCGACCTACAGCTGCCGCCCAAGAAGCTAGGGAGCACGGGAACCCCCCAGGGCTCGGTGATATCACCGCTGCTCTTCAACCTAGTGCTGATAGGCGTTGCGCGCAGGCTCTCGGAGATCCCGCAGGTCCGCCACACCATCTACGCGGATGACATCACGCTGTGGGTCCCCGGGGGCAGCAACGGCCACATTGAGGACGCGTTGCAGACAGCGGTGAACGCCATCGAAGACCAGCTCATCGGCACGGGACTGCGGTGCTCGCCGCAGAAGTCGGAGCTGTTGATCATCCCACCGCCGGGCAGGTACCGCAAGAAAGAGGCAGAAGAATCGGCAAACATCCACATACGAACGAGGGACGGCACAGTCATCCCCAGGGTCGCCACTCTCCGGGTCCTCGGCATGCACATCGAGGCCAGCAGAAGCAACAAGACCGCGGTGGACCGCCTCGTCACCAAGATCGGCGCGGCGGCCCGACTCATCCGGAGGGTGTCGACGCGGCACAATGGAATGAAGGAGGCCAGCCTCCTCCGCCTGCTCCAGTCCTTCGCGATGAGCCACGTCGCCTACGTCGGGGCGTTCCACTTCTGGCTGCGCCAGGAGAGGGATCGCATCAACGCGGCCATCCGCAAGGCGTACAGGACGGCCCTGGGCTTGCTAAATAGCACCAGCACGGCCCGGCTGCTCGAGCTTGGGGTGCACAACACCCTCGAGGAGATCAGCGAGGCCCAACGAACGGCGCAACTCGAACGCCTCGCCACCACGAGCTCGGGCAGGCGTATCCTGGAACGCCTCGGGCTGGCGGGCACGTCGTCGCAGCAGAACGAGACAGCGCAGCAACAGCAGCGGCAGCAGCTCCAGCCGGAGGTGATGGGGCGACTCCGGATCCTCCCGCTGCCCCGCAACGTCCACCCCGACCGCAACCGTGGTCGCAGAGAGGCGAGGGCCCGCGCTCTCACCGCAACGCACGCCAACGACACGGGCGCCCTGTACGTGGACGCCGCCCGGTACACCGACCGACCCGACGCCTACGTAGCCGTGGCGGTCCGCGCTACCACGGGAGAAATATACAGCGCCTGCAGCGTCCGCGTGCCGTCCGCCAGCCAGGCGGAGGAGACGGCGATCGCGCTGGCGCTGACGGATCCCCAGTGCACCACAGTGCTTAGTGACTCCCGGTCGGCCATCGCGAACTACGCCAAGAACAACGTATGTGAAAGTGCCGTGCGTGCGGTGAAGTGCAGTGCGGTGATCAGTGGAGCGGTGCCGGCCACCCACCTTCGGTGGTTCCCGGCGCACACCAACATTAGAGGCAACGTGGGCGACGGTCTCCCCAACCGCAACGAGACGGCGGACGCAGCCGCGCGAGGACTGACCAACCGCACGGCGGCGGTCTCTTCCCCACTGCCGAGCTCCGCGACAGAGGGAGGCCAACGCGAAGACGACGACGAAGACGACAACGACGACGTGGAGTGGGACCCGGAGCCCCTCCTCACGTACGGGGAGGTGCTGGAGTGGTACCGGCTCAGCCGGCGCACCGCTCCGGCGCCCCACCCGGAACTAACACGGCAGCAGGCAGTGCTACTACGCCAACTGCAAACACAGTCAGTGATCACGCCGGCGCTCGCGCGTCACGTGTGCCCGGACGTGTACGCCAGTGACGTGTGTAGTGTGTGCGGGCAACATCGCGCAACTCTGGCCCACATCCTGTGGGACTGTGCAGTGCACCCCGTGGAAGCTGCCGACCTCTACGGCCGGCTGCCGGACACCATAACGAGTGCCGTATATTCGACGGACCTGGCCGCACAAACTCTAGCTGTCCAGCAGCTCGAGGCTGCTCTCGCCAGGCAGAAGCGGAGCGAATCGCAGACGGGGGGGAAAGGGACGAACTCCCGAGTACCTTTCGCGCACCGCTCACGCCGACGCCGGCGGGGCCTAGTCCCGAAGACGTCGTGAACGTGGGTGGGATGTGGAGGCTCTGCGCATCCCGACCTCCCACTCCCTGCTGGCCATAAATAAAGTCTTTCTCTCTCTCTCTCTCTCTCTCTACCTCACCAACGCTGACGGAGACTACCGATTCTACCACAGAGACAACATCGACAAGAACATGATGGACGAGTTTGGGCGCCTCGAGAACCACCGCCTACTCACCGTAACACAACAGTACTTGCGTGCCTTTGCCACCGGTGTGGACCCGGACGCGGAATTCCCTCTGGCGCTAGTAAAAACCAGATCACTCAACATAACGGCAACACAATGGAACCACACGGAACCGCCACGATGCTTCGCATCGTCATCAGGGTTCCCCACGGGAAGATGGTGTAATTTTTTTTGCGCAGGTATCAACTTTGTCTAAATATATGCCACCTACCAAGTTATGTGCTGGTCGAACATTAAAGTAGCTACAGCAGAGCTGTTATAGGCTAGGATCTGAATGAAACTGATGTGCGTCGACAACATGTGTTACGGCAAACCAATTTCCTGGGACTGCTCTGTAGCTCTCCAGCATGGTGACCTTCAAGTATAGTCACTCGTATAGCTATGGGAAAGCGAGAAGTTAAACAAATTAATATACTGCCATTTCGCTCCGTAATTCTTTAAGGCCCATATGCATCCTAGTTGCATTAAGAGCCACACTTGATGTTTTTGAAGGGACACTGATGTAAGTCGGTCGAAGTCTTATGCGTGCCGCTGCATAGTGCAACTTAACCTATGTAATCAGTACTTTGAGCGTTTAGCGGATGTTTAGAGCCTGAGTTCATCTGTAATAGACCCCGGAAGAGAAAATAACATCCAACGCTCGCCGCCGCTGCCGCCCCATCGACATAAGTGATAACACACGGCTTTGAAATCTGTTTTCATGGTATCTCACCACTGCAAATATTCATTTTTAGTGTTCAGTGGTGAGTTCAGCTGTGCAGCACACGCGTGGGCTTCGGAGGATAAAAATGCCAGCAGTTCGCTAACTTTACCTCGCCTATACGCCAGTAGGTATAATAGCAGACGTCACAAATTCCGTGAGAAGGTGGTTAGAGGAAGCGGAACATTCGAATCACTTTTCGGGTTACAAAATGCACGTAAATAAACTGAAGAAACTCAAAACACGGCCTGCACATTCTCGACTTTGATTTTGTACGGTAATTAGACAATGTTCACAAATCACTCACAGTGTGCCTTTAAATGCGATAGTCTGGTCGCGGGTTCGATTCCCAGCCGCGGCGGCCGCTTTTCTGATGGAGGCGAAAAGCGAAAACACCCGTGTGTTCGAGATTTCGGCGCACGTTAAAGATCCCCAGGGGGTCAAAATTAATCCGGAGCCCTCCACTACGGCGCGCCTCATCGCCTGCGTTGCGTCGGCGCGTTAAACCCTACACTCAATCAATTAAATGCGATAGTCTGTCATGGGCTTGGTAAATACTAGCGTTTAGTTCTGTCTGTCTCTCCAGTTCAAAAGCTAAGCGGTTTAACAGCAAGAAATAAAATTTCAGCTGAGTCTGACGTGGGGAGTACAACCCGCGTCTCATGCGTCGAAAACGGAGTGCCGATTGAGTCAAGCACGGCAGGTACCTGTGAGCTGTTCAGATGAATGAGAAGTGCTCGCGCTAAAGGTCATCCTGCCGTAGTTACTGAAGTCACTCGAGACAGTATTGGAACTAGTACCAAGTACTATTAAGTGAGCTGAGGCAGTGGTAATCCGGTCTTCCGATGGAGAAATTAGAGGGCCAAGTGAACGCATTTCGCGTGAGTGTACAAAATTCTATTTCTGCAGCCAGTTGTTAATTGTAAATATTCTCTTATATCTCTCTTGAGACCTTGATTGATCGGCTTCACACTTCCACATAACGACTTTGCTTAGAAATTCCCTCTTTTGAGTTTGTCTCCGATATACACCCGCAATCCGAATCGACGATGTACAGTCTTTGTCAAAATTACTCCCACCTCCCCTCGCGGGAACCCCTGTGTAGATGCGACGCATAGGGGGTTCCGTTGTTGTTTCCGTTAGGTTGATTCTCCCATCGTGTGAAACGTGCTGTGAACCCCCTGCCGCGGCTATGACGCAACGTGGCGCGGCTATGACGCAACACAATCCAACACAATTCACTTTAATCCAATTCAATCCAAATCAAATATAATCCAATCCAATTCCAATCCAATCCAAGCCAAGCCAAGCCAAGCCAAGCCAAGCCAAGCCAAGCCAAGCCAAGCCAATCGAATCCAATCCAATGCCCCTCGCGAGAGGGTGCTCGCTATCGGAGAGGAGAGGGGGTGAGCGGCGGAGGGCGCAGCTCGCGCGGCGAGGAGAATGGGGGAGGGGTGTGGACGGACAACGACAACGGCGTATGGAGGGACAAAGCGAGTGAATGAGATGCCGTCGCATCTAAAATTTTGTAGGCCATGGCGACCGTGGCCGGAGCGGGCGCGCGGCCGAGCAGGGGCGCTGCGCTTGCTGCTGTCGGCTGGTTGCGTGGCTAAAGAGAGCGAGGGGAACCCGCCGCGGTGGCTCAGTGGCTGAGGCGTCGCGCTGCTGAGCACGAGGTCGCGGGTTCGATACCCGGCCACGGCGGCCGCTTTTCTGATGGAGGCGAAAAGCAAAAACGCCCGTGTGTTCAAGATTTCGGCGCACGTGCGTTAAAGAACCCCAGGTGGTCAGAATTAATCTGGGGCCCACCACTACGGCGCGCCTCATCGCCTGCGTTGCGTCGGCCCGTTAAACCCTACAATCAATCAAATCAGAGCAACGGGAACTTTTGCTCTTACTTTTGTAGTGTGTCTGGCGCGACAAGTGCTGCGCAAAGTGCCTGCGCTGAAGCGAAGTGCGCCTTCTCTGAGAAACCGGCCGCGCTTCACTTATCGCACCCGACACACTACAAAAGCAAGAGCAAAAGTTCCCTCGCTCTCTTTAGCCACGCAACCAGCCGACAGCAGCAAGCGCAGCGCCCCTGCTCGCCCGCGCGCCTGCTCCGGCCAAAGTCGCCGTGGCCCACAAAATTTTGACAAAGACTGTACCTTCGGGCGTACAAGATGCATGCAGAAAAAATAATATCTCTTCTTTTAATAATTGTGCCACGCTATTTGTGCCACACAGCGAGCTGATCGCGGCTGTACCGTCACAATGGTTTCCACTAGTTGAAACTGGATCTGAAAAATACGAAAAATCAAAGGAAGAATAGCGTTACCTGGAAGCGACATAAAGGCGAGCGCCTTTCGACGTTATTTGCGGTGAAGCAATAAGATAAATTGCCATTTTGTCTTGATTCTTTCCTAGCCATTTCCCCGTTTTCCCCACAAGTTGCAGTGAACCCGTGGTTCGGCGTTTTATTTCTTCGTCTACTCATAGCGGGGCGGCGCGACACGAACTCGTTTGTTCGACGGCCAACGGACACCGTCGATATTGCCCGCTAGCGTATGCTTGTGTTGTTGACGGCCACGAAGACGGCGGCAAGGCGTGGGGCGAACGCACTCCTTGGTATGGTCGTGGGCGTTCACTCGCTGCTGTCCCGACACCGACGCTGCGTTTTGATTGCATCCTCCGTAATTTAAACGAGGTTTTGAATCCTTACTTAAATCCAAGGGATTCAAAGCCTCACTCACAAGCGTCTGATTTCAACATCGCTTTCTTGAAGGGGCCTTGTTATAGGGCGTTGGCATGCTAGCTGGCCGCAGGCGCAATCATTACCCGCGCGCGGTTGTGTCCCCATTGTGAGCGCTGTTGTAAGGCTTATTTGAGGGAGAAATAAACTTCAGATTTCAAGGAGTCGTCTGGCCCCGATGTGTTATTGAGTTTTTGGACACTGCTTGAAACTTAAGGCGCAGTTTAAAAGGAAATCTCATTTGCTCGCTGGTTATAATTGCTATTATATATCATCTATTATATTTTAATCATTATCTTCCCTAGACCCATAAAGTGTCTGGGAATGATTGCATGGGTTCGCTAGCCTTGTGGGGGAGATGCGTTGTGCAGTTTGCATGCAAATAAATGAGACAAGTCTTAGCAAACTTTTGCGCTGAGTTCTTTTGCTGCAGTCTTGGAAAGATGTTCCGCCATGGTCGCAATTACGTAAAAATACCTGCCTCAGTTCAACAGTGAATAACCTCTAGCACCTGGAACCGCAAAGTAATCCAGAAAAACGCTTCTGTGCTTGTTTGAAATCTCACGTGTGCAAGGTTTAGGACCGTACGATAAGTCGTCCTCTTTACAGGATCACAATTCATATTTCATTCCTTCCTTTTAATTTTCATTCATTAAAACTGAGCACGTCAAGTTGTTTCTGCAATCTATAAGTAAAAAAAAGACATGCAGAGAAACATTGAGGCAGATAAGGGAGGTTTACTTGTCATTTTCGTGAAACGCGGCTGAAAAAAAGTTTTGCTCGGAGGCTAGACGAGTTCGTTGGGCTGTTGTGAGGTTACGCTTCGCGGTCGGCAAAATACTACTTACTCCGTTTTATGAGGACTTGTATTTGTCTGCCGCCGCTAAGATTTTTCACGTCCGTGCCTCAAAACACCTAGCGTCCTCTATGAGAACGCAAAGCAAACCAGTAACGGGGTAAGCTTCACGATGGGTCGGTCGGCTAGGTGTCACACGCAGCGTCAGATCCATGCTGGGGAGGACAGTTCCAGATAAGAAAACAGAGTGGATTATGGAAAAAACTCCGGGAGAAGACACCGGAGTTGATCTTATTTATTTATTTATTTATTTTTTTTTTATTTATTTTTTTTTATTTATTTATACTGGTAACCCCAATAGCAGGGGTAGGGGCAGAGTGGTTAATACATTGAATACATATGTACAAGTCTGCATTAGGAATCATCAAAGCAACATGAGAGTCCTTCAGTGTAAACACTGCAATATCTCTCCAGCATTGCCTCGAGGTTTAACAAAAATGCATTTTTCACGCAACCGCGAGGAACATGCATTGAAAGCAAGATTTCAGATATTTCCAGCAATGTAGGTACGCACAGTCATCAACAAAACTGATAGAACAAAATGGAAGTACTGATACACTTTTACAGAGCAATTTCAAACTTCAAGATGAGTCTGGAATTTTCTTATACCGTCTTCTGCAACCGCGTGTGCGTTTAGGTCATCCCAGTCTTTATGGTCCCAGGAATAAAGAGTGTTTAAATACATCGTTTCGATTTTTAAATGGTACTAAACTGAAAGCGTGTGTTTGGCTTGTAGCGTACCCCGAAGAAAATTCAACCTGATCAGATAATCTGCTGTGGACCCTCCTTTTAACCAATTGGAGAGTGAAAAGCAAGTGACAAAAATACGATTTCGCACTGAAATTTGTTTTAGGGCTGCTCTGGCAACTAACTGAGAGACCGATGTTATTCCATAGCTGTTGAAGATAAATCTCATTGCGTTATTTTGCGTCCTTTCTATTTTGCGAAGATAAGCACTGTAGGGATCTCAGACAATATTTGCATAGTCCATAATTGGTGGAATAAGGGCTTTATATTCCAGGAGATTAGTGTCCTTTGAAGCACTGAGCAATGATCGTTTTATATAGTAAAAATTGAAAAAAGTTGGGTTGGGCAAGTGATGGATTGCGGCAGACGGAAAACTGGGGTCCCTACCGTGTAACACAATGGTTACCAATGAATGGCAAACATAACACGGGAAGACCAAAGATTGGATGAAAGATTGAACAAAGAAAATTTGTGTGCAAAGAATGATGTTGAAAAAACTCACGATAGAAGTGGCTATAAATCTTAGAGACAGGCATTTCTCCTTCAGTGGATGCAAGCAGGCTGATGGTGATGATGATGATAAATGAAAATGGAATAAGGTAGAATAATTTGGATCGAGCTTTACTGGGATATTCAAGTGGGATTAATTTAGATTACGGTAGATTTGATTGGGTTAAGGTAAATTAAGGTGGAACGAGGCATGGCACGATGCCTTGAGAAAGATAGGTTTGGGTAGGGTAACATGGCAGCAAAATTACGCGCCGCTTCACTCCATAGACCCGCAAGGGGCCCTTAGGATGCCTGACGGACTTTCCAAGCATGACGAAGCGGTTCTTCACCGCGTGCGGCTAAATGTCGCTTACACAAGTTATTCTCGATTCAAGATGAAACAGGCCGCTTCCCCCTTCTGCACTCTTTGTGACGTGCGCGGGGACTTGAACCACGTATCATGTGAGTGTACGCGGTATAGAGCAGAGAACGTCCGTTTTGTGTCCTTGGGTATTCCGCTTTCTAGACGACTAACTCTAAGTGACGTGCTAGGTCCTCCTTGGTCGAACTTTAAACGAGCATCTCGAGCGATAGAAGCTCTATTGTCTTTCCTGCGAAGCACACGACTTGATCAGACGCTTTAAACAGGACTCTATTAATGAGCGCATCAACTTCATCCCGATTATTATCATCATCTCTTCATCGATTTCATTTTTTCATACATCTGGTGTAGCAAGCTAGGCGCTTTGGCCAGGCTAACCTCACCAGTATCATTAAAGACTATTCTCTCCCTGATTGAGATGGATTAACACTACATCTAACCTAACCTAAATTAACATCTCCTAACTTATCGCTTGCATCTCCGGGGCTTCGCTTGGGAGATGAAAGCGCTTCGGGGCTGAAGAAAGCGCAGGGGAAGCGTTGCCGCTCTCCTTGAGTGCTCTATGCACCTCCAACGCTACTCCTTTAGAGCGTTGTAACAGGTTCGAAATGCTGCCTGGTCCCGCATATAACACCGCTGGATACCACGGGAGCCTGTACTAGATAGGTTCAACCATGCTGGGTGTGGCTCCCTGTCACACAAACAGCATTTCCTCGCCAGACAAGAATTCAGCAATCCTGGTTGAACACATTTGCTAAAAAACTCCCAATGATTAATTGATTGATTGATTGAGTGTAAGGTTTATGGTAAAAATTAATCCGGAGCCCTCCACTACGGCGCGCCTCATCGCCTGCGTTGTGTCGGCGCGTTAAACCCTACAATCAATCAATGGTAGGGTTTAACGCGCCCACGCAAAGCAGGCGATGAGTCGCGCAGTAGTGGAGGGCTCCGGATTAATTTTGACCACCTGGGGATCTTTAACGTGCGCCGAAATCTGGTACCCACGGGCGTTTTTGCTTTTCTTCTTCATCAGGAACGCGGCCGCCGCGGCCGGGAATCGAACCCGCGACCTCGTGCTCAGCAGGGCAACGCCTTAGCCACTGAGCCACCGCGGCGGGTGCCAATGATTATAAAATCACACTATCGGCCTTCAGGAAGTCGATAGGCATGGCTGCAGATCTTTGGGAGAGGCCTTCGTCTCGCAGTGGACATTACAAGGCTTAAAGTAAGATAAGACAAAAGCCTATCCCTAAACTTAACCTTAAATCTTAATTTGCCCTGACCTTAAATCTATCCCCAACAGCTACCTTAAATGTAATTGTACCTACCCCTACCCTACCCCTAAACCTAACCTTATACTACAGATAACCTAGTCGTACCCTACCCTTAACCTCTTACGTGATAACATTTAAAGTGGGCACAAGGATTCCTTCGTCCGCGGTGCTGTCCCGCGGCTCTGAACGACAAACGGATACATGGGCACACCGCCCCTCCCCCCGGGTGCTGTGCAGCTCTTCTTGTCATCCGCATTTGCAGGGCGGAATGACATTGAATTTTTCGCAATACCTTTAGACACCGGAAGTCAAAACCGGCGGTAAGGCTATCAAACATATAACCTGGCTTAAACAATTACAACAAACGAGTATAGTGCACCGCACTAGCCAATCTAAAAATCTACGAACCATATGGTAACTAGTTTCGAACCATGAATATTGTCGCTCAGCACAACTCTCACCCAGGTTATATATATATATATATATATATATATATATATATATATATATATATATATATATATATATATATATATATAGGGAGTAGTAGAACTTTGAAGATGGTAGAGAACACAAGAGAAGAAAAACTTCGAACAAGGTAAAAGCACGATTGTGGCCTACGTTTCAGCAAGTTCTCTTTGCTGAAACGTAGGCCACAATCGTGCTTTTACCTTGTTCGGAGTTTTTCTTCTCTTGTATATATATATATATGTATATATATATATATGTATATATATATATATATATATATATATATATATATATATATATATATATATATATATATATATATATATATATGTATATATATATATATATATATATATATATATATATATATATATATATATATATATATATATATATATATATATATATATATATATATTTTGTAGCCGCATTACTTTGAGCTTTTCCTAGGAAAGCCCAGCAGGGAAGCCCGGCCGCCGCCAACGAGAAGAACTGCACACGCTGAAGAGCAAAAGGCATATCCCTCAGAGGAAAAAAAATTAATGGAAGCTCCATTGGACGGACTTTAAAAATGGGTGAGCACCTGTTATTCCCCCCCCCCCCCTTCGAGAACGTGAGGCTCGGCCGGATGGGCCTGTCTTCACAACTGCGGCTATAGAAGTCCGCAACATGGAGTTGCACGTAACCCTAAGCTTGCACACCGCGCCAACCGTGCTTTGCAATCTAACCCTTTCACTGGTCAGCTAGGCTCGAGTTAGCAGCAGTATTGTTGGCAGCCTGCCGCTCCTTTTGTTGGTCACCAGTATCGGCATTTCGCCGCCGTTGTTCCAATTCCATCCTCTTTTGCCGCCTACACAAGCCTGCACTCGCGCCGCATTCCATTTTGCGACACTTGAAAGCGTTGACAGGACATTGAGAAGCCGGATGACGGGCGCGTCGGGCAGAAGTAGACGTTAGAGATCCTGTATATAGCTCCCTTGGGCAGCTATGTACAGGAACTCTAATAGTGGTTCGAGCGTAGCGCCACCACGCCCAATGCCACCGCCGGCTCGTGGCTCGGTTTGATGTCCCCCTTCTTCAGTGCACTCTCATGGCTCGCTTTGACTTCCCCTCTTCACATGCGCTCGGTCGCTCTCAGTTGTTCTGTCACTATGTGTCCAAGCAATAACAGCGCAAGATTTTTCCGACATACCCCATACATTGCTCAAACAATATATAAAAGGCGAACAGCTGCGCCAGCAGCGACAGCGGCAGGGCTGGAAAGCCAGGCAGATTATTTGTTGAATTTTATCCCTTCTCTGGGCAGATTGCTCCCTCTCTGCATTTTCCGTACCTAACACTGGCCCGCTGGGGCGCCAAACTCTCGGTTTACGTGTGTCTTCGCCTCGCCGTGGCGCAAAATGGTGTCATTCGCACTGGGATAAGACAAAAATGTCGCGTCAGTTTAGTTCCCCTTTCTGGCAGTTCGAACTACCTGTGGCCTGTCTTGCCTCTCTGTACGTGCTGTTTCGGCTCGTCATCCCCTATTTATGAAGGCTCCGCAATCTGCACGTACTGCTGTCAAGATCGCGAGCCCAAATACTCCTCCTCTCTCCCCTTACCCTCTTTACAGCAGGCAGATGAAAGTGACGGTAGACCACATAGTTGAACTGGCTTTGCCATCTCAGTGACTGGTAGCCGCTGTGATAAGAACTCGGGTCTGTATACGAAGGTGCCGTTAGCTTGTGGACTTTCGACAAGAAGTGTACAGGAATGCAGCGTTCGTGAATAATTGTGCCTTTGGGCACGTGGGCGTGCTGTGGTTAGAGAGCATTCTCGTCGTCTTGCCATGACCTTCTACACAGCCAGTACCCATTCAAAGATATGAATTAAGCTTGAAGTTTCCAAACAAAGGTCATTTGCCACAAAGGCTCTTTTGTACTAAACTTCTCGGCCGCGCATTCGACCTTTAACTCTTTACAAAACGTTAGCTCGCTCCAAACTACGATAAGCATTTGCCATTTGGGACTCGCCTAACACCATTCCCATCAACGGCATTGAAGTCATTCAAAGCCGTGTGGCACGTTTTATCTTATCCAAATACTCCAGTTTTTCTTCAATGAAAACAAAACCTGATTTCCCAGAGCTTCCTTTCCGGCGAAGACACTTCCGTCTTCCGCCTTTTCAAAAAATGTACCTACGCGACCTTTTGTCAAAAGGACAGCTTATCGCTTACCATTATAAATAACATCTAGTTCTAACCATAGTTTCAAAGTTGGTGTGGAGTCTTCTTATGCTCACCTTTACAGCAATGCATTCATCGCAACGAATAGAACACCTTTCCCACCACAGTAGCATCCATCGTGGATACCAAAAGCTTCAAAACTGCCTTTAACGAAATGCCAGGTTAACGATGTATATTTCTATATTGCACAAATTTATCTTGTTCAACCCCTTTTTTCACTAATGTCTTCGGGCTTTGAAGTACGTTAAATGAATAAATAAATAAATAAATAAATAAATAAATAAATAAATAAATTAATTAATTAATTAATTAATTAATTAATTAATTAATTAATTAATTAAATACGTGTAGAAATTCAGGGAATTGTCTACTAATGCGTAATCAGTGTCATACCGTCATTATTAGGTTTTTATTGGCAGGTTTGGCTTTAGTAACCACATGACTGCCGACTTCCCGATCACAAACCACAGCCGCCATCACTGCGGCACGCTACCACAGTAGCCAAATACAGTGGGTTATTTCATTGTTTTATAGTTTTCGTTTTTCCTTTTTCGGGAGTGAGGTACGTTTTCAATACTATTGCGACTAAATGCCTTAACATCGTTAATAATGAATTCTTCTGGCGATGCAAGGCTTGTAGACGGTTGGTGCTCTTTCAAGACTTTTTCATTCTTTTAGATGCGACTGCATCTCATTCACTCGCCTTGTCCATGCAGCGTCGGCGTCGTTGTCGTCCGCCCCTCCCCCATTCTCCTCGCCGCGCGAGCTGCGCTCTCCGCCGCTCACCCCCTCTCCTCTCCGATAGCGACCACTCTCTCGCCAGGGGCATTGGATTGGATTGGATTCGATTGGCTTGGCTTGGCTTGGCTTGGCTTGGCTTAGCTTGGATTGGATTGGATTGGATTTGGATTGGATTGGATTAAAGTGGATTGTGTTGGATTGTGTTGCTTCATAGCCGCGGCAGGGGGTTCACGGCACGTTTCACGCGATGGGAGAATCAACCTAACGGAAACAGCAACGGAACCCCGTATGCGTCGCATCTACACAGGGGCTCCCGCGAGGGTAGGTGGGAGAATTTTTGTTATTCATTTTTCGGGATTTTTTATTTCAGTTTTAATTGTGGGAGGGGCATGTAAAAGATGCATATTTTCGATGGTGTTAGATCATTTGATTATTTCTGTAGTTTTAATTTTTTAGTCTTTTAATAATTTCTTTCAGATTACGCGTTTGAAATAATATAACGACTATAACATACAAGATAGGGCGGGCCCTCCGCTCTCTGGGTGCGGTGTGCAGGTTTGCCAGAGATTTCACTTCTCCTGTTCCTTTTTTAAAGCTTTACTCGTCAGTTTGCCTCCCCCAATTGAAATACTCATCTGACGTTCGGAATGGCACCTGCCAATCCAACCACCAGTATGTTGAACGGGTGGAGAATAAATTCCTCTCAGTATATAAACACCGGCTAGGACGGAGTTCCGGTTCGTCGTCTAGTCAACATCAGCTACCTAAGCTTATTATTTTGAGTTGTAGGCCCGATAGAGCTGATCTTCTGTTTCTGCACAAGCTACTACACGGAGTTATTTCGTGCAAGACCTTCTGTCCCAGCTTATGCTCCGAGTCCCCAGAAGTGCACGCGATCGCACTATCCCGTCTATGCTGCTGGTGAAACTGGTACTGGTCACTCACCTATCCATCGACTGCAAAGGCTGTGCAACTTTCTTGGTGAAAAATTGGATGTTTCTAATGGTTACCTGAGCCAGTTTCGTACAGGGCTGACCAGTGCTGTTTGTAGCTAACTGTATATGTCTCACTCCGTACACATATTCTTGAATGCCACCTTCCTTTATTTGCTGGTTACTGCATTGTGTTCAACTTCTTGTCCGTATAGCTTGTATCCTTACTTTACTATCTTCTAACTGTTTGTGTGTTCACTTAACTAGTATATTATTTGTGGCTCTGTCCATAGAGTGTGATATAATTTTATTACCGTTCTTTGTGCTTGTGTTAGTGTAGCGTACTTTTAGTGATCCGTGTTGTATGTATCCTGACATTTTTTTATATTATTGTACGAGCACTAAGACATAACCGTGGTTCCTGGGCACTTAAAATAAATTTATTATTATTATTAATCTTATTGTCTACAACTCTTCCGTACCCATATCTGATAACATGTTCACCGCTGATCAGCTTCTTTCATTTCATTCTTTGTTTTTCGAAACTGTCATTCTTAAGCCTTTCTGGAGCTCCGATTTCAAGCATGAAGCCGTGGTTTCAAGAATGTTAAGAAAGGAACTTCGTTTTTTGGTACCCTATTGCTCCACTAGATATGGTAAAGCAACAAGAAATGTGTATGTGCCTGTTTCTTTTAATCAACTGTCTGAAGATTTCTTTTCTGTAACCTCCAAGCGGCAACTGCAAAATTTGTTAAAATCTCTTCGTTAATCTTTTTCCCTTTGTTTTAAAGCATGGGACATAGTGCTGATAGCCACCAATTGTGGCGCTTTTGTTTGAGTGACTTATGTTGTTTGTTTTTATTGTGTTCACTTCCTTCGGCCATTGTTTGATTCGCCGATTGCCGGGCCTAGTCCCTCAAGCCTCTTTTGGCTTTGACGGGCCCGAACATGATGTATTTCCTTATGAGAATGGCAATAAAGATGATTATTATTAATTTTGTCAAACCCGACAAGCTTCATCCTCCATTTTCAGTTTCGGCTCCCGTTTCGATTCGGCATTGTGGTACCTCACTAAAGTATAATGAACTCTCTCCCTTCTGTTATGCACGTGGGGATTACATTGGCTTGTATAGCTTTTTTTCTTCGTTTGATTGGTCGGAAATTCAAGAACTCCCTGATTGCAATGCACAGGTCGAACGGTTCACCGAAATTGTCAAAAGCGGTATGGACCAATTTATTCCCAAGTATAAACCAAACCACTCCAAGCACCCACATTGGTTTTCGAAAGAACTTCGTACGACTCTTAAATTAAAAGACCGCTGCCACAGAAAGTATAAGAAAACCGGGAGTGACGAATGGAAACAGAACTTCTGCTCTTACCGTAAATTATGTAAAAACCTTTATGAGCGGGACCAGCGCTCCTATCTCGATTCTGTAGAGAGTAGTGCGAATTCTCAGCCTGAAACATTTTGGAGATACATCCGGTCCCGTAAGAACAACTCACATGATCTTATCAATCTTGTAGATTCCTCTGGGGAAGAAGTTCATAATGTCGCCAACCACTTTGCTCAGCACTTCAGTGCCACATGCGGCCAGCGTGACGTCTCTGAAATGAACATATTGTTAAATCGCGTGCAGGGCTCTAGCTTAGTGCTTTTGGACGAGCAGTTGGTTTTGGAGAGCCTAAAGCGCATGAAACCGTCATTGTCGTGCGGAGCTGACGGAATACCTCCAGCTATTCTCAAAACATACGGCAGCAGTTTTGTACCTGTTTTGACGGTGATATTTAACCAGTGTCTAAAAACAAACGTGTTTCCTCTCGCGTGGAAAATTTCTCGAGTGCGTCCTATTTTCAAGTCAGGCTCCAAATCGGATGCAACAAACTACAGAGCAATTTCTCTCCTTTGTGCTTGTTCCAAGCTGTTTGAGACAGCGCTGTACAAATTACTGTCAAGTTCTGTACAGAATCTTCTTGTAAGTAAACAGCACGGCTTTATATCAGGAAGGTCGACAACGACTAATCTCTCCTGCTTCATGGAGCAGGCCTCGGCAGCCATTTCTGAGAGGGGCCAGCTCGACGTTGTCTACTGTGATCTGAGCAAAGCATTTGACGTTGTTTGCCACACGCTGTTACTTAAAAAGCTTTTACAGGTAGGAATTGATACACCACTCGTGGCATTGTTGGGTAGTTATCTAGATAACCGGTTCAGTTTCGTTAGCGTTAACGGGCAGACGTCTGCTCTGTACAGATCAACAAGCGGTGTGCCTCAAGGCTCCGTGTTGGGGCCTCTCTTGTTCTCCATTTTCGTTAATGATGTGTCAGCCGCAATTAAGATGTCTTCTTTCCTTCTTTACGCTGACGACATTAAAATATTCAGACGGATTGAGTCCATTAATGACTGCATTGCCCTGGAGCAAGATATATCCTCATTTTCCAAGTGGTGCTCAGACAATAGACTAAATCTTAACTCTACAAAAACAAAGGTCATGTCTTATAGCAGGAAAACGAACCGCACTTTATTTTGCTACAGTATTAACGGCGGTTACTTGTCTAGAGTTGAAGAGATCAGAGACCTCGGCGTGCTTTTCGACAGTGCCTTAACTTTCTCACCTCATGTCACTCAACTTACTAGGCGGGCGCTACGCTCTCTTGGGGCTGTTTGCAGGTTTTCTCGAGAATTCCGGTTTCCTTCTTCATTCCTAAAACTATTCAGAACGCTTTGTATTCCGCAACTAGAATATGCTTCTGTCGTTTGGAATGGAACCTGTAGTTCCAACTGTCAACGTATAGAGCGTGTACAAACCAAATTTTCATCAATATTTAGGCATCGTTTTCCTTCGGAGCCTATCCCTATAACGGTTTCTCTAAGTTCCCGGCGGACCCACTCAGACCTTCTTTTCATGTACAAATTGCTTCATGGTATTATTTTATGCCCGGAACTACTTGAATCAATCAGTTTTCGCGTTCCACAAAAAGCTACAAGGCTCGCCCACCCTTTTAAAGCAGCTGGAGCTCTCAGCACACGTTCTCCTCTTCAAAGGATGCAGCATCTGCATAATGTTCACTCCGAGAAGCTCGATATCTTTCAGCGTCCTCTTCGGGAGTTTTTGGCCGGGTTGTCAGCTCTGACACACTAGGTTCATCTTGGCAGTGCTCTTTTTCTTCACTTATCGTCCTGACGTGTGCATTGACTTCACCGAGCTTGTTCTTGTTCCTGTTATTCGTGTATTGTGCTGATACTGCGACTGTAATTATCGTAGAATTTTTCTT
Organism: Haemaphysalis longicornis; assembly: GCF_048455015.1. Classification (NCBI taxonomy): domain Eukaryota; kingdom Metazoa; phylum Arthropoda; class Arachnida; order Ixodida; family Ixodidae; genus Haemaphysalis; species Haemaphysalis longicornis. The sequence goes on along the minus strand of NW_027526203.1, from coordinate 366,968,892 downwards.
TTTCTGCCACTTTTATCATTAAAAGTTGCCATATTCACTTCATGCGTCCATTTGAAACTGAAAATGTACGCTTCCCAAATCTTGTAAAAACTTTCTTCTTTTCACTCTCCCTTCCGTACAGTTACGCTTATTGTAAGATGTCTTCTTGCAATTGACCAGACATTACAGTTTCTATTGATTGTGTAATGTTGCCTAAAATTACAATATCGTATTTTTATTCTTCTTTGAAGTTGTAGCTTCTTCATATTTTTTGCTCGCTCACTGTTCTTTTGCCAGCTGTTGATGCATTTCATTGCTGTCTTATACCTTTTCTGTGCGCCAGCATGACTTGATTGTGTAAAATCGGTTGGATTGCACTATTCTCTTACTAATCTTCTTTGCCGTTTTTTATGAGTCTTTCTGTCTTTTTTTCTCATTTTTTTTTGCTCACTGAGTGTTTATTAGCAAATTGTTGATGTACTACAGTGCTGCATTTTCCCCTCTGAGTGCTCCAGCACGAAGGCCTCCGCTGTTCCTGGGCACTATAATAAACATTGATTGATTGATTGATTGATTGATTATTATTATTATATTATTATATTATTTTATATTATATAATACAATATTATATATTATATTATTATAATATTATAATATAATATAATATTATATTATTATATTATTATTATATATTATTATATTATATAACTCTATGCTGATGATGTCAAACTATTTAGGCACATTAGCGGTGTTCAGGACTGCTGTGCCTTGCAGAGGGATGTGTCGGAATTATCGGTCTGGTGCAGGAAAAACTGCCTAATTTTAAACCCCACTAAAACAAAACAAAACCCACCGTCTGCTGTTTTCCTACAGTATTGAGGGAGCTCCTGTGCAAAGGGTTGAGGAGATCAGGGACCTAGGGGTGCTTTTCGACAGTACCCTCTCTTTTTCTCCTCATATTAGGCTCACCACCCGGCGAGCACTCCGAAGCCTTGGAAATGTGTGTCGGATTACAAAGGAATTCTCTTCTCCAGATCCATTTCTAATGCTATACAATGCAATATGTATACCGCAGTTAGAATATGCTTCTGTTGCCTGGAACGACATCTCCAAATCTAGTAGTGAATTAATAGAACGTGTGCAGAAGAAGTTTTTATCCATATTTAAGCACCGTCATCACAATCACAGCTCTCATCCTGATTCTGACTTACCCATAGTCCCTTCCATCCCTTCCTTGAACTGCAGACGTATGCGTGCAGACCTTACATTTCTTCACAAAATTGTTCATGGTGACCTTTCTTGCGCAGACCTGCTTAACTGTTTAGAGTTTAGTGTACCACAAAGGCCCACCAGGTCGCACCGCCCGTTCTTGACCGCTGCGCGCAACTCCAATCATTCTCCTGTGCGCAGAATACAGAATTGTTACAACCGCTTCTTTGAACGCCTTGACATCTTTCAGAAATCCTTTACAATTTACCGTACAGCGCTGTTGAATACAGTATGTTAAACATCTATGATGTGTCTGTCGTTCTTTTTTTTTCTGGAATTTGGTTTCTCTGTGGTTGTGTCTATCCAACTGATAGTTGCCTATTTTTTAAACTGTTTACTGTCATTTGTTCGTCTTATCTTTGTCTCTACACTCTTGCCGTTGTTTTTGTTGTATTACTGTCAAACTTCGTTACTCTGCCTGTCGTGTGGTCTTTACGACAGGCAGAGCAACATAGGCATCTTCTTTTTTTATTTTTTACCTGTACCCAGGCTCCGCCTGTGCTTTATTTCTGTCATTTTCACTACTTCAACTTGTGTGTGTCTTGTCGCTTGTTTGTTTCTTGCTATATGTTTCTTGTATTTTGTTTTCATGTAACTATCCGTGCGCCAGCACTCAGGCCTCTGGCTGTTCCTGGGCACGTAAATAAACATGATTGATTGATTGATTGATTGATTATTATTTTAGCAGCTTTTTTTAACGTAGATATTTTTAACAGCTCCCTCAATCAGTTCAGTTCAGACACTTCCAGAATTCTCATTCGCTAATATGCTCCCTCTTATTCTCTTACATGGAACTATATGGAATATTTCTTTGCTCCGTCATACTGAATGGATCTTGTTCTAGTTATAGTAACCTCTTTTTACCTGCTTGCCTTACTGTATATAGAGTATGCTGTTTATATGACTCTTTTGTTGTTTTCCAGTTTATGGATTGCTGTTATAAGGTTACACGATTATCTGTAGTGTGCAGATGTTCTGTTTTATGGGTACGATGTAATTACCAATTCTGTTGTATCCTGTCAGTTTTGTTTGTGTTCATTGCATGTAGTGTATACGCTATCTACGTCTTGTAGTGGTTTGAACGGTATACTTTGTAATATACATTGTAAAAGTTATTTTCTTTATTACTCTTTTATTTTATACGCTGTCAAAGTGTTCTTTTCTTTCACTTTTTTTTCTTTTTTTACCTGTATCCATCTGTGTACCAGCACCAAGGCCTCACGGCTGTTCCTGGGCACAATAAATATACATGATTATTATTATTATTATTATTATTATTATTATTATTATTATTATTATTATATTATTATTGCGCCAGCACAAAGGCCCCCCCGGCTGTTCCTGGGCACGCAAATAAATGATTGATTGATTGATTATTCCTCTGTCAGGGGGAAAACAGAGTTTTAAAAATAACATCAACAAATCACCCAGATTTGCTTTCAAAAGAGGTGACTACGTTGGCTTACACCGTGACTTGTCCTCCATTGACTGGTCAATGGTAACTGAAAAAAACCAATGTTGATGACCCAGTAGATCAGCTTACAGAAATTATCTTAAAAGCAGTATTCGCAAATATATTCCACAAAATACTCCTAAACTCCATAAATATTCCCCCTGGTTCTCGTCTGAACTCATAAGTGCTCTAAAGCATAGAGATCGCGCACACAGAAAGCTTAAAAGCACTCCATCTCTTGAGCACAAGGAAGATTTCCGATGCTTTCGAACTCTCTGTAAACACCTATATAAACGGGATCACAGTTCATATATTGCACACTTAGAAAAAAGCGCCTCTGACAGGCCGGCTGAGTTCTGGAAGTATGTACGCAAACGGTCTAACAAAAGTGGAGAGTCTTTAATACTACTGCACTCCAATGGAACAGAACTACAAACCGTCGCTGACTGTTTTGCCACGCAGTTCTCTTCCGTTTATAAAGCCACTGACTCTAGCACTACTATCGAACAACATTTAGAAATCAACACACCCAATGCTCTGTCGCTAGATGAAAATCTCATCAGCGAATGCATTAAGCGCTTGAAACCATCCTTATCATGTGGTCCAGATGGTATCTCTTCAGCCATACTAAAAGCTTATAGCAGTATATTGGTCCCAGTACCGACTAGCATATTTAATAACTGTCTGATTGCTTCAACATTTCCTAGCATGTGGAACATTGCTCGTGTTTTTCCAGTATTTAAGTCTGGCTCTAAAACTGATGTCTGGAATTATCGACCGATTTCTCTTCTCTGTGCCATGTCAAAGATTTTTGAGCTGTCCCTTCACCACATACTGTCTTTTAATGTGAAAAACTCATTGATTAATAATCAACATGGGTTTGTTCCTGGCCGCTCAACCGTCACTAACAAATCATTTAGCGTGTCTTTTTTATACTCTGTCAATTCTGTGTCTTGATGTAGGGTTTGTGAGACCAATGTTCTCGGCGTTCTCTTTGATAGCACCTTGCATTTTTCAGCTAATACTAAGCGCGTTGCTATGCAGGGTCTTCGTTCTCTCTGCTGTGTTTGTAGAATATTGAGAGAATTCAATTATCCTATGCCCCTCCGCAAATTGTACACCACAATATGTCTTCTTCAACTTGAGTATGCATCAGTGATCTGGAATGGCATCTCTAATTCCTTAAGTAACGTCATTGAGCGTGTCTAGAAAAAATTTCTAAGCTTATACAACCATCGCTTCGCTAAAAATTACTCTGGCTCCTGTTCTAACATCGTTGAACTATTGTCACTGCCCTCACTTCGCTGCCGACAAAATCGGGCCGATCTCTTCTTTCTTTTCAAGCTTGTTCACGGTACTATATCCTGTCCTATACTGCTCAATAGTATTAATTTGCGGATTCCGCGAAAGCTAGCAAGAGAGAGCAGGCCGTTTCTTGTAACTACCCGCCTCTCTAAGCACTCAACCCTCAACAGGATACCGTCTTTATAATTATTATTTTCTTGACCTCGATGTTTTTGATGGGTCACAGTTATCGTTTTCCTCCAAGGTTTGTACCGTTATAACATAACATCACATGTACAATTTGTTCCATCCTTTTTCTTTTAGTTTGTCTGGCACATTGTTGTATGTATGCATGTATGTATGTATGTATGTATGTATGTATGTATGTATGTATGTATGTATGTATGATTGATTGATTGTGGGGTTTAACGCGCCGACGCAACGCAGGCGATGAGGCGCGCCGTAGTGGAGGGCTCCGGATTAATTTTGACCACCTGGGGATCTTTATCGTGCGCCGAAATCTCGTACACACGGGCGTTTTTGCTTTTCGCCTCCATCAGAAAAGCGGCCGCCGCGGCCGGGAATCGAACCCGCGACCTCGTGCTCAGCAGCGCAACGCCTTAGCCACTGAGCCACCGCGGCGGGTGATGTATGTATGTATGTATGTATGTATGTATGTATGTATGTATGTATGTATGTATGTATGTATGTATGTATGTATGTATGTACTATGTATGTATGTATGTATGTATGTATGTATGTATGTATGTATGTATGTATGTATGTATGTATGTAATCAGAATAGCAAATGAGGGGCTCGTTGAAATAAGACAAAAATAAGAGTTGGCAGTCTTGACTGCCAACTCTTACTGCCAACCCTTGACTGCCAACTCTTACTTCTGTCTTATTTCAACGAGCCCTTCATTTCCTATTCTGATTCGCTACATGCATAGCGAGGGCCTCTGTTCTGGCATTCTTGGTGCCATAGGAAGCTTAAGAGGGTTCAATGCTGGTCGACCACTCTTGACATGTCGTAGACACTCGAGTCACGGCACGGGGGTTAAAAAGAAGGTCCCCTTCACCCCGAGTAGTCCGAGTGGCGCTGGCTACCCCCCCCCTTCCCCCCCCCAAGCACAGGAAACAAAAAAGCTTAACATAAATACCCCAGAAAGTGGAGGGGAAAATCGCCCTGCCGGTAGCGCAGTGGTTATCGCACCAGACAGGTATTCTGGAGGTCTTGGGTTCGGATCCCACCTGGCGGGAATTTTTTCTCCACTTTCTTTCTTTCCAAATTCTTTATCTGTTTCAATGACCTACCACATCCTCCCCTTTGTATGTATGTATGTATGTATGTATATTATTTGACTTTTTGTCATTGTCATTAGCGATTTCTCATAGTGTGTTAATCTACTTTTGTCCTGTCGTCCTAATAGTTCTGTACTCATTGTGTCTCTTATAGTTTTCTTCTGAACACTGTGATCTTATTCTATTGTGTTATTCTTATTTTTTTTCTTTTTTTATGCGCCAGCATCAAGACCTCTCGTTTCCAGCTTTGTTGTAAGAGATCTTCCTTTTAATCTGCGGGCTGTTTATCTGTTTTGTTGTGTCATGTCAACATTCTTGAGTTCATTGTGTGCAGAGTGTATATTATCGAATGCGTTGTAGTGTTTTCTACTGATACGTTTTTGTTATACAGTGTCAAAGTTGCTTTACTTCTCTCTTTGTTCTTATGTGATCCATATATTTGTCAAAGTTCTGTTCTACTTGTTATCCCTCTTTATCGTCTGCGCTGTATCTTGACGTGTCCTGTCTTCATCTGCCGTGCATTGTTTTGAACCTGTATCCCTCTCTGCGCCAGTACTAAGGACCCAAGGCTGTTCCAGGCAAAATAAATGAAGATGATTGTTTGATTGCTTGTTATTATTATTTTCCACTCGTTAAACGCCAGTTCGAAGACTGCTCGGGTTGTTCCTGTATTTAAGTCACGGTCAAAATTGAACCCGATGAACTATCTACCTATTTCTATTCTATGTGCTCCTTCTACTCTTTGAGTCCGTACTGCATATTGCCGCGAACCATACATTGGGTTTGTTTATTTGTGTTTTGCTTTTACCGCCCGGCTGCGCCGGTCTGTGTTATCTCTGCGCCAAGGGAAGCGCGTGTTCCATTCTTTCTTTCTGTGCCGCACCTGTTATCTGTCGTGATAGGGAGAGCATTCCGATCTAACGTGAACAGCCCAGAATAATCTTCTTGGATCTACTATGTTCTCGATGTGAATCGACGTTTCGAGAACCACGCGCACCGAAAGATAAAAAGCCTGCAGTGCGGACGCCGGGGCATCCGATTCTGCGACGCTCGCTGACGCAAGTCACTTTGTTGACCGCTGCTTCGCCGCCTCTGTATTCTTTTGAGTTGTTAGGGGAGCACAAGTTCGCTCCAATAAACTTGTTTCTCCTGCAAGACAACTGCGTCGTCCTTGGCTTCGTGACATCTGGTGGAGGTGCTGGGTACGCACCCTTCATGCCCACTGCAACCTCGGGAAGCCGCCAAGCCAGTCCAACAAGAGCCAGCCTCCGCCTGCAAGGTTTACCACCCGAGTTCGGTTTGATGCCAGAAGGGCCCAAGAGAAGGAACGCTGCAACCAACACCATGGTACAAGAAACAACGTCGCCAATCATGCTGCAGCAGCCCCGGGAACCGCCATCGTTCCGGGGAGCCCCCGCTGAAGATCCAGAGGAATGGTTGGAGAAGCTGGAGCGCGTGCGGATCTTCAACAGGTGGGACGATGAAGAAACCTTCCGGCATGTTTTCTTTTACTTGGAGGATGCAGCCCGAACTTGGTTTGAAAACCACGAGAGCGCCTTGACCGACTGGACGCAATTCAAAAGCGAGTTCCTTAAGACCTTCACGACCGTGGTGAGAAAAGAACGAGCTGCGATTTTACTGGAAACTCGAACGCAACACCCGAACGAAGGAGTCGTAATCTTCGTCGAGGAAATGAAGCGACTTTTCCGCCGTGCGGACCCAGGAATGACGGAAGAAAAGAAACTACGGTTTCTGATGCGAGGTGTGAAGCAAGAGCTCTTCGCGTGCCTTGTTCGCAACCCCCCCAAGACCGTGTCCGAATTCGCGTCTGAGGCCGCCGCGATGGAGAAGACGCTCGAAATCAGAACGAGGCAGTACGACCGCCCAATCAATGCGCTGGTTTCGGAGACGCTTGGTGCCAGCGCTATCAACTCCGACTCACTACGCGACACTATCCGCGAAATAGTGAGGGAGGAGCTGCGGAAACTGCTCCCGACGCCGCCGCAACCACAAGTCGCTTCTCTTACCGACGTCATTAGAGAAGAAGTGCAGCAAGCGCTGGGAACTTCAACGACGCCAGTAGCACCTCGCGAGCCGCAAGCCATGACCTACGCGGCTGCTGTACATCGCCCTCGCCCACCTGCACCCTATCGTCACGAGGCTCCGTACCGTCGTCCCCTCTCGCCGGCCCGACCATCTGCGGCGCAACCCCCTGCCCCAAGGAAGACCGACGTGTGGCGAACGTCCGACAATCGTCCGCTGTGCTACCACTGCGGAGAGGCCGACCACGTCTACCGTCGCTGCCCCTACAGGAGGCTCGGTTTGCGAGGGTTCTCCGTCGACGCACCCCGCCCCCGAACTGGCCAGCGCCCATCGGAGATCGAAGAGTACCTGTCCAACACCAGCCGTCGACCAGCCCGTTTCAACCGTTCGCCGTCACCCTACCCATACCAGTCGCCGAACCGCCGTAGCAATGCTGAGTTCTCACGTGGAAGGTCCCCCAGCCCACGCGGGGGAAACTAAAAGCAGCAACTTCTGGAGGTAAAGTTGCACGATCGCGGAAAAATGAAAACCCTCCAACGACGCAACGACTCGCGGAAAACAGTGACTCACAACATGCCCTCATCCCGACGATCCGACCCAGACCTGACGAGACTTCCGTACACGACGACAGCTATACGCCGCGACGCGCACCCGACCGGACCGAGACGTCCGCTGAGAAGACGATGACAACGACGACGCACAGTGCCCGACCGTCAACACGCACAAGCCGAGATGCGACGTCCCGACGCACCCGGAACTCGAGGAAGGCGGCATCCGACGTCAAGGTGTCCATCGACGGCTTTGATGTAGTCGCCCTCGTAGACACGGGAGCCGACTACTCCGTGTTGAGCGGACCATTTGCGTCTAAGCTGAAGAAGGTTATGACCAGATGGGACGGTCCGCACATACGCACAGCAGGAGGCCACCTCGTGACGCCAAGTGGAACGTGCACATCGCGCGTCACCATAGACGGCACGACGTACCCTGCGGCGTTCGTCGTTCTGCCTAACTGCTCCCGCGACGTGATTCTCGGAATGGACTTTTTGACGGACAACGGCGCAATAATTGATCTGCAGACCAAGTCGATAACATTTTCCTCCAATCGCTCCACGACGCCGCAGCCGAACCCCGATCACCGTGCTGTCACCGATCAATCAATCAATAAATGATTGATTGATTGATTGATTGATTGATTGATTGATTGATTGATTGATTGATTGATATTATTTTTTGTTGTTGTTGTTGTTGCATCCACCAAAACAAAAAGTCCTCTGGTCGTTTTGGGCACGATAATAAACGACCTATTCATTGTTTATTTTGCAGTAGGGGTAAAAAAAGTATCGTGGCATATCCAGGCATCCCGTCACACGCAAGACCTTAAGAAGGTTAGAAAAAATAAGTAACAAGAGAAAAGGGACTCTTTTGCTGCGTACTGTTTTTCGGCATAGAACAAAATAGAAGCGCGAAAATCAAGTTCTACCACGAAGGGAAAGACGACACAGTATAGCATGTAAATATTGCTCAAAATTATTTCTTACACACTTCGAGTCTGCATACTGTACCCAAAAATTTTATCTATGCTGATGACGCCGTCAAAAAATCTTTTTTGCAATCCCCGTTGTCTCCTCGCCGCATGCCGCCGCGTCTAGTGACGCCAACGCTGGCTGTCGTCATTAACGTTCTGCAGATAAAAAGGCGCTGTTTGTGTTTGGAACGCTTTAGTGACACCGTTTGGTTATTTATAAAATCAAATAAGAAATCTATAGAAACCATGGCACTCCGTTAAAAACTACAGCAGCACTTTTGTTCCCTTCGATGTAACGAACTGCTCTATCGTGCCATCACAATTCATATTTAAACAGCGCAGATAGACGCGGCAAAGGCAAGTAGTCTGTTTGCGCTGCTTAAATATGAATCCCAACCAAGTGGCATACATTTTCCTTTAGCTGCATCAAAATTTTTCTTTCAGGTTCTTCTTTTACCCTCGGTAGAGCAGGATCACGAAGTCTATCCTGGCCCATTGAGGACCTAAAATGGGGAAGTAGCTTGCTGAATGATCTCTGACAGCCAGTGATGAAAACTTTTGTGGTTAGCATCATCTCAATGGTGACGCTAAGGATCGAAATTACACTGTCATCTTCATACTCAGGCTGCGCAAAGAATAGGAGCAACCAGCGTTGTTCTGAATGCGTGGGAAATTTGCGTATGAGATTAGACATGACACGGGTGTGCGCGCTCTGCCAGTGCCAGGGCTGCTGGTAGGCGTCCATTTGTTGGCGAAATGAGCCGATAATAATTGGGCACGTATATAAAAACTCAAGGCTACTCCTCCCTGCAAATATGATGACCAGATGAGCTGTAAAGTCATTGCCAGTTAGTAGCGTGAAAGTCAGTTCGACTTTGTTGTCGCTGTGGAATACCGATACATGTGGTCGCTTGGACCGGATGGCTGTGGCATCGCAAGCCACATGTCTCTAACACGAAACGCATAAACAACTCCTTTTTATGTCCCAACACATCGACATTGAAATTACTGACTACGACCACAGGGGTGCTGTTATGACAACTAACCCATGCTCCGAGGACAATCTGACGACACCTAAGCATTTTTTTAACGGTTTTGATTGCGAATGCATCATTGTACATTTCAACGCCTGACACGATTTGCTTTCGCTCCGCGTTCTCGAAGGACTTCGTCCTCACAAGGCTTGATACGATTGGCCTCGCGATCCGCGTGCTCCCAACGCTTTCGAAAGGCTTTGATTTGTCTCTTGCGCGTTGTGCCGCTGCTCGTTCCCTTTGGCCACGTTCGAGTTAAAGTCACGGGAGTTGAGATGTGAGGATATCGAAACATGTTTGGAAACCTGGCATAATACAGCTACGCTGTGAAATAGGTCCACTGAACTCGAATTTCTTGCTCAAAGGAAACTTATTTTGGGTAGTTTTGTAAACAATGTAGGCTTTGACTGAATCAATTAGAATTTTTTAGACAGGTTAGACAAATATAAAATATTTGGGGAGTTCTTCGAATTAACACCCTCGCATTTGAAGCATAGATCCCGATTTCTTGGAATTAATGGACAATGTTCGGTTGCTGTGTTAATCAATCTAGGTTTACCTAAGAGGAGTATCATCATAGCATCAATGTATGCTACGTCGTAATTACGATGCCATCACGCAGGACTAGTGCATGCCCTGTGTGCGTTTTCCGCCCTGTTCTCTCGTGCGCTAGCAATGTTTTCGTTACAAGGTCGTATTTTAGTCATGTTCTTCTTCCTCTTTCACTTAAATGAAATTGTCTGTAAATATCAGTTTATCAGCAAAGGTTATAAGCCGATGGTGTACTCGTAATTCGTACACAGCGATTCACCTATTGGGATAACTAATATTGTAAATTTGGCCGTACTTTTAATTACGAAGTGGGCTTCAGAGAATAGCTTAAACGTAAGTGTTTCCAAAACAAAAAAGCGGTATTGTTTCACCCACGTCGAAAAGAACTTAGTTACCCTCTCTTGTTCTCAACGGCACAAAAATTGATAGGGATCAAGGTTTCAAAGCTCGCTTTAATTACTTAATGACTGAGTGGGACTTGGACAATAGCTTAAAGATATGAATGTTCCTAAAACAAAAGCGATATTGTTTCACCCACTCCGAAAGCGTCTCTGTTGTTCTCAATGACACAAAAATCGATAAGGTTCAAGCTTTCAAAACTGTAAGAGTCTGCTTTTGTTTATTTAGTAATCTCTGCACTGTCTCATGCGACCGACGCCATGCGTCGTGGCGGCCCTTCTTTTCCAAGACAAGTTCATATTCTACTTCAAAATTCTCTATGTACCCTTGGCTTAGCTACAGTGGTCTTGTTTGGGAAACAGCTACGCGCAAAAATATCCGCAAGCTTGTACTCCTTCAGTGAGAAGTCGTAAGAGTACTAAGTAAAGCTTCTTATCTCTTCCAAACAAAAGAAGTGTGCGAAGCCCCCAATATTATTCGGGTAAGTTATTTGTACGTATACAAACGTTGTTGCACATAAATTAAATTAAAAAGGAAAATCACGGGATATCCACCATGGCCTTTTTGTTGAGGACGACACCCATTTGTCACACTCGCCACCCCAAAGCGTGGGAAGTCGCGAAATGTCGGATCAACAATGGGTACCAAATGGTAACATTTAAACTACCGACAATGTGGAATAAACAAGCGAGAAATAATGACAAAGTGAATATCACTCACAGGACATTTGTCCGAGTAGGTGTGTAACTAGTTGTCTATATTTCTTGTGCTTTATTTAGCATTTTGGCTAGGCGGGACTTGTTATTGTCTGTAGGAAGCAGACTCGGTCGTTGTGGTTGATGAGGCTTCCCACATTTTATTGGTGCGCGTAGGCCCGGCCAGGAGTGGGAGCGGCGTGTACAAGCTGCCGCCCAACTGCACGGTCGTGTTCGATCTAGTTTTCTTCTCGCGAGGCGCGTGGCACTGCTGATGTGCCAGTCCACTGATGATGATAGTGGTGAAAGGATGTGGATGATGATAGTGGCGCTGATGATTGCGATCGCGATGATGCCGCTACAGGGCTCCCCCCCTAGCGCGTAGCGCATTAAGATGACACATGTATAACAAGTGTGGCGGGAAACAAACTATGTACAGGTATGCACAATTTGTCCGTTGTCAGGAAGAGTCTGTGCGCAGGCAGTGGTCAGGTGGCAGGGATTGACTAACGGCACGGTCCTGGTCGTCGGCGAGATAGCGTACGGGATGTGGGGAAACCTCTGGTGGACGAGGCTGGGAGTGGTGGTTGGGACGGGTTGGCGCAGGGTGGAGCAGCCCCGAAGAAAGAGTAACGCGAGCTGCGGCCGCTGCGCGGACGACAAGGCGATGTTTGCAGAACCGGCGCTCTACGCGCAGCCCTTTGTGACGAATGTCCGCTTGCGTTCGGCTGCTAGTACGAGCAGGTTTATAGCCTTGACGGCGACGTTTTGAGCACTGGTTCGGGTGCAGCCGCCTCGTGGCGTGAGTTCGAGGCGCCCGAGACCGGGAATGGCGATGATGGGCCCAAAACAGCAGTCGCCGTTGACAGCGCGTGTATGAACGGTGCTGGGCAGGACCGCGCTGATGGCTTGTTGGAGTGCGCCTCAGGAGTGCTCGTGATGCAGCTTGTCTTGGCAACAGGTGCTTAGGGCGATGTCGGTGCCGCTTGGCGGAAGCACGCTGAACTGGTGGCGACATAGAGCCGTTACGCACTTGGGCGCGTGCTACCGGAGCGTCGGGCTTTGTGAGCGCTTGCTGGTCGTGGACGCGAGAAAGCTCTTGCAACGCATGCAGCTGCGCTGTAGTCGTAGATGCCTTGTCAACGGGCTCTTTAGCAAGGATTTGGGTGTGTTGTTCTAAGGGTTGGGAAACCGGAACGTTGTCGGCATGGTTAGCGGCTTCACTCCCTTGAGATTTCGGCTTAGGCGTTGACGGCGGCACTATGAGAGACGTCAGTTCGTCTGGCTTGGCTTTGGATGCCACGACGTACGTCTCGCGTAGGTCATGCTGCGACTGCAGTGGAGCAGGGCAGTCTGTCAACTTAGCGGGGCATATGACGAGCGATGGTGGCGTAGCGGGTGATGAGGTTGGAACGGATTTCGTGGTAACACCGGAAAATAGCTCACCAGAGCCCTCGCATGAGGCGGTAGAAGGGGCCGAGGCGGGCTGTGACTTTTCCGTGACGTCGTCTGCTACAAGTGTCGTCGGTGTAGGGGCGGCTGCCGCGCTGGAGGTGGCGTCTAGGTGGCCGATACTAGTGGCCGCGGACGAAGGCGATAGCGCAGAGGGTACAATGGGCGGCTGCTGTGTGTGCGGAGAGCGTGCGTGTACCTCCTCTGGTGCGGGCCGAAACAGGTCGTCCGTGAGGCCGTAGTGCGCGAGCACGGCAGCGCGAAGGTCATCGTAGGGGGTGGCGCTGGGCGGTGGGAGGACGAGGACGCAGCGGAGCTCGGGCGGAAGCGTCTCCCAAAGGATGGAGTTCTTCAGAGGCTGTACAGTGACGTGGTTTAGCAAGAGGGTAGCCTCGAACTTAAAGAACCATCCCCTGAGGTGCCGTGGCTCGAACGCTGGTATCGGCGGGTCCCCCCACGTCACCATGTCGGTGTGCCGCTGGCCGGGTATCAGGCGCGGAACCTCCGGGTCACCACTTGTAGGGAACGTCCGGGTTACCACTTGTAGGAGGCTGACTCGGTTGGTGGGCTCCTACATTTATTCAGGTCGCGTTGGCCCGGCCAGGAGTGGGAGCGGTGCGGACGTGCGGCCGCCCGGCTGCTGACTCGACGTTCGATCTGTAGCACGTGGAACTGATGACGCTGGCCGGTCACCGTGATGATGATAGTGGTGAAAGGATGTGGATGATGATAGTGGCGCTGATGATTGCGATCGCGATGATGCCGCTACATGTCATATAAGACCTGAGTTCCTGTCACCACATTGTTATGGTGCTCCACCTTCAATGCAATGCAAACATATGGGATATAGTCAGGCTTAATTGAATCTTGTTTTTTCTGAATACTACTGTAAACTTTACTGCAATATGTAAAAATAAATCGGAATAATATTATTACAGCTTGTTTAATGAAACTAGACTAGTTAACCCTCATGCAGGTGTATCTCCACAATAGAATAATTATATGCTTCGCATGTCAACTTTGCGACGCCAATATCTGGACCTAACAACACGTGCGCTGTAGTCTGGGGTCGCTGCAAATTTTTTTGAATGTGACTTCGCGTGCTATCCTGGGGAAATTTATGGATTGACTTTAAGCACGTGTATAACCGTAAGAACGCCTGTTGCAATTACCACGGGTACCCGTCCACTGTACAGTCACAGAAAAATGAAAACCGAACGCTTAAATATAAACCAGAACACATAAATACGCGATTTCTTTTTAATCAAGCCAAATTGCTGCATCACTCCATAACAACAACAAAGCTCGGAAATGCGACTGTCAAGTATATACCACAACCACGCCATTTAGTAAACTCCACCAGCCATGTTTTGCGATTTTGCGTGTTCCAATTCATATTGTTTCTGGGTAGCAGAACTGATGAGACGAGTCATGATTGATGGGGAAGTGCTCTAATTACATTTTTTTTCCTTTATTTTTTCTTAGACAGCTCTAAGAGGGAGCCAAGGCTATAGGCGGGCATCGCCTGACGGGGCTCCGGCCCCCTTACAGGTTTCACAGTTTCACACAAAGGGTCTAGATTCAAACAGCTGGCTCTCAGGAAAACGAGATAGGAAACATAACAACAGAAATTCAACGCAACAAAAGAGTAGAACACATAACATAGGTTCATATATAAAAAAATTAAGCACAATACTACTACTATATATACACGTGCATAGATGAAGGGTTTCAGGGGTGTATCTATCCGTGAAACATATAATAACCAATATTAGGTAAGCATACCTCTCACAAAAAGTAAATAGGGTGTACAGTGCACAGAAGGGAATAGACATGTATTTCTAACAATGGGCCAAGTGAATCTGTTTACAGCATGAGTAATATATCATATACAGGGTGTCCCAGCTATCATGCACCACGATTTAAAAATAGAGTAAAGGCGAACTCAAAGGAAACCAGGTGCATAATGTTTGCAGTACTGTGAAGAAGCGGACAGTATTTTTTTCTTTATGGGGACTTAATTAACTATTTGTAATTAATTATCTCACTCGAGAAATACTGTCCTAATCACTAAAGTGTCAATGAGGCACTTGTAGGTAACCACGAGGGGCATCTAACTGCGGTATTTTCAGCGATGAACTAATCACGTACACATTTATTCTGACAGATAAAGGAAACCCGCGAAATAAGAAAAATATCACGTGACTACGCCTCCGCGCGCACCGTAAAGCAACGCCCTCAAACAGCTAGCTTCTGAGTTAGCCAGCATGAAATAGACAAAAGAAAGAAAGAAGAAATCGCGACCGAGTTTGTTCCTTATCTGCACACACGTTCCGGGAATCTGGCTGCTGCGGCTCCTTCCACGCATGCTATTATCAAGGTGATGCGCTGTCTCTTCGGGCCGGTAACACGCGAAGCAGTTGCTTTCAATCTGCTTTGTTTGGCGACGCTGCTTTACAATGCACGCGTAGGCGTCGTCACGTGGTATTTTTCATATTTCGCGGGTTTCCTTTATCAGTCCGAATAAATGAGTACGCAATTAGTTCGTCGCTGAAAATGCCGCAGTTAGATGCCCCTCGTGGTTACCTACAAGGTCCTCATTGAGACTTTAGTGATTAGGACAGTATTTCGCGAGTTAGATAATTAATTACAATTAATAATTAAGTCTCATTGACGAAAAAATTACTCTCCGCTTCTTCACAGTACTGCAAACATTATGCACTAGGTTTTCTTCGAGTTACGCAATTTCTCTTTTTTTAAATCTTGGTGCATGATAGCTGGGACACCCTGTATATAGGTCGCATATTCAAACATACCATGCAGCATTATTGGGGTTCAACAAATATTAAAGAAACAATATTTCACAAGAAACAATACTTCAAAGTGTAGAGAATGATGTACCATGGCGGATTAGACATTTTCTGCATTCGCTTTTGAATGGGGCAAATGGTCTTAGGAAATTTATTTTCATATCACTGCTATCTATATTTTTGTAGCTTGATAAGGAATCGCCTGTTCACCGTAATTATTGCGAATTGTAGGGGGTGGAATTAAGGGCTTGCGTATTGGGTATGTGTTAGGCTTCGCGGTTAGTACGTTATGTAGGCGGTTTTTATGAATGTGTTGTAAGAGTTTGAAGTAATAGATTTGATATGCATTAAGCATGTTATACTTTATAATGAGTGGGTCTGTCCTGAAATTTTGTTTGTTTCCCTGGTAGTTCTCACATATGCGAAGCATTTTTTCTGCAAAATAATCAAGCTATTGTAGTTATTGATGCGATAGGCGTATTTGCAGTACGTACAGGCGGGGACTTAGTATTGCAGACCACGCGAGCGCGTGGCAAAAGCCACCGATGCGCACTCTGGAGGCCCGGCGCCTGTTGTCGACACCGGGACGGGGCGCATGCGCGTCCTGTTTTACTAGCAGGCACGCAGATTTTCTTGCTTCCTGCAGCAGTACTGAGATGGTCACAGAAGCACCGCAGAGCGACGCCTTTGTAGCATTCCTTTCACTCCGATGGCACATTTGGGGCCTAATGTGACGCTTTCGCCGACTTTGGCGCAAGTGCTCCTCGCGTCTTGATAAACACTTGCCCGGAATATTTTGTTTGTTTGTTTTGTTTTTTTTGTTTTGTGCTTTATCGTTTATAGACGATGAGACTAGCGGCTTACGTACTGCGTCCCCGAATGAAGCGTGTGCGAAGCAACATCACGGGGTGCCGCGCTACGGCCAACGAAATGCCTATGGCATAAATCGCGATCCTTTGTTCATCTTGTTTATTTTGTGAACTATTTGGCCGCTGGATTTATCTTTCAGCTCGCTACCCGCTGCCGATAAAGTAGGCGATTTGCAACTTAAATAAAGGAAACTATCTCGTTTTTTAATGTTTACTTCCTTACTTAAAATGTTAGCCAGACATACCAACGTAACTTGTCTGCTCTTTATGCGCGCCGGCATTTATAAAAAGGGCACCTCGGGTTCCCATCGAAGAACGCCGTAACGTTATTCGCTACTTTTCGCAGTAATATTAATCGTTACTTAGGGCCTTCCGAAGTTTTTTTGTCACAAAATAGCAGGTGTTCAACCACTGCAAAACAATCAGCTTGTCCTATTTCGTTGATGACCTTGTCCTTCCGCACCGCCGGGCATCTGCAAGCCGGCCCTTTTCTGAGGAGGCGTAAAGAAAACGCTCAAGTGTGTTCGAGATTTCGGTGCATGTTAAACATCGCCAGGTGGTCAAAATTAATCGGGAGCTTTCCACTACGGCGCGCCTCATCGCCAGAATAGCGTCCACACGTTAAAACCTCATAATCAATCAATGCAAGCCGGCCTTCTTTATACGCCTCGAGCGCGGCCTGTAGGGGCGCCACTGAAATCCCCCTAGCGGCCCGTTTCGAAAGCACGAGCGGGAGTCCCCGGCCCGCTCCTCCCTGCCGCCGTTGCTTTTGGGGCTCGTTAAAGACAGCGATTTACCGTTTGTCCGCGTTCGAAATGCCGAATAACGTGGAGCAGGCAGTCTGTTTGCAAGCGTGGTGTGTTCACGAGAGTATAAACGTTTATGACGCGATCTTAGTGAGATCTATATGAGCTCCGGGCGTGTGTCACAGGCCGGCGTCCCGAAGCCAGCATTTGCATGCAGCTGATTGCAATTCCGCTGCCCTGAAATTTAGTGGCAGTGTCTCCGTAAAGAGTGTTTCCTCCGATGGTCATGTTGCGGCCATACACACTATGATGTAAATCGACTTTGTGCACTTACAAAATCCAGCGGAGCACTCATACCTGACAGCACGCAAGTTACGCCTGCCAATATCACATATCAGATATTGATCAGTACCCTGAACAAGCCAATGCGGCATAAATTTCGCAAACATTGTACCAATGAAGTACGATGGATAATGCAAAATTACACTCCGGAGTCAGCACACGACGACAAATTTAATGCTGGGTCGTCTTGTCACGGGGTGAGCGCTCGCAAAGATTCATCTGTTACATTTATCCTCCACGAGAAGCGCGAAGATGGGCTTATAGAGTAATCCGCGTCCGTGACCAAACTCTTTTTCGAAACATCGTCATATGACACAGGGACTGCAGAATCTAGCATAAACCGAAATCAGAGACCCTCATCAGATACGACAGTCTTCCAACGAGCCCGTGTGTACGAGATTTCGGCGCACTTTAAGGATCTCCAGGTGGTCAAAATTAATCCGGAGCCCTCCACTAGGGCGTGCCTCATCGTCTCCGTTGCGTCGGCGCGTTAAACCCTGCGATCAATCAATCAACTCTTCCAACGACACCTCGTATTGCCTGTGAACTGCCTACCCAGTATTCTTCAAAAAATGCGTCCGCCGAGTGGTAAGCCGTTCGTTGAAGGCTAAAAACAAACGAAAATGGAACAGGCAGCTTGTGTGTGTGATTACTAAAACGTTCATTCGTTGATTTCGCTCCGCATTTGTAAACAACGATAGTTGAGCGTCCTCCTCCTCACCGCCCCCCCCCCCCCCCCCATGACTAGTGAAATATCAGTCCATTTCGCATCTAGTTGGTCTGGTGAATACTACCTTGCTAAAACAAACGTCTTTAGCATTTCAGAAGCTGCACTCGGTTTTTTTTTTCATTCCGGTACGACTATTCTATTTATTCCTGACTTGCAGACCATTCATTTTCCCGTGGTTTCATTAACATATACCTTGGTTCTTACTATAAGGCATGAGTGGGCACATATCTGACAACGCACAGCCTTTGAGTGTACTTGACATTTTCGCGTGGCTTATATTCCCATAAAAGGCACAAGTTTTTGTTGCCAGCTATTGGGTTATCACATCCCCGAAACATATTTTTCTACGACGTACATATTCGAAGCAAGCCGCATTTGTGGTCTGCGCTGCAAAACGAACCAACCTCTTACAGTGCCAATATCAGGTCTAAACGCGGCGACAATAAATAGAATTAACTTGTGCTGACGTGTTCGAAGGTGACAGCGGTGATATGCTGCTGCCGTCGCCGACGCCCGCAAGAGCGGCCAAGAAGCGCGCAGAACCGCCTCCCCGGGTAGCTCTTGTTGGCGTTAGAGCGCTCTACCAAGACGCAGCTGTTTTTTTTAAGTGCCCTAAACGTGCAGTTAGCTTACAGACGTCACCATAACGAGTTGTTTAGTGCGCCGAAAGGCAAAGAGAAGCGACAGAGAACCAAAACTCTGCATGACCACCTATCAGCCACGCAGCGCTAATCCCGCCAACGCCGCGGAGAAGCGGCGGCAGTCGGCGCAGCGATCGCGAATCTCGAGGCGTATACCCGTAGGGCATGAATTGCTTGGCTAACAGTAAGCCGGCAAGTGTCTCTTTGAGGAATGTATTGAAAAACTAGCGAATAATTTTACGGCGTTCTTCAATGGGAACCCGAGGTACCATTTTTACGATTGGCGACGGGCAGAGCGGACAGACACTTTATATGGATATAGTGCGTACGCTTCTATCATTTTTAAGTAAGGGAGTAGACATTAAAAAAACTGAAATAATTTTGTTTTATAAAACTTGCAAATCGCCTATTTATCGGCAGCGGAAAGCGAGGTGAAAGGTAAGTTCAGTGGCCAAATAGTTTACAAAATAAACAAGATGAATAGAGGTTCGCGATTCATATCGCTGGCGTTTCGTTGTCCCTAGCGCGGCACCTTGTGATGGTGCTTTCTACGCGCTTCATTCGGTGACGCCGTTCGCGAGTCGCTAGTATCATCGTCTTTACCCGATAAACCACAAAACAAACAAAAAATTCCCCGCATTTCCCCGAGGGGAAGAATGTGAAAGTGCGAATGCACGAGTTGAATTTGCGCGGCCGCTTTTCTGATGGAGGCGAAAAGCAAAAACGCCCGTGTGTACGAGATTTCGGCGCACGTTAAAGATCCCCAGGTGGTCAAAATTAATCCGGAGCCCTCCACTACGGCGCGCCTCATCGCCTGCGTTGCGTCGGCGCGTTAAACCCTAAAATCAAAATCAATCGAATTTGCGCGGTTCGGTAATGTTCGCGAAAGAGAGATCACACACAGATGCATTTATTCACAGACACCTATTTGTGTTGTCGTTGTACTTGATTGCTAGAGCGGATCTCAGCTTTGAAATTTCGTGTCAGTACTCCTTTAAGCAGGTGCATTAGCCCTTCTCACGCCCGATTCTTGGCCAATCCCCCACGTGGGTATGTGCCATGTCAGCGGCCAGGCAGCGCGCGCCCATCTCCCCCCGTTGCCAAGGAAGACGAGGAGATTCCTGGCCAATCCCCCACGTGGGTAGGTGCCATGTCAGCGGTCAGGCTGCGCGCGCCCATCTCCACGTGCGCGGACATCGCCGTTGGACGCAGGTTCAGGGTCGCTTAAGAAGTGCATTTCACTTAACAAAACATACCGAGCAAGTGTTTATCAGGACGCGAGGAGCACTTGCGCAAAGCCGGCGCAATCGTCACATTAGGCCCCAAATATGCCATCGGGACCAAAGGAATGCAACAAAGGCGTCACTCTGCGGTGCTTCAGTGACCATTTCCGCACCGCTGCAGGGAGCAAGAAAATCTTCGAGCTTGCGAGTACAACAGGACGCGCATGCGCCCCGTCCCGGTCTCGACAACAGGCGCCGGGCTTCCAGAGTGCGCATCGGTGGCTTTTGCCACGCGCTCGCGTGGTCTGCATTATTAAGTCCCCGCCTGTACGGCTATGACACAGCCCGCGGAAGGTACGCGCCAGCCACTTCATCGTCGTTCTTGGGTCAAGGAGGCGCTGTGTGGCATTGCCCATCTGAGTCCCGTAACATTTTATCATCAAAGCTGTTTAGACCGGCAAAAATACGTCCGACGGAGACAGAAAACCGCGGGCGCTCGTGAGCGCGTGCCTCACGGCGACCGTGCGGCGCCGTCCAGGCTTGCCCGTGGGCTTACGCCACATGAATAGCTCCTGCCTTCGTCGTCTTCGTCGTTTAGCTAACGGCATGCCATGGGTCCGCGCGCCGAAGACTGCGACGACGAATCTGTCAAGCCATCCCTTCACAATCCACACGTGGCGACGTCCACCGGGCCAGCTCACGAAGTGGAGGTCTACCGAGGGGAGGACGCGTTACAAGAGGATTTTCCCTACGCGACTGTACCATCGGAAGACGACGACGAAAGACGAGGATGACGATTGCTAGTGAGTAAAACACTGTAAATACTTTAGTGGTCTTTGCTTTACAGTGCCGTCCAAAGCCGCTTCGCACTGCTGGAATCATGCTGCTCCCTCTCTCCTGGGATCCGCGGTTAGTGTGGTTAGAAGCTAAGTCAACCCCCAGCTCTGCTGCTTCCCCACCTTGGACCACTAGTGGAAGCTGCGCCAATTTCGTTTGTGTTCGTTTTTCATTTGTGCATGACTATATATGGATCTTGGGTTTCCTGACTAAATGTATGCTCATTGCTTCGCTGCTGAAATATAAAAGTGATGCCACGTCACAAGCATGTTTTTAAGTACCATTTTACGAGAATAGCATTTGTGTCCTGCCTCGTCTACTTCGCGGTTTGTCCTTCCCTGTCTCTCCTCTTACGCCGACTAACCTGTATGTGAACCTTCAGCAAAAGTGGACGAGAGGACCAAGGTGCAAAGACGGGGAAGGGGGACGCGAGGGGAAAGGGCGAGAGAGGTAGGACATAGTCATGGGCAGAGAGGAGGGGGCAGTGAAAAAAGGATATGTGGTGGAGAAGACGGAGTGTAGAGGAGGAGGAGGGTGTGGGAGAATGTGGAAGGGATTCAGTTCAACACAACTCTGCCATGGACCGGAATCGCATTTCCAGCGTAGTCCGAACGGTATCGATCGTATGATCGCATCAAGATCATCGTGCTCGCGTGGCCATGCAGTGAAGCAAGGCGGGGCCTCCGTTGCTCGCTTGTCACAAAAGCGCGCCAACTACCACCAATACATTTCGGCAGAAAATGCACGAAACGAGGGCCGCTGGTTTGCACCAACAACGAGCACCTTACACCTCGTGACATATACCCAGTTGTAAGTTCCATCCCCCATTATACACACCGTCCACTACCAACAGAATGCTCATCGCGCTTATGTCAACAATCATCCCCCGAAGGATGAGTTCTGCCCACACCGTGGTACTGCCGCATTTTTTTTATGGTGCCTCTTCATTAGGTTGTATGCTTGTCGCAACAACTGTATTTATCGCTCGGTGTAAAGACGCGAGCGTGAAAGATGAATTATGGCCGAACAAAAGAGTTACCTCTTGACCCGCTCTGCACGGGTATTCTTTACAAAAGGGTGCTGCGAAGGGAATCTGAGCTGAAGATTAATCGTTTCCTGCTTTATAGAAATTGATCGCATTAGCGCCATCAGTATATAATATTCCCTTCGCCGCTGCACTTTTCACGGTACTCACACGAGCGTCCTGCCCAAGGTTACTTGTCTTTCCTCCCCAAATATTTTTTTTACATATCTCGCGTGCTTCTTTTTTAATTCTTACGCCACACGCACTGTTTTGTGCATGTTATTATGTCTCGCATTTCAAAGTCGTGTTTTACGTATCGGTTTACCTGGGTACAAGTTCATCAGGTAAGGTTGTAGATAGGTTAAATCAAATTACACGCAATGACCAGGTCGCTATCATAAATAACATTTTTGACGTTACTACAAGTGTTATAATAAAGAATTGGATCTGATGTGTTATTTCTACAACGATTCGATCAGCGACCTGCTAGAACCAGCCGTCTTTGTGATTTGATACGTCTGTAGTGATGACCGAAGTCTTGCTTTTCACCGCCTGCGCCAGTATTCGCTGCCTAGGGTCTCTCACTGCCTAGGGCCCATTCTTACCGTTGTTATGACTCAGAGATGCACACTCGGCGACGACACGATTGCGACCAGTTGAACATTGGTTCTGACGAGCCACCGCCGATCGGACAGTAGACAAAAGCCCTTCCACGCGCTGGGGAGTACTGCGGTGGACTGCAATTAATGAGCCACCGACCCCAGCCACTCGGTGACGCTCCCGTGCGCTTCCCGCGTGTCCGCGTCCACCAGACGGGCTCACCCCTATACGCATCCCCACCCTCTCCTCTTGGAGTGGGTGGGGATGCGTATAGGGTCAGTGACGTCCGTGAGATGTTTGTGTACCGGGTATAAAACACTTTCGTGTTATAAACCAAAGCCCCTTCATAAAACAAAGATGTTTAAAACGCGAAGCTTTCTCTCATGCAACCTTAGTCCAAGTAAAAGTCCGAATTCAAGACTGTTTCGACAATTTCGAGGGCCTATTCTCGACTGCACAAATTCACAGCGAATTCGCCATGTTTTTTTTTTTGCGTAAGCACAGCGTAAGCAATCAGTGACGTAATGCACGTGTTGCTATGATGACATGCAGTGTAATTTGACGCTTCAATCATAAAGAACATAACCAAGGTATCAAATATTGCCCATAAAAGATATAAAAACACTTGGCATGTATTATAAAAATTAAGACGGTAGCTGAGGCTTGCAAGGGAAATATATTTGTGCAGGTCAACATTGACGTCAGCACCACAAGGCGATCGAGTAACGTTGATCCAAAAGCGAGTGAAAGGGGGATTTTGAGCTAAAGAACATCACACAATCTTTTTTACCGTATGGATTTATTTCTTTCAATCACTTTTAGTAGCATAGTTGAGCTCGCTGCTTCAATGCCATCTTTGTTGCGTTATCACCTTCCCGGCCGCCACCGCCGCCACGCTATCGTTTGCTGCTAGGTTACGAGTTTATGGCGTGATCACAGAAAAAGAAGGCCGCGACCAATTGTATGACGCGTAACGGCAGCGAAGCACAGGCCTAATAACCGTGGAGCGTACCGATGTCGCAAATTCACTCATTCGTCAAGCTCGACTTCCATCAGCGCAGTAAAAAATTTAAACAGTCACTTTCCTTTATTTTTCTGTTGAGTTCGATCATGTGACCCAGTAGCTTACTGGGAGGAATGTGGACAAATGCCATGCATTGGGTTCTTTTTGTCTTGGAGAGGCTTTCAGTGCCCTCTGATGTTGCTGTTACGCCAAACAAATAATTTTTATTTTATTGCTAAACTTAAAAGCAAACTACGGTACGCTAGTTGCATGCTCTGTGATGGATGACTTTGAAACAGTCAAAACTATTATTTCTTTCGGTAGAAAACACGCTTTAAACCAGGCTTCATGCGAAACTGCGCCTGCTGCAAATTCACGGGGTTTTCACGGCGCCGAATGTCGGTGAAATGTTTTGCCCTATTTCACGGCAACAGCAACAGGCCATTTTCAAGCTGTTACGTAACATTGCGTCACTTTTACGCAGGTTGAAGTTGGCAATGTGTGACGCAATTGTTCCCGCCAGCTGTTTAAATTACGTCACGCCTTCTCAGCCAATCACAGAGAGTGCGGGACATACAAGCCTTATTGTTGTTGAATAGCAAAGACAGGCATACGTTGTCAGGTCCGCTGCATTTAATATAGTTTTTCATTGCCGGACAAGAACTATGCGCTTTCAGTAAAGATAAATAAGGCAAACTTTAGAAATGGTGCCCGTAAGCATCATGAAACGTCAAAATGACGAAAGCGCACACAGCCGCTTTGTCAACCGGAAGCCCATGACCAAAACTGAGAGCCAATCAGAAAGGACTTTCGGCAAATTCACAGTTCACTGTGAATTTGTGCAGTCGAGAATAAGGCCCCGGATAAGAATGGCACAATCGTATCGGCATCGGCTTCATAACGTGAGGTACCCAGGTTCGATTCCGGCCATGGGAGCCATTTTTTAGGCGCCAATTGAAGTCTTCGCTCATCATCATCATCATCATCGTCGTCGTCGTCGTTTGTGAAACCCTTTGTGTAGAGTTGGCCTTCCTGCAATGGTTTTTACTCGCACAAAGGAGCCTATTGAACCGGTTATTCTTGACTTGACGCCGGCCAACGGATGAACCAAAGTGTGTTGCAGATAGTTGAATTCTGATTAATAAACCGCTAATTGAAACCAGTAATATAAACCACATCACAGTCACATCCATCATCGGCATGGCTGAGCTTCAGTAATTCCTCTTGGCTCTACGGAAAGGAAAAAAAAGTAGCGTAAGTGCAGATTACAAAGGGGCGACCAACGCGGTAGGATTTGAAGCGCCTTCTCTGACAACCGCAGCCGGTGCACGAACGAAGAAGCGAACGGCAGCGAAAGATGCGGCGAACTCGAAACTAAAGCGTGGCAAACTTGTCGCATGGCGACGCAGTGAAACATCCCCCTTGCGAGGGGCACGATCAAATGCAGAGCATTTCCGGGGGCGCACGACGTTAAGTAGTTTGCGTTACGTTAATGTTGTTGCACTTGTGGCAACTGCTGACGAGAGAGCGCTCGTCAGCAGTAAAATTGGCAGCCTGGGCGCACGTTGAGTCCGAGAGAGGGGAGAGAGTGTCCTTGAAACGTGCCTGGGCGCGCTATCGAATGTTGATCGCGCCGATAGTGAAACGCCTGAGCCGGGCATGTCGAGGCGAGCAATGCGGACTACTACGGACACCTAGAACGGGTGACATCGTGAGTTAAAGGAATGCTCTGCATTTAAAATCACTTCACTCAGATTGCTCGGCCACCTAATTAGCTCCTGTTTCGGTTCAATCACTTTACGTCGTGGCAGCGAGCGCTTGATTGAAGTATTTCTTGGAAGGACCAACGAGTGTGCCATAGCTGTTAACACGACGCATAAGGCCATTTGGATGTCCGTCTGGTGGCTCGTGCCTGCAGGTGTCGCTGCTTCTCCCCTCTCAGAGTGGAAAAAAAGGAGAAAAGTAATATCTGGGATTCTATCAGACTTCAGACAAGCAATGCAGCGATGGATTTGGGGCATCATTCAATCATTTTAAACTTCCGATCAGCCCGACGAACCTCATCTTACTATCACATCACTCAGTGTTACAAAACTGTGGTCAAACATGCCGAAGTAATTTGGTTCGTAGGGATTTAGTTGTTTCTTTGTTTCGTTCCTTGGACGGGTTCAAATGAATAAAAATAGAAAATTAAAGCTGAGGAAATTGACAGCTTGCGCGTGTTTGGCGTTTCTCGGGTTTCACAGAAAAAAGCACGGGGCATTTAGAACAGGCACAAGGAAAGGAATATTTATCCATGCTGGGTTACTGTGACGCAATGGTATTTATATTTCAGATTGGAAGTCCAAAGAAGCGAGGAACCCCCTTCGTCTTCAGTAACCGCCGCAATAGGTCAGGGGCTAATGCGATGCGCCACTGAGCAAGATGTCACGGGTCTCCTTCCCGGCCAAAAAACTCCCGGCCGAGACACGCGGACATTTGGGCATATCTGTCCGTCCGTCCGTCCGTCCGTCCATCCGTCTGCCTGCCTGTACAAACAACTAAAGCTGGTGACATGTCGCACACTTATCAACATTGTGCGGTACAGATTAAGCCGTTGTGCAGCTGAGCCCAAGGACGCGGGTTCGATTCCCGGCCGTGGTGGCCGCTTTTCTGATGGAGGCGAAAAGCGAGACGCTAGTGTGTTCGAAATTTCTGCGAACGTTAAAGATACCCAGGTTGACAAATTTAATCCGGGGCTCCCACTACGGCACCCGTCATAGCCTTTGTAGCGTCGTCGCGTTAAACATCCCAATCAATCAATCAATCAATCAATCAATCAATCAATCAATCAATCAATCAATCAATCAATCAATCAATCAATCAATCAATCAATCAATCAATCAATCAATCAATCAATCAATCAATCAATCAATCAATTCAGTACAAATAAAACATCAGCAACATTTCATGTAAAATACATGCGCATAATCAAGTGTAGAAACGTTTTTAACTAAACATGCCCGTAGATAGGCTCAACGGAGTACTGACACCAAATTTAGAGGCCCAAAACGACATACATGGCTTCAGTAGTTTTTACAGATGCCTGTACAGATTCCAGCCTCAATCCGAAGCTGGAATCACATCGAAAATTGACTTTAATTGTCTCGGCCGTGAGCTACTAGCGAAATTGCCATCGGCGTGACGAAACGTCTTCCGGCGTTTCTGACCGGTTCAAGGTGACATCATATAGTCGTTGTCGGAACCGGAAACGATAGCGTGCGCTGCTGTTGTCGGTGGTCTCATTTCGCAGGGGTGTGGGTGTGGTACCCGTGATACCTCTGTGAGCAAGGCTTGTAAACTTTGCCCACTTTGCGTTTTCGACGTCTCTGCTCTTCAGTTAGTGGCCGCCGCATGGTGTTCCCTTGTATTGGTGCTAAAAACTAGGTGGTGTCTTGGCCGAGCGGCCAGTGCGGGTCGCCGAGCTCGTCAAAGCTCTGCTGTGAAAAGCTCGCAGAATACGAAGTACGGCTGAGTGGGAGCCTGTCTCAACAAATTGACGGACGGCGCTTTGATGCATTAGACAGTTTTAGCTTCACGTGCGTACAGAGTTCACGTACGCAAATGTGAAAAGTATACGTAGCCCACGCTTATGTAGTTTGGAACCCTCTTAGTCACACGTACGCGATGAACTCCGCGCGCAGGGCGTTGGCTTCACCCGCTATCCGCCCATAGCCGCGCGTTACTTCTAGCGCCATCTACTAACAGACACAGACACTGCTGTAGCCACTCGTGATGTCGAAAGCCCGACGACCCTGTTCTAAAACTCGCCGGGCGAGTTTTAGAGAAGGGGAGCCCCCAACAGCCCGCAACCGGCTTGCGTTGCTCTGGTCAGCTTGGGTGATAGGAACTTTGAGCTTAGCATCATGGGGGATGTTTGATCACCGCTATCTGTGCAACTACGAATGACAATCCCTAACACAGCTTTTTTCCACACTATAATCCCCTTTCTGGCATGTGGAACTTTATTTTCGCGATAATTACCATTTGAGTGATCGGACCCCAAGACATCTGCCGTGGCCTTTTTTTATTCTTCCGCGCCGGTAGCGCCCTCCTTAGGCCGCTCGCCGCACCGCGCCCCGCAGTGCCCGATAGGACCGTCGAATCTCCGCGGCAGGTCAGCGTAGGCTTAGCATTGCGGTAAATATCTGATCGCCGCTTTTATAATCAGCGCTGATAACAATCCCTAGCACAATTTTTCACCACACTAACATCGACTTTTTCGCATGTGGAACTTCTTTTTAGAGACCAAATTGATTCGGAGGAGCGGCAACAAGCCGTTGCTACCGTGGTCTGTGCAGGTTCGAGCCGCAGCGATATTAAAAAAGTCGACTGGCAGCGACTCATCCGAGTCTGAGGAGTCGTCGACTGTGTCAACTACGCGGGTGAGTGCGGACCATTTGCAGTCGTAACAGACGATGCGGCAAACGTCCCTGACGTCACGGGTTTTTCACTGACGTTAGCACCAGCAGTTTTTGCGGCCACAAAACCGTAACGTGACGCCGTCCGGCTTGTATTCGAACGGCCATTTGGCGCGCGACGAGCCAGTTTCGAACTGATTGTAATGAACGCGTTATAATTATTTCTATGCTGGCGGCTGACCGCTTTTGGTTAGATTTTCGTAATTACGGGGCCGTTACGTATTCTTTACAGCATAAAAACTGAAAGTGAGAAATTTAGTGTCCGTACTTCTTTAAGGCCAACTGTGCTCACATTTTTGACAGCGTAGAAACAAGTGCTAACTACAAAGCACTGCATTTCGCACAGTAACACGCGCAACACAAACGGCTCGGGAAGACTGCCGTTTTCGCAACCGAAACTGACAAGAAAAACGCTGCCATTGCCAGGGGCAGGACGTGACGTAGGTGATCGAATAGAAGCGGGCATGCTATTACCGGCGGCCGCTCGCGTTTCACACTGCTATGTTCAAGCTACCGACCCAAAAGCCATATCGTGATCTATGGATGCAAAACAATGGCAATAGACGCTGTTCGGTTGGCGGAGACGTGAAATGACGTAATTTTTTAAAGTTATCACTACAGTTGCAGCAACAGTCTGAACCCAGCCTTATTTCCACAGAACAACATTTTGCCGCAGCTAATGGTATTATGCGCGTCTTAAGATATCGCGCACCTATCAACTAAGCTGAAACAGACCGTACGGCAGTTAATTTTACACCAAAATATCTACGGCAGCAGCAATTGTTGGTTTGCAAAGCCGTTTGCTCGTATGATATCGACTTGCAGATTTGGCTAGCCGGCGCCTTGGCAATTATCACGCTTTTTATAGTGGAACAAACCGGGCACGTGTAGGGATCAATCACAAACTGTTTTTAGTATGTCTTTACGTGAAACATGTTTGTGAACATTCGCCCAGTAACATACACTTCGCTGCACATCGGGGAGAGAATTGTAAAATCTTTTTGACACCGCATGTCAGCTTCGAAAGCTTAATTGATGCACTAAAACGCGAAAAATTATCCTATCTGCAGATGCTTGCTTCTTTCGCCGGGAACACAAGCAGTTGATAACATTTCACTTTCAGCTCAACTCAATTTAACATTCTACGAAAGTAAATACTTGATTTCGCGCTTAAAAAAGCAATGTAGGCCATCGTATAGGAGAGGAGCCGCTCCGTTAGCTTTCGCGATTCGCGAAAACGATGGCCGATATTTGTGCGGTTATATTTTCACGGTTATATTGTGCGGTTATATTTCCACGAGCAAAACCTGATCTTGGTTCGCTTAGCCAGGGAGGAAAAAATCGCACAAGTGTTTCTACCCACGCCTACAACTCTATTTAGTTCGTCAAAGTTCTGGAATGAGAGGGAGAGAGAGAGAGAGAGAGAGAGAGAGAGAGAGAGAGAGAGAGAGAGAGTAAACATTTCTTTCGCAACCCATGTCTGGGTTCGGGCTCCATGAGGTTGAGGTCAAACGATCTCACCCCGGATGGTGAGTAGGTGGTCTAGAAGGGTTGTCCACAAGGAAGTCGTCTTGCCCAGGTGGGAAACCCAGGAAAAGTCTAAGGGGTTGATGTGGCGTAGGGCCATTCCAGATACAGCACATATTGCAGTGAGAAGTGCAAGTGGTCAGGGATTTACAAAATATCTTTCTTTTTCTGGGACAGATGGAACCGCAATGGTAAATGCATAGGAAAGTGCACGTTTCGCGCGTGTAGTTTCAAGTATTTTCAAACAGTATTTTCAAGTAAAAAACGTTTTTCTAACTCCAGAACCATCGCATGTGCAGGCGTTGTTTGTAGGCTCCTAATCCCCGTTATTGCATAGAAAAAATGGCGGATATTGCTACCAGTACGGTTAATTTTAAATATGTGATGGCGACGAAGGTACAGCGCGGTCATGTATGAAAGCAACCCCCGGCGAACGCATCCTTGCTTCGGGCAGGGCACCGTGCCAGCCGCCGGAGAAGCGCGGGCTCGACGGAGCAGGTTCCTGTTCTCCGTCACAGGCCAGTCGGAACTTGTTTCGGCGACTCTCCGCCAGGTGCAAACGCCATCTGCTTCAGCGCTACTTAGAACGCTTGCGGTCATTGCGCTATGTTAGTATCGGGGCTAGAACTCTGCCACGGCGCTTTTTAGAGCATAAACCAATTTTTAATCGAAGCATTACTACTGTCGTAGAGCGGTTTCGCCGTCATCCGCAATTTGACCTTCCAACACCGCTTGTATAATCCTTGCCTAACGCGTCAACGAAAAATGGCCAAACAGCCAATCTCCTGTTGCTCTCTCGTACCCTCTCCCGCTCCGTAGCCTTCGTACGTGCTTTCATGTCCTCCAGCCAGCACCGCTCCTCGGAAACTATGCAAAAGAGTTGACAGTTTCTCTAGCGTTCCCCAGGCGGCGCTGTGACGCCTTCGAGGCTAGAGTTCCTGTATATAGCTCCCGCAGGGACTCCAGGGAGCTAAGAGTTGCACGACCGACCGCCATCTTTGTTATCCGGATTGCTGCGGGAAAGCCGCCCGTCGCGAGTGAAGGAGCCTCGCCGCCACGCTTCCGACAGCGGCCGACGCGCGGTGGGGGCGCTTCGGTCGGCGGCGCCTTACAGCGGCTACTATTTCTAGGGACCCATAGAGTTTGAGAAACTCTATGCTAGGGACCATACGGCTACGCTGGATTCCTTCGATGTCGCTCACGCTTCTGCTGCTGCTGTTCCTGGGAGGGGCGTGGTGCCGCCCGCGTCGGCGGCTGCGGCGCAGCCGTAGTGGGGGCTTCTCTGCGCGGCATGGATAACCGGAGTGTCGCAATCACGGCGGCGCGTGGAAAAGGGTCGCGCAACTCTTAGCTCCCTGCGGGAGCTATATACAGGAACTCTATTCGAGGCAAGCTGACAGACACACGCTGTAGAAGTGGGTGCAGTGTTCGGGACTCGCGAGCAGTGACGTAAGGCGGAACGTCCGCCGGCGTGCGCCACATACCGGATGAGTGCCTGAACTAAGCGTCCCTACCGCTCCCATTGGAAAGGGGGCGACGTGTTAGGCAATGCTTATACAGGCGACGTTGGACCTTCATTTGACCGCAGCTGCACCACATCTCCTTGCAGTGCATCACGTGACTCGCCGGGTCCGCTTCCAGCGTTGCGCACAAGGCCCCGTTTTCAGTCAGTTCTGCCAGAGTCCTTCAATAAAGCATTGAACGACTCTGGTTCTGCTCAACTTACCGGCGGGGGCTCAGCTGATAGGCAGCCGACGACCCCCGCAGCCTCGCTGCCACGCAGCTGCCGGCACACACATGCGCCGCTGGGTCGTCAGCCTGGCGGGGGCACTCGTGCTGCTCCCTTCGTCCTTCGTGTACCTGCGATGTCAATTCTTGTCGGATACTGAGGAAGAGAGCCGCGGCGGCCGCTTTTCTGATGGAGACGAAAAGCGAAAGCGGCCATGTGTTCGAGATTTCGGGGTACGTTAAACACGGCCATGTAGTCAAAATAATCCGGAGCCCTCCACTACAGCGCGCCTCATCCCCTGTGTAGCGTTGGCACGTTAAACCTCATAATCAATCAATCAAGACTGAGGAAGAGCGAGCCGTCAGGCTCGGAAAACGCCGGAAGCGGGACCACAACCATAGACAAAGGTCGGCTTTCCCCAAATAATATAACAAATACAGCGAAATCAAACGTTGACCACGTGACACCAAGAATTCATCAGACTAAGCCAAGCTTTCGCTTTGCATATCCAGGGTTAGCTCAGCTAAGTCGCAGCCATTTTTGATCAAATTTGGAGAAAGAAAAATTTGAGTGCAGTCGGCCTTTTATGATAGCCTATAAAACAACGCTTTCGAAACGGTGTCGCAGAAAGGCGGGATAAATGTAAACACTAAAACAAAATATGGCAGTTCGAGATGTTAAAAGCACAATACAGACAAGAGGTTCGACGGCTGGCGATCTACCAGTGAGAACGCGGGAAAATTGAATTGAGCAGGTAACTACTGCATTGATCACGGGAGCAACAAGTAAGGAGGGGAAGGGCGTGAGAGGAGAGAGGTGAGGCACATTATGTGGCAGGGGCGGCCAAAGACTATTGTCTTTTGGTGGCATTTGCAGCAAAGCAACCAGATACGTGGCCAATTTTTCCTGATAAAGGCAAAAAACGAAAACACCTGTTAGTCGAGATTCGCGCAGACATTCAAAATTCCCGGATGGACCAAATTATTCCACAGCCGTTCACAACACACGGCGGGCTTCATAGAACAGTTGTAGCTACGGTGCGTAAAACCATTATTTGTACTTCATTCGTGTTTGCTATACCAGTAGAAAATACAAAAGAACGTCATAAGCAGTGAGACCCACTCTCACTCTTGTATCTGCAAAAAGAAAAAAAAAGTCCTTTATGCCTCTCGACGTAATTATCGGAAGCGAGTTGTCGGCCTCTACTGTTCGCTGGCACGTCAGAACGTCGACCTAAGAACTATGTTGTCTGCACATTTTAAATCTATTGTTCTCCTTCGTCGCGCGGGGTCAAAAACCGAATTAATTAGTCTTCTTACTGAGGTAGGCATAGCGTTCTTTGTAATCTTCGAAAGAATTTCTGAATGCACATTTTTATCTACATTACGGTTTCGAATGCCGCCGGCTAATGACGCAAGCTTCAAGGGGCAAAACGTTCTTCGGCTGAAATAAGGCTCATGGAGGGAATTTGGCAAGTTTCATAAATTACAAAATATGTAAATAATTTGGCGGCACGCGTCCAACACTTCGAACTTTCCTGTGCGAAAATAGAGAACAGGAAGAATTCTATATTCGTGTATTATATAATTATAACTTCGGTTCGAAACAGCGAAAGCACGTAATTAAAAGGGCACACAACGGCATCGAGATTGCAGGTCAAAGCGACTTGAGGCTCGCAAAAGACGAGGGTGCGGTTTACGCAGGTAATTTACCTGAAAAGTAAATCCACCGAAACATGCTTTGTAGGGAATATATCGTTAATTTTATTAGACGAACCAGTGCTAGAGCCTAGAATAACAGGAATTTTAGATTTATGCTGCGTCTACTAATACAGACACGTGTAAAAAGAATTCCACTACAGGTACCGTTATGAAACTATTAAAGAAAATGATACAGGCAGCACAGGCTATATTCAGAGAACATTGCAGTTTGTCTTTCAACGCAGCAACACAATAAGAAAAGCATTGCAGTAATTTACTTACGCAAAAGGGGCGCGACTCCTAGTTTTCCATCCACGTAGTGGAAGTTTAAATTGAATACTTTTTTCTCGCCATGGCCTCAACTGTTACTTTTGAGAGTAACTAGGTTATGTGAAAAGCCATTTCTCACACCATACGTAGGTGGACAAGTTGTCGGAGAACAATTTCCGGTCGGAGCGATGGCCAGCAATGTTTTATTCTCTTTTTCTTTTTATGGTGGGGGCACGTCGGGTAGCACTGAAAGGGTAAATTGATAATTTTGTTCTGAATAAATAACGGATGGTCTCAGTTAAATTTACCTCTCCATTCAACGGAAAAACATTATTCGCGAAGGCGTCATGATTAGGAAGCACATAAAAAGAACCACGGGGGCGTAAACAGCTCAGTTCTTCCACATCTTGGAGAACAAAAAAAAGTAATGCTAACTTCAAGTACAAGCTTCATTAGGTGCTGTCTTCGCACCTTAATGCAGGTCACGTTCCTCAGGCGCTGCTTACTTCGCCTCCCGGAAAATGTATGTGACAGAAAAACAATGAACTACGAAAAAGTGTCTGAAGCTGACGTTCGCACGCGAGCTTAAGATTCCACATGCATGGAGTTTAGTACATCTTCGTACATCGTTCAATTTACAGATGAGATCCCGTCAATTGAGTTGTGCGTATTATACGGGCAGGAGTGAACTTCCTCAACAACGCGTTTCAGATAATACCTCTTCATTATCTGCAACCACCTACCCCAAACGACTGCTTTCGACATTTGTTCTCATCCTTATTCAGTTAATTTCCGACGCAGGAACCGAAAAACAATTTGGCTTTCATGTAGCACGTAGCATTCCCGATGAACCAAAAACCAGCGCTAGAACGACGAGGACAGGGAAGGCTACAAACACAGCGCTGTTTGATGCAAGCTTCCTCGTCCTCGTCTGTCTTGCGCTGGGTTTTTGTTCGTCATGAACCCGTACCAACTCGCCCAACTTGCCATCTTGGTACAATACATTTCTTGTACGCAAGGCTCTCTTCCTTGTTATAAGATTTAAAAAAAAAAAAAGCAGCGGTGTTTGTAGCCTTCCTTGTCCTCGTCTTGGTTGCGCTGGTGGTTTCGTCATCATAAACCCATACCACCTCTCCCAACTTGCCATATCTTGGTGAGTAGCATTCCTGCTAAGCCAGAAAAGTAATCTCTCTAACGACTAGACCTTTACACAGGGGCTATTTATTCCGTGTACATTGGTTGCTTCCAAGATGCATTAGGGGTAAATTTTAAAATAAAGTGAAAATAAGTAACGCGTGTTATTTTGGTGTCGAACGCCTTAATTTTGAAGACATTTTCTTGCGTTTCGACGGCCTTTCTTCCTCGTGTCCATGGCCTCTTTCTTTTGAATAACGACATATCGTTGGTACACGAAACTATTTCCGCGAACTTTTATTTCTAATTCCCGGTCAGCGTCAAGGCCAACGCGAGACCGTACGTCACACGCTATGACATTCATTATTGCTCGGCATAAACACGCGCCATCTTTCAAGCTTGCGCTACAGGCAAACGGAGGTACAGCGGCACAAATATTCCCCACCGTCAAGCACGTGGATTTGGGCCTGCACGCAGATGCTGCTTTAGCTCCCCTCCCCCCCCCCCTTCCCGCAAGGTGGCGGCCTATATGCAACCCATCGCAATCCCGAAATCTCGTTCTCTTGTCAATAAAAGCAGCGCACAAAGAGAAGAGAGGCGCTTGACAAAGCCGGGCTTTGTAAACAGGGCGGAGGCAAACGAAAGAAGTACGAAACTTTGCGGCCCGGTTGGTCATGCCCGGATTTCTCGAATTCCAGGAGCCTTTAGCTTCTTTTTGCTCTTGTTCTTTTTTTTTGCAGCTTGGTTTGTGTCGCAGCTCCTGAGAGCTTTTCCTCTTGTCTATTGTTTGCGAAAAAAAAAAAGAGTATTCGGCTTGTGGAATGAAAGCATTCGATTCAGTCTCCTGGAGTCTCGAGCAGCGGCAGCAACGGGAAGGCAAAAGATTTCTCCTTTGTTGCTCCTAAGCTAGGCGCTCCCGCTCAACCCGTTACCTCCTACGCGCGTATAGAATGCTTTTGTCGACAGCGCCGCTTTAAGCGTACCCGTGCCGGCTGTGTTCTGGCGTTTGGGCCAAAAGCTATGCGGTGTCCCAGAGATCGGCGCAAGGAAATAGCCGATCCGTAAAACTTCGTTTGATTGTGGAAGCAGGCAGCCGACGGCAGTTTTCTTCCATTTGGCCAGAGGCGAGTGTCGCGTGTCAGCGGAAGTTTCGTTCTTCTTTCTTGCCCGCCATTTAGGCGTCCAAGGACTTGCGAAAAAAGAATCACACGCATTCGCGTATTCTGCTTCCCGACACTGAGTAACATGCGATAGATCTTCTCCAGGCGAAAACAAGCGAACGAATTCTGTTTGCGTCATCGTTTTGAAGAAAAGGGAATGCCGCGACTCTTATTGGCCGCTCGTGTTACTTCGTTTCGAGTAGATCGGTCGCCATGTGCACCGTGAAGTTTTTAACCGAACACCCACTGCTAATACCCGTTGCCGCTTTTCTTCTTCACTGGTTGAATTTACCGTTTAGTCGAGGTCATTTGAGGTTTTCTTTCTATGTTTTTTCTTGTGTGGCGATATTCATTCCAACCTATTTGGACCTTTTGTAAGGTTACCCGGAAGCACAGCTAGATTTGTGGGTATAAACAAGCAAGATTTGTTTTTTTTTTTTGTAAAAGATGCTGCAACATATATAAAGTATGGGAACAAATATTTCTACAAAGGAGAAGTGGTTGGGAAGGTCTTTGAACTAAGACATCCGCTTCTCATTTCTGTAGAGGACATCAAATAAATCCCAATAAAGGTGGAATAAAAATTATTTGTGCACTAATTGGCGCATTTCATGACTAGTAGATGCATTCTCTTTTGATAAGCCGTAGAAGGGGTTCGCTGCTTAACACGACCTACCACTGTTGGCAGCCGCATCGAAAGCGCTTTTAGGAGTGAAAAGAAAAGTTTGCTGCTACGCTTCGATGCAAGGTTTGATTGAGATAGGCTGGAAGGTTCGTATTTGTACGTAGTGGCTCACAAAAAACTACGCCATGAACACAGAGAAAACCGACAATGGTCACCGATCGAACTTTAGTCCCGAGGCTGGGCTCCCTTCTCCCCTCGTCAACCCTATAACCACCTCATTGCACAGGCATGACTCAGCAAAAAGACGTTCTATCAGTTCCATTGCAGCCTCTACTCTGCGACAGCCTTTGTTCTCGTAGCTGAAGGCATGCGCAGAGAGTTTCCATATTAGCTTTTGTGCACGACCTTGATGAAACGTGCTCATACGCCCTCATTTAGGCGAACAAAAATAGTATATACCAGGGGACGTGGTAAAATTAAATCGAGCAGTATAGACGGCATCAAGATATAAAGCCCTGGTTTGTTTTAGAAGTAACCACCGCTCGTCCTCAGACGCCTCCCCACTGCTTGGATAGGAGGTGTATACCTTCCGGGAGAAAAAAACAAAACAGAAAAACACCCTTAATCAAGGCCGTGATGTTCCGTACCGCGGAGAAAAAATCTCATTTCTAGACGCATAAATTTTGAATTTTAGCATTTTTCATGGCGAGTTTCTCAAAAAAGTGATGTGAATTCCCGTGCTTCCTCTTTTTGCAGCTGATTGATCTTTTACGTGGATTCCTGTCCAGTTTTTGATCGGGAGCATCCATTCCAGAGTTGCCGCTCTTCGGGAGAGGGGCGCGTACATCGAGGTACTGTTATGACCGCGTTGCAGACCCGGCACACCCAAGTTCGGACGTCGGCGCTAATTAGCGCGTTTTCGTCGCCAGCCCCATCATCGCCATGGGCTTCGTCGGTATCGGCTCGTGCCACGTGCGAATCCGCATTGAATACAGTGGGTCATCAACCCTGCGTCGTCCCCGCACGTGCAACTCTTGTTGAACGAAGGCAGCAGCGCAACAAAGGAGACGACTTCGGCAGCGCGGGCCATGAAATTGGTAATCGGCGAGCGTCGTGAGTCGAGCACTGAGTTGGGCGCCGCGCTGGGACAAAAGACCTCGCCATTTCAGCGGCGGCGCCCTCCCCTTCTCTCCCTCATGGTCACGTGGGAAAGCGAGCAGGACTGCTTCAAGCGGTGGCAGAGCCTATGCGCGTCAATTTGTGCGTCCTTGATTGGACCAGGCTTTCGGGAGTTGAATTCCCTAGGAGAACTCTAGGGACGTTTGCTTGAACAAAAAGGCGGTGTTGCGAGCCGCCGAGTTTCGCTGACTGTGCGATTCGTTCGAGGCACAGCATCCAAACTTCTACTCATCATGTGGATACTTGTATAAAGTTTTTCTCCTTCATCAGCAAGCTTCGGTCTCCTGATCTACGTCTCCGTACCAAGATGGATTCCCGAACCCGGACCCACAACAGTACTCCAATTTTGGGCGTTGGTCAGCGCCAATTTCCTTACTATTTATGTAGCCTGGCATGCGCAGACACGGGTAAGAGATTTAGCGTCAACTGAAGTCACCTACCTCCGGCGCTGAGCAGCATTTGACGAATTCTTATGGGGTGCGATAATCTACAGTTAAGGAGGGAAGCTGGGCCACTTGGTAACGGGCATAATTAAACGTGACTACTAGCGAAACAATAACAAGGGCGAGAGAAATGAAACACTGGACCACGCTAAACTTCACCTGAATATTGGTTACAGGAACACGCAAGCATATATACAGGGTGCTTCAGGGATTTTAAGTAATTTTAAAATATCCTTTCGGGGGTAAAATAGTTTTTTGGCGCGAAGTGATCAGGGGCCGTGGCGAAAGAAAAAAAAAACGAGTTCCAATTGCTATTTAGGGCAATAATTAACTGTTACTGGTTAATTAACATTTTAATTATTGCCGTTAGGCGTGTAATTCCAATGTGGAAATGGTAGAAGATCATCAGTCTAACCCGATGTCCAGCGTTAGATTTGCGAAAATACGTTTCCCGCAGAACTATAGGCTGAGTACTTTAGTCCTCCGGACGCGCACATTTGGAGCGCGGTGGCTGCACAGTACCGCAAAGCCATGCCAAACGTGTTGACGTCACTCAGAGCTGCACACGTCCCACGCACGCCCCTCTAGAGCGGGCGCGCGCCTCCGCTCAATGCCGGCCGTGGCCTTATCTTGCCTCGAACGGAAAGTAGGGCGGTGTGCTCTGAGTGACGCCAACACGTGGGCACCTAGGGATTTTTAACGTGCGCCAAAATCTCGAACGAACCCGGCGTTTTCGCTTTTCGCCTCCACCAGAAAAGCGGCCACCACAGCCGGGAATCGAACCCGTGCCCTTGGAATGTACATTTTCCCAAATATAACTCTGAATATCGGTTTGACTAATCATCGTCTTCAATTTCTACATTACAATCACACGCCCAACTGCAATAATTAAGACGTTAATTAACAAGTACTAGCTGATTGTTGCCCCATATAGCAGCTGGAACTTGTTTTATGATGTTCGCCGCGGCGTCTGACTACTTCACGCAAGAAAAACAATTTTACCTCCAAAAGCATGTTTTAAAATTCCCTGAAACTATCCATATGTAAAGCAACCGATCATGCGTGCACACTGAACACGTGAAAATCGCGCACAAAAATTCACACGTTCAGCGCGGCCTACTGCTTCGCAGATACCAAAGAGCATGCATTTTTTCAGTAACGGAGAAATGCTTTTACTCGCAACTGTCCATTTTAAAAGAGAAGAAGATATTTTTGTATAATGGAGGCTTTTTTTACCTAGTTACCATAATGGCGACCTAGTTTTTCATTAGATCAGCTGTGTATTTTCTGACTTGGCTTTTTTACTATGTCGGAAAAAAGAGTTGCTTTGGTGTCACTTTAGAGCTCTTGCATCAAATACTTCTCGACTGAAACCTGCAGCGCACTTCTATTGCATTCACGTGTATACTCACACTACCCATCCACGAGAAAATTCTCTGCGCGTCCTCGTTTTCATGTGGCATCGACAGACAAAGTTGCGAGACCATCGAAAGATTTTAGAACAACTGTGGTCCATCTTTGATCTTTGAAATCATACATGTCTCCGCTTCCTTTCCCCATGAACGGATTTTTGTGCTTCTGAGAGAGGACTTGGAAGCTGCCTCCATGCAAGCTGTCCGCCATGCTTCTTATATCTGTCTGCAGCCGACTAAAAAAGAGATTGCACGTACTTATGGCCTTGATAGGATAAGGCAACATAGGCCCGAAGAAATTACTGATTTTATAGCTGTGTATTCGTAGGGAAATCGTCACTTTGGTTGCTTTCTTGCTATACACCGCTTTTTTGAGCTTATTTTTGTAGGAAGCCGTGATTTCAATCGCTTAGAGGCAGCAATATAAAACTCCAGGCACATCTTGCAGGACTTGTTCTTTCCGGCATGGTCCTTCTCAAAGACAGCCAGTTGCTCCTCGCACTCACTTCAGGAAAGATGCTTGTTCGAGGTCAACGTAGGCGCCGGGGTCACACCATTTCTGACGTCGCACTTTGTTTGATGTTGTTTTGTGGTGATGAAATGTACCAGAGTGCTTTTCATAAGCTTCTCGCTTCGAGCGTGCGGAGTATGCGAGAGCACTTTCTCCGAATGAATCAACGCGCTGAAAGCTGTAATGCTCTTCAGAGCAAATCTGAGAAAAAAAAATATAGGAACCCCTTATTGTAAGGGTTGTTCACAGCTTCAACGCATCGACCCGCAGTAAGGAGCTTATCTTCCACACGCGCCGCAAGGGAGAAACGCTCTAGAGCAGTCCAGTGCACTAAAAGCCGGGTCACCCAGCGAGTGCCTTAGATGTTTCTGTTTTTCCATTCGAAGAAGTTCATGAATCTCCAGAAACACCGCATTTTTTACGCTTCGCGAAACGCAGCTCACTATCCTGTGCAGCATTTCTACCACGGTTTTTTGCTAACACGCAACGGCAGCACTTCGACCGATATCTGGAAGTTTTCAGATGCACCGAAGGGCGATCAGGTGTTCATTCGCTTCCACCAGGCGTGTCATTACGGAGTTATGTTTTCCTGATTGATGGTTGATTGTAGGGTTTAACGCGCCGACGCAACGCAGGCGATGAGGCTCTCTCTCTCTCTCTCTCTCTCTCTCTCTCTCTCTCTCTCTCTCTCTCTCTCTCTCTCTCTCTCTCTCTCTCTCTCTCTCTCTCTCTCTCTCTACTTTATCGTATCACTCCCCTCTACTTCCCTTCCCATGCACTGGGTTGTATGCAAGTGAGCTCCCTGCCGACCTCAAAATATCCCCAGTGAATTTCCTTTCCTTTTTCCCGTCGCAAACCACAACCACAACCAGGCACGCCGTAGTGGAGGGCTCCGGATCAATTTTGACCGCCTGGGGATCTTTAACGTGCGCCGAGATCTCGTACACACAGGCGTTTTTGCTTTTCGCCTCCGTCAGAAAAGCGGCCGCCACGGCCGGGAACCGAACCCGCGATTTCGTGCTCGAATTGTGTTTTCCTGCCATTATGCTTGCGTTGTCAGAGATTAGACGGATAATATTCTTCAGTGGAATTTCTCTCTTTTTATAACCTGCTGGAGGGCACTGGATAAATTTTTATCCGTCCCGCCAGTGTCATTCGCTGAAAGAAGTTGCAACAACTCTGTCTTCACTTGTGCTGAAGGCTAATCTGCGCACCGTGCCAAAACACAGAGCTGTTTCTGGCTGCTTACGTCTATGCTCTCAACTATTAAAATACAGAACTATACCTTTAGCAGTGCTTGCAATAGATCTTCTGTGTCAACAGGAGCCAGAATGCCAGGGAGTCCTGGACTGAGGACACCCCGCACTGGTCCGCAGTGATCGCAATCCCAACGGATGGAATAAAGTTTTTTTTTCTCCTTCTCCCCACTTCACCCGCGATCATCAACATCATCAAAGAAAGTTGGCTATCCTCAGTGCATTATCGGTGGAGTACAGATGACATCAGGGAGAGGCTGAAAGCTGAAGGAACACGAACAAACAGCTAAAACTCGGACAGAATGCACCCAAGGGGGGTGATAAGGAACGTAATGTGATGAGCTGACCACGCATTGACAATCAGGATTACAAGATGACTATTGAAAGACGGAAGTAGAAGTAGGGGAAGGCAAGTAACTGGATGTGCAGATGAGATAAAAAATTCGGTGGAAAAGAATAGATTACAACGGGCGGTCGGAAGTCTACGTAAGAGGCCTTCGTCTACTGTTGACATACGTGGACGATGGGGACTACGACGACCATGATGATGATTATAAATAATGGGACGCCGGTCAGTTTTGTATGTTCCCATCTGCATTGAGTGCAGGGGGGATTAAAAGAAATGCGAACAACGGAGCGCACAGCCTCCGATGCATGCTGCGCCATCTGGCTGCAAATTCGGTAAACTGCGCGCATGCGCACTTCCTTGAGAGCGTTTGAGAATGGGGCCTACATTTATGGGGCATGCTTGATCAAGAATCAACGCCGGTCGTTTATTTTGAGGTGTTTTTTTACGCCGTGTCGCCACTGAGCAGAATGGAAGTTGAAGGGCATCATGCTAGCCGCAATCCGCCTGCTGCGTGCTTGGCCGCTTGGCTCCCGAATGTAGTACGTATGAGTCTGCTAAGTGGCGACAGAGCATTAAAAGACGCATCAAAGTAAATGACCCGCATCGCTTCTTTATCAAGCATTTCTCATAAATGTAGGCCCCATTCTCAAACGCTCTGAAAGAACTACGCATGCGCGCAGTTTACTGACAGTGCCGCCGTACGGTGCGGCAGGCGTCGGAGGCTGTGTGCTCCATTATTCGTATTTTTTTAATCCCCCCTGTACACTTGGAAATATGCCTGTTAGTGTAAGCATCATTCGATGTAATGTTCGGTCAATGTTATGCCGCTTTTCTGTGAAGCCGGGTGGGACAACTGGATGTGGATGTCTGGTAAGAATAATGAGTCCAACCTTGCCAGTGTAAGAAGTTATTGAGCGTGATACCTGGGTGCTTCTACGGTGATATTTTTTCGACTTTGAGTTATATCAGGCTGTTTTTCTATCGTTAGCTAGCAGTTTTGTAAATAGTGAAATGGGAATAATTTTTCCTTGATAACGCTAATTGTGCACACTTTTCATTACTCCTTGTTCACTTTGGCTTGCCATTCCATGATATCAGTTATAATTATGATACATGCATTTCATCAACGTACATTAAGACAGGAGTCCACATAGCTTTGCGCCAGGCTCCGCGTGCTATGCTTTTTGCAGTGAGACGTACCGGAGTGGTACATCAAGAAAAAAAAAAACAATAAAACATCAGTGGAATTCCAATCTGTGAAGGTGGATGACCAGTGGAGCTGTTTATGGGTTATTGGTTGGCCACAAACTCCCCTCTCAAACCTCGCCGTTAGGCCGGAGAAGCTTTCAGCGGGATTGCAGCCACGCCGTCGTCGTGCGTGGTCCTCCTCTCGGTATTCGCGGTCCCGAACCTCATCGCGCTTGCCTTTGGTGTCGTTGTCCGTGGTCTCCTTCCGCCGCGTTCGCGCCTATTGCGGCCTACTTT
Organism: Haemaphysalis longicornis; assembly: GCF_048455015.1. Classification (NCBI taxonomy): domain Eukaryota; kingdom Metazoa; phylum Arthropoda; class Arachnida; order Ixodida; family Ixodidae; genus Haemaphysalis; species Haemaphysalis longicornis. The sequence goes on along the minus strand of NW_027526203.1, from coordinate 366,925,837 downwards.
TTCTTCATGAGCAGTCTTCACTGTGCAACACACAACGCAGGAAAGCCAGCTTACAAAGAATAAGCTTACGCCGATCTTCGTAAAGTCGACTTGTCAACTTCATGTCGAATTGCTAAAGTTGCTGGGAAGACATTTTGCCGGGGGAAATATACGTCATCTTATATCAAAATATAAAGCCCCGGAGGCGAACTGGTGGGCAAAGAGAGCGGAAGTGCCGAAGCGAGCCTCTAACAGCGCAGCAGCAAAAGCAAAAGCAACGCTTTAGAAGTTGCCTCCGAGCATTGATCTGGGAAGGTAAGAGTATATTGGTTCAATAAATTATAGCTGCCGTTGGAATCCCTAATTTTCCTCGTTTCCAAACACATAGGTCCGCACTACGAACCGAATTATACATATTTCCGAGACTCTTCAGAGCCCTTATTCTCTGTGCGAGAATGTCCACAAACAGGTGTTCGCAGTGAAAGAAAACATCATGCAAAACTATTCTAACAAAGTAGGCCCAATTAAATTCTTAATGCTTAACCCACCTCGGTGGCTCAGTGCCTAAGGCGTTTTGTTGCTAAGCTTAAGGACGCGAGTTAGATCCCGGCAGCGTCGAGGGTTTTTCTCATGTAGGAAAAAAACAAAAACATTGGTTTGCCGAGATTTCAGAGCACGTTAAAATCCCCAGGTGGCCGAAATTAATCCAGAGCTCTCAACGACGCCGCGCCTCATAGCCGAGGTTGAACTTCGGGGCGTACATGAATACCTCAAAATTTAATATTTTCTTTTCATTCCTGGTGAATGTTCCTGACCTCAAGCCGTGATGCAGATTGTTGTATGGTAGCTGCATTAAAACTACATTCCCGGCCATTTTCTAGTGGTCTGCATCCAGTTAAGTCGACCCCGTTAATTTGATTCCAGCTCTGCTAATAAATTTTGTCCTTAGTAAGCGAAAAATTGAATTGAGAGCAGCCAAAATACTTCGCATTACTCTTCAACAGGACCTTTGATTTTAAAGGAATCAGTTGAACGAAGTTGTGTCGTCCATATTAGCATTTTAGATGCAAAGCATCTCTTTCTCGGGGCTATGTCCCGGGTCCGTCCGTTGTCCGCACCTCTCCCCATACAGTATAAAAAAAGGAATAGCGGCGCCCGGTTTTGATCCCACGACTCTCTGGTCGCAACGGGATGGTACACGGTGCTCTTCCCACTACTCTACAAAAACTGGGACAGGAGCAAGTGCTACGAACGCGCCTTATGTCCTTGACTCATTCAAACTACGTCAAGAAGCTACTGATACAACGAAGGCACGCGAAGCTGAACGTCAACGGAAACGACGAACTGAAAACTTTAGAGGAGGATGTTGAATTTCCCGTGGGAAAGCGGTGGCGGGAAGCGCCACGCGCCTTGCAGCTCAACCAGCCCCGTCCGCAGCGCCTCTGATGCTGATTGTGGCAGGATGCCCCTAGGGATCGGCCAACCAAAGAATCCATCACGAGATAGCTTCGCGTTCAACCACCGTCGTCATCTTCCCGTAGGGGAACCGATGAAGAAGAAGAAGAATACAAAGCTGCGAAGAGGAGGGCGTGTACATTGCTCTCAGCCGGTGCACCAATGTCAACAACCTTTACCTCACCAACGCTCACGGAAACTACCGATTCTACCACAGAGACGACAACATCGACAAGAACATAATGGACGAGTTTCGGCGCCTCGAGAACCACCGCCTACTCACCGTAACACAACAGTACTTGCGTGCCTTTGCCACCGGTGTGGACCCGGACGCGGAATTCCCTCTGGCCCTAGTAAACACCAGATCACTCAACATAACGGCAGTACAATGGAACCACACGGAATCGCCACGATGCTACGCATCCTCATCAGGGTTCCCCACGGGAAGACGGTGTAATTTTTATTTTTTACAAGGCTGCCAAGTATTGTTGCATAATTCCTGTGTGAGCGGCTAATTAAAGATACATCGTAGCGCGTCGCACTCAGTTTAAAGCAAAACGGTTTTATACGACTTTTCTGGGACTTTGCTTCTTGTGCCATGCTGTGGATCTGCATTTAGAAAGTTTCTCTGTGTGAATAGCGGTTGTTGGATGTTTCAAAAGTGCCCAGAAAGTCCAGACAGCTCCACCTGATCAGCGTGTGAGCCTCTCTATTGCATCTCGCAGGACATAGTTTGCAACGCCAAAGCGGTCGGCATTAGGGGCTTACCAACATGCTCACGGACTTTAGAAGTTGTGTCCTTTGGAAGCATATGCTTGCGCTTCTGTATAAACTCAAAATAAATTTTCTAGGGCTGCGAGAAAACAGCGCTCGACCAAACAACACACGACAGATTCCTGTCGTATTTCCGGGCCCCGAGTTAGCACAGCCCCTACTTAGCCGGGCCCTTTAATAGGGCCCCGAGTTAACTGAGTGCGTCACCGCCCCACAGCGAAAAAACAGCACTGCGATTAGGGAGCACGCGACGAAAGGCTGTGCGCCAGAAGAGCACAACGACAAAAGGTCACAACGACCAAACACCTCAACGTCAAAAGAACAAGCCTTGTGTTACGACGACTAAAGGGGCAATTGTCTGCCATTTCAATGAACATAGAATTATTTTCAGTGTTAGAAAGGATTTTTGCGAGCCTATTCTTACGATTCGTTTCTCTTTCTCCAAATAAAGCTTCCGATTTCGCTTCTTTCGGAGAACATCGCTTGTGCTTGTGAGCCAACTGTGGCACACCACACGTGGAAGTTTGCACTGCTTATATTTTTATCTCTTATTTCTCGAATTTCGTATCGTAAGTAGTTCGTAATACCTTTCCAAAAAAACACAAAACACTTCCTTTAATTTCAGTTGAAGTGCCGTGCCGTAAAGCCAGAATTCGTCTTCCTGTTTTGTAATTCAGTTCTAATGAAATACGTAAATTTGTTTTCATTACTTTTACAAATACTTCAGTTGTTTCCACATATTGTAAAAGTAGCCGTTACACAAAACAAGACGATTTAGATTTTTCTGTTGAACAGTCTTAAGCATAATATGAATCGCGGCGTATCACTTCCTTAAAGGCATTTTGTCGTTATTTCTGCTTGAACTGCTAAAAATGGTTCCAAAAAAATTTCGTATAGTAATTGACTGGAATACCTTATTTTGTGACAATTTTTCTACACGTGTACCACCCTACTATAATTTTCGTATTTCTGAAGCTTCCATGGCATTCCTTATGACAGCGGGAGAACTCAAAAATAGGGTACCCATCATAACCTTTGCGTAAAACGCACTAACTACTCTTTCTCATTATCGTCGGCGAGTTCGTTTGCGCATATGGCGCTTCAAATAAAGCAAGTGATTTAAATGTCAGAATGCGGCTCTTAAGAAGTAAAGCCAAGTCCTTAGTTCACCGGCTGCTCCCGGGCGCCACAACACTCAGTATACCCACAGAAAGCTTGGTGGAGGATGCCGTTAAGGCAGGATATACCGGTTACCGACGATAATAACCCAAGTCCTCATCACTTTGCTGCACGGATAACCATATCAAATAACAGCTATCGTTATGCGTCTTCTACTAATGAGATCGAACGAAATCGGGATGCGTAAATATCAAGCATCTCCATCCAAATTTCCTTGGATTCACTGCTTCTTCACTGATTTATTACTGATAGCAATTAGATATGACGATTTTGTTTTGTCTTGTTTTGTCAGTTGTGAAATTTTTCCTGCTTTGTTTGTTTACTTCAAATGAATATGCCCTTTTTGTTTGTTTTGGAGTGTCTATTATTGTTGCACTCTTGCTGTCAATGCTTTTTGTAATTATTACCTCTGTATTGACTCATAGAGGGCCCCTGTACAGTCACTGATTTTGATTGATTGATTGATTGTGGGGTTTAACGCGCCGACGCAACGCAGGCGATGAGGCGCGCCGTAGTGGAGGGCTCCGGATTAATTTTGACCACCTGGGGATCTTTAACGTGCGCCGACATCTCGTACACACGGGCGTTTTTGCTTTTCGCCTCCATCAGAAAAGCGGCCGCCGCGGCCGGGAATCGAACCCGCGACCTCGTGCTTAGCAGCGCAACACCTTAGCCACTGAGCCACCGCGGCGGGTCACTGACTTTGAGACCTTGTCTGCAGTGTTTTTACTTATGTACCCGACGCGGATTTAAGGATCATAGTTAAACAAGTTTTTAACTATGAGGCTGTGGCTTGCGTACTTACTCCTACTTTGCCGATTTTCTCACCCACAGACAGGCGATCCCAAAAGCAGACGATATCAAATCTGACCCCATCACCCTAGGAGATTGAGGCATTCCTCAAGGTTCTGTTCTTTGACCTTTACTTTTTAGTATCCCTCTCCTAGACCTCCCTCGTCAGCCCAACGTCATTCCCCGTGTTCATCACGCACTGTATGTGGACGATATTACCATTTCGACTGGCACGGGTTCTTTAGGTAAAATTCAAGATACCCTTCAAGGAACCACTGACACTGTAAAACAATATACCTAATCAATTGGCTTTAGCTGTTCCCCTAAAACATCTGACCTAATCAATGTACGGAAAAGTTCCCCGGCATCCAATAAATAATCGGTTCAAATTACCCTCGATGGTAAGCTTATATATCCCAGACTTTCACTCAAGATACTTGGTGTTACTATCCAGACCAATACACGGAACGATCAGACAGTACCCAAGCTCACCACAGTATTCACTCAAGTCCCCCACATGTTTCGCCGCATCTCCAATCGACATCGCAGCATGGAGGAATGCCTTCTACGCCTTATCCGCGCCTTTCTTATATCACGGGTCATCTACATCACCCCCTATCTAACTCTCAGCAAAAGTGACAGGTAAGCCATTGATCGCCTCATCCGCAAAGCTATACAAAAGGTATTAATCTAGCTATGTCCACCGGGAAAACTAAAATGCTCCGATTAGGCATCCACAACTCGGTCTCGGTTTTCATGGAAGGGAATCTTTCCAGTTAACTCTCCAATCCGCCAGCAATTGCGCATCGCTCGCATACCACGCAATATGCATCCAGAGTACCACACGACCCGCAGTCTAGCCAGACCTTACCACCATGGGACTGCATACGCCCAACAAACCACCACTCGGTACGTAGATGCCACGGCATACCCTCAAGCTTTTGTTGCCAGCGTCACCAATCCCCAGGGACAAGAACTCACCGCCGTTACGACTCGCACCTCCTAACCCCTCAGAGCAGAAGAAGTTGCCATTGCCCTCGTGTTACAAACCACAGAAGAGTACATCACAGTCCTCACAGATTCTCAATCGCCCTGCCGCAACTACTTCACCGGCCGTATCTCTTATCAAGCCCTGCGAATTTTGCGTCAGAATCTCCATGTGTCCCTCGCACACATCGTATAGACTCCAGGTCACATGGGATTAAAAGGCAATGAAGCGGAACATGCCGCGGCCCGCGAATGTGTACTCCGGGCCGTTGCCGACTGCCCTAGTGACTCCCTCCCCTTCGCTCCGCCCCCAACCCTGTCCACGCCTCTCTTCACATCGCCGACATCCTCACCCACTATGGGCTACAACGACGGAAATACCCACCTTCTCACCACACTCTCTCCAGGACCGACGCAGTTACACTACGCAAGTTACAGGCAAACACATTCCCCCACAATACACTCTACCACGCCATGTTCCCTACCCAATACCCAACCGCATGTCAGTTTTGACCAAACATAGGAGCTCTCTACCACATTTCGAGTAGAATGCTCCAACACCCCTACCCAACCGCCACTCCCCAAAATTACCACACAGCAGTGGGTGGAGTTGCTGGCCAGCTCCCACCCCTCTACCCAGCGCATGCTGGTAGAGAGAGCAACGCGAGCGGGTCACCTCCAAGGCATCCTGGACTGAGGACGCTTCTCACCGGGCGGGCGCCCTAACATCGCGCTTGCTGTAAAAATTACGCCCATCTTCCCGCGAGGGAACCCTGATGTGATGCGACGCATCGGAGGGTTCAATTGGCGTTTCCATTGGGTTGATTCTCTAAATCGGGTGAAACGTGTTGTGAACGCGTATGATGCATTCCATCACATGCGGGTGTTCTCATAGGCGGGAAGATGGGCGTAATTTTACTTTAGCGTTTGGAGTGACGCTGGTATTGGATTGTGTCACACCACTCGCTGAAGGGACCGTCGCTTCCATCACGTCTTCATCGGAAGAATCGAGCCAAGCAAGTAGTCGTCAAGCAAAGTGACGCGAAGTCGAACGAGAGCGAGCGCTGACTGAACCGCCGCAGCGCGCTACCCGCTTTATAGTCACAGCGCCTGAAGGAGAGGAGACAGCGGAGGAGAGTCGCGCATGCGCGCACTTGCGCGACGGGAGCGGAGCGAAGCGAGCGAAGCGCGCGCACGCAGCTGTTGTTTATGATAATGAGACGGAGTGAGAGTGTTGCGCACAGCTGTCGGAGAGAAGAGCGGAGGAGAGTCGCGCATGCGCAGGTGGCGTGCGGACGCCGCCGACGCCGACGCAGGAGGGACATGCCTCAGAGCAAGAGATGCGCCGCATCTAATAAATAAAGTTTATGCAATCAATCAATTAACGTCTCCGCCTAACTCAAACACCAACAGGACTTTCGCTTTTACATGACCTCAAAATGTCCACTCCTCAGACCACGGACAGAAAAGGTCTTCCCCAAAATTGGCGTCAATCCATTCGTATCCGCCCTCTTCCCAAAAATATGCATCCCATTTTGCATTCCGGTCGTCGCCACACTCGTAGCCACGCCCAAGAACAAATCTACGGAAACAATTCTAATGTTTAGTACACAGATGCCAGCCCTTACTACAAACCGTCCTATCATTTAGCCATCGTAACCACTAAAGACAAGATCATCACCTGCGCCTCAATCAAGACCTCACCTATCTGGCCCGCAGAAGAATTTGCTGTGGCCCTCCCTATCACTCAAACACCCGCCACGCTTGTAATTACGGACTGTCAAGCCATCTGCCGCAGCTTTTTATCAGGTTACGTGGCCGCACCTACGTGGAATTTCCTGGCTCAACACGCCCCAGACAGAAAGATCGACATTGTGGGGACCCCGGGACACTCCTCACTAACGGGCAATAATTTTGCCCATAGACAAGCCTGCGAACTCTCTTCCCAGGCCTCTGAGGAAACACCAAGTCTCGTTCACGTGCTCACATTTCAAGACATCACCCAACATTACCGCACTTCAAGATAAAATTCCCCCTCCTCACCCTCAGCTCACTACAACAGAAGGAGCAATACTCCGGAGGCTTCAAGCAAACACCTTTCCTCACCCAACTTGGCTACACCGGATATACCTCACCCAATACCCTGTCACATGTAAATTCTGCCATAACCCATGTACCCTCATACACATGATCTTGGGTGCGCACACAACCCAGCTCTCCCAGCTTTACCCACTTCCCTGTGGGTACCCACTGAGCTGTGGTAGAACCTGACGATCAGCGCAGGCTTGGATGCACGGCAACTCCTGGTGTCCAGGGCTGAGAAAGTACGGTCATCCCATGGTCTTCTTGACTGAGGAACCACTCCCACATCACCAGGCTCACAATAAAGTTTTTTCTCCTGCTCTTCTCTCAGTAGGTGCCAGGGATAACTATCAGTCATAGTTTTGCAATAAATTAGCGTTGGTATACAGTGATGCCCGGGTGGGCCACCATAATAATTACATGAATGGGTATAACATTTGTTGTTATCCTGTACTTGTAATAATTAGATGGTTCACCATGGAGTTGTACACATTTAGGAACTCTTGCGTGCTTTCAATGAAAGGGTTCCTCATGGAGGCGTGTGGGGATAGAAAATGGCTGGAACTCGTCCCTTCCTTGAACTATATATACCAAAACGAATTGTACCAAGGTGGTGTGGCCAAAGCACTACTTACTCGTGGCACGTATTATTCGGTAGGTGTAAAGTATACCCATCAGTCAGTTTTATGATAAATAACAGTGACTCGTACGGGAGCCTTGTGGTTGCAGAAATTCCCAACAAATGGCGACGGCTATGCTACGCGGGAAAGTTGAACTTTGCTCCACTTCGAGAAGAGTGTAATTTGAAAAATCCCGCTACCGGAAATCCCGATTCGCCCTGTTACATGGCTGTTATGGCAAAATCTTGTAAAAAAGCTTTTACATATTTGTAGTGGTTACCTATATGAACCAAAAACTTGTTCGATATCTCAACCGTCGCGGCATCAAAACAAAAATTTGTGGAACAATCTTTTAAAGGTTCTCATTCTCTCAATGGGGTAATTTTTGAAAAAAAAAAAACAGCAATATTGAGCTATTACAGCATAATAGGAATGTCGTTGTCAAATTTGAAGTTTCTAAAACCAGCAGTTTGGCATGACGTTAACATGAAAAGTTAAACCTTTCCGGCACGTCATGGGCGCAAATTTTAAAAATCCGTTTCACCATTTCAGCGAAGTCACAGGGAGAAATCCTTAAAAATCGGCTTTGTGCATTTGCATGAATCACATTTACTAGCAAAAACCAATTGGAGAAATCAATCAGTGAAACATTCATTCCAGAATCTTTAAAAACACCCATTTTGTTCCGAAGTGCAGAATCGCCCCAGAATCGTTTTCATAACCCGGGGGATCCAGATTCGATTCCGACCACGGGAAGCGTTTTTTAACAGCGAGGCTGTTGAGAAAATCGTTAGTGTATGGTGTCCGCAGTTAAAAATACCGAGAAAATTTCGAGCGCACATGAGCGCGCGCATGTGAGCGTGTTCATCGCGGTGACCGCCCGGCAGTTAAAAGAACCAAGAAAATGCCGAGCTCTCGTGCGTGCATGCCTCGCGGCGACCGCCCAGCGTCCCCGCCGCACGTTTTTCAAGTCAGGCATACCGTACACTTAGGGGGATAGGCCAAAATTAGCCCAAAAAGCTCCAGCGGTCACCGTAATCGTGGCAGCACTGTCTCGGGACGAGAAAGACACGTCATAGCGTACGCCCCTCTAAGGGGATTTCTATTGAATATCCCTTCCAAAAAAATGGAGGACCCTCACGCTTATGGCAACAATCATGAAGTAAAGGTCGTTGCGGCAGCGAAGAAGAAGCCAACCGGCTGCAGTCATGGCCTTATAAACCGGAGTGTTGGTAATGAAGGTTGCGTACAGCTTCACTACCTTCAAGTCTTGCGCGTTAGTGTGAGGTTCCTCCATTTTTTTTTCTTGAGGCGCGCTCTCCCAACACCTGCTCGTGGGCTCCTTGGCTCCTTCCCTATTTCCCCAACACTACTTGCCCTAGCATGTTACCCCTCTCTACTTCGCCGAGCGGAATTTCCTGTTAGCCCTCCGCCCGCACAGAAGAAAGCTTAAACAGCTCCGCTGTTAAAAACTGGTCTGGTTCAGTTACGTTCACCGACTGCAGACGCTTTAAGAAACTTTATCACAACTACTGCTAGCTCCTGTGAGATACATCATACTGCAGTTCATCGCTACGACGACTCCATCATTACATCGAGTTGCGTTTTGCTTGTCTTCACCGTGGAGTAGTAAACAATTCGGAGTTCCTGTGTGCCGTCAATTCATGGGCTTCCAGTGAAGGAGTATGGTTACAGAACACGGCCATAACTAGTGTGCAATCGGAAATTTTCTGAAACAAATAACATCACGTTTAACTGTGTAGTGCACCTCCGCAACAGCGGTTCCACGCCGCAGTTTCACGCCGCAAAGCTTGCAGCTAACAGTAGTTTCGGCACTGGCTGGTTATATCAGTCGGTTATTTCTTAACAAAGAAGGGCGACGCAACTTTATTTCCGAAGTAAAAATTTTCGAGCACACAAATTTAGAATGTCAGTTTTCTTAAGAGACATACAATAAAGTTGATTGTCTGTCTGTCTGTCTGTGTGTCTGTCTGTCTGTCTGTCTGTCTGTTAAGAGACATAAATTACGTGAATTCATACCACGTAATATACCCCCTTTTGGACAGTCCAGCGCCAAAGAAAATCACAAAACAACCGAAAAACAATACAGCAATGTCGTTCTTTTCCTGCCTTTGCCCTAATGCTGTTAGCTCCGGTATATGCATGTCAACCAAGTGTGCCACTTTTTAGTTAATTCATAATATGATATAATGGCTTCGGCATAGAACAAACTGCTTTCGAATGAGCTTTAACATGTCGCAAACTTTTCCCGCGTGCCAAAGACCTCGGAGCGCAGAGCTAGCAAATTTCGCTACGAAAGCGCATCACTACTTCAAGATGCCTCTTTGTGCCAACGACTGTGCAAAACGGACCATGCTGGTGGAGGAACTATGCTCCTCTAAAGACGTCGGTGGGGTGGTGAACACGTGTTCACGGGTTTCCCCCGGGAACTACGCTAGCAGATACCCAGGAAAGCCGACGACATTCGTTATAGCCCATATATAGAGAAATTCCCGCAATATCGCATCATCCACCGGTCTTTTTATCCCTTCCCGCCTAGTATTCACGACAATGTGCGCGCATGGAGGAGCACCGCTATGTCACAAAATGCGAGAAATTCTCGGCTGCAGACGCTTCTCAACCAGTGAGTGGAGCAAACATGCGTGCACATACGACGGGTGGGCTAACGAAAAGAAATATGAACTTGACGGTTGTTCATTTCAAGACAGTGCACGCAGTTTCACATTCGTACTTGGCCGGCGACCACGCACGAATGAGCACGTATACCACAGATGGACACACCAGCAGCGCATCTTTTGACTTAGAGGAATGAGGTATTTAAGGTGCAAGCACGGGGCCGCAGTGCTTGTCTTTCGATTCTAACAAGAAGCCAGTGTACGACATGAAGCACAGGGGAGCAGCCGATATAACAAACGCTACGAAGAGATCGGGAGGGCGAGTTACTGCACGTGGGAACTACGCGTATTAAGATATCAGAAGCAATGCAACATAACGCAACGCGAACGTAACGTAATGGTGTCTTTTGCAATCAGAACGAGGGCGCTCAACTAGAGTCACAAAAGTAATACAGCTCCGGTCGCCAAACACGTGTCCCAAGCCAAGTGAGGAAGCTGTCGTAGACAGAACTTAGGCGCCAGATCAGATCCGTGTAGAAGCGAAGTACCTGAGCCGCGCTAGCAGTCCCTACACGCAAAGCTGAGCGGACATAACAGGCTGAAGTCAAAATCTTAAGCTTCCGTAGCAACTTAAATTGTCATGCGGAGCTTTTCTCCTAATTGCTGCACCGATAGGCAAGCTGTAATTACGTCCGCCGTCAGCAAACTAGGTTACTGAGTTTCAGGAGAGTTAATAAGGGCTTTTAAATTGGGATCCAAAACAATTTAGCGAACTATATTACCCTGTACTCGATAATGCAGGCCTCCTCGAAGGGTTATCGTGTATAATAAGGTGCATTGGCGGCTGTGTGCCGAGCCGGTCCCGCAACGAAGCGCCCTTATAGAGTAATTTACGAAACGGAAGTCACACGGTCCCTAATAAAGGCACTTACGAAGAGCCGAATTTTTGAACTGTGAGGAAACCTTGACAGTCGTGATATGAAATTTTAATAGTAGTCGTATCATGCGACCTAGCTTTACAAGCGGCAGTTAAAAGATTATTCAGCGCTACTAACGGAGCGATAAAACTAGATAAAAGACAAAAACTAGGAGCGAACATATTTTGTTTCTGTCTCACAAAAATTCCCCATGATAAAAACTAAAATTAGAAGCGCGCCATGCGGAAGACGTAAGCTTATTATTTCTCGTTGCCTACGCTGTAGTTTTGAAGATCACCGGGCCGATACGAATATGCAGTAACGAATAGCGCTGGCGAGCGAAACCGTAGATGTCTCCATGCTGTTTTTGACGCCATGTTGATTTTGGCAAATGTATGTATGTATGTATGTATGTATGTATGTATGTATGTATGTATGTATGTATGTATGTATGTATGTATGTATGTATGCATGCATGCATGCATGCATGTATGTATGTATGTATGTATGTATGTATGTATGTATGTATGTATGTATGTATGTATGTATGTATGTATGTATGTATGTATGTATGTATGTATGTATGTATGTATGTATGTATGTATGTATGTATGTATGTATGTATGTATGTATGTATGTATGTATGTATGTATGTATGTATGTATGTATGTATGTATGTATGTATGTATGTATGTATGTATGTATGTATGTATGTATGTATGTATGTATGTATGTATGTATGCATGCATGTATGTATGTATGTATGTATGTATGACTGTATGTATGTATGTATGTATGTATGTATGTATGTATGTATGTATGTATGTATGTATGTATGTATGTATGTATGTATGTATGTATGTAAACAACTACCTAAATGTATATAAACATGATTCATCGCATTGTTCAAGCAGTGTTTTCTCGAACTCTTAGGACCGCGGTTGCTAAAATAGGCTCCAAAACAGCGATGCCAAAGTAGCGACACCATGAAATTGGTGACAGAAATTCTACGGGACTAAATTAACGCTAAAAACGTGTCGGGGCTATCCAAGATATGCTCTACGTATAACAATGTTGATAACGTTGTCAAAACACTCGCGTAAGCGTCATCAATAGAGAACCTTTGGCAAGAACATACATGAGCTTCAATACTACTCATCGGCATAACTGCGGTCCCTCTCCTACCGGAACGTAAGCTTACGGCGAGAATAGCATAGCTGAAAGCAATATTGTCGTTCCCATATATAGCTGTATGCCGAACCATTTTTCGCCAGACGCTTATTCCCTAAATGTGCTCCACGCTACTCCTATGCAAAGCATCTGCGGCGCCGCGTCGATATTGGGGCGCTAGTATTATATCGACTCTAGCACCATCCAGCAATGCGCAGGGAACTCATTTGTTTAACTGAACAGGTATACTACCATGACCAATGCAACGCGAACGGGAAAGGTATGAACCTGAACACACGCAAAAAAGTAACATTTCAGGAAGTGAAATAATATTGTCCGCTTCTGCAGCCCAGCGCATTTACAGTGGGCGATGACCGCAATTGATACCTATAAATTAATTATGCCATTAGTTGATCATGAACCAGCGAAAAATCTGGTTTCGTGAGTTTGGATGCATAGCGGCCGTAACACCTTGATTTCTTTGTCGCTGATAGTATACGTCCCGTAGGTCATGCTCACAAGTTAGTTTCGAACTAACTTTCTTGCAGTCATTCCCAACGCAACGTCGACATAATAAAAACCCTTAGTCGCACCCATATGGCAACTACATTTTCGTTGTTTTTTGTTTTTGTAATCAACTTTGGAATAATAGGAATAAATTTAGTTCGCTTAGATTATTATTAGGCTGCTTTTTTTTTTCATCACCCCTGCTCGGACAAGCCTTCTGTTACATAATGGCACTGGCCCTGTGACAAAAAAATGAATAAAACAGGGCGTTCAAATGAGGTTAACGTTATATAGTATCTATGCAGCAGGAGTACTTCGTGACTTACGGAAACCTAGTATGACTCAATTGTTTATGGTCTCAGAAATCCGGGGGATTTTTTTGCTTTTGTTGTGGCTTGAGGAACGAGAACTGCTCTTGATCTTTCCTTTTCTTTAGGAAAGTGACAATGTTGAAGCGCTTTGCGGAAACATGTCCGGAAAAATGGGCAGAAATGCAGAGGATTGTACACTAATGGGCCGTATTCTTACTGCACTTGTCTTTGTTATGAATTTTTATAGCCAGATCTGAATATGGCAGGCGCGTACATTGGCATTCATTGTTTTATTTATTTATTTATTTATTTATTTATTTATTTATTTATTTATTTATTTATTTATTTATTTATTTATTTATTTATTGTTTTTTTAATTGTTTATTTATTTACAATAGTGCCACTCTCATTCGAGAGCATAGCAGGTAAACGTACATAATGTGCGTGCAAGAAACGGGTGAATCAGCAGGCTTCGTTACTGAGAAAAGAAAGAACATATGCACAGAAAGACACAAATAATTACACATATTTACACATACGCACGCGTATATTACAAGCTGTAGTAACAAGAAAAAAAGTATAAACTAAGAAACAAATAGATCAAACAGGTAGGAATAGTGCTACTACAAAGCCACAGGAACAAAAAATACACAAGAAACGAGCAGTTCTGAGAGCTACAAACGCCACACATGCATTAGCCATGTTCGGTTCGCGCAACAGTAAATGTTATTCGTGTACTAAAAAGTCTAGCATTTGGTTGAACTTAGATAACGAGTCAGTGCTTGTTATCCCCGCATCCAGTTTCTTTTGTTTTGTTTCGCCAACGACATACATTTACACTATTATAGCAATTACCTTCCTTAACGCCGCGGACTACGCATTTCTGTGCAAATGCAGGCGCTACGTGGTGGCTCCATTGTCATGATTTTTCCCCACACATATACATATATATTGTGTTACATGGCGGCAGGACGGAGATGAGACGAACGATGAGATCGGGTGAAGCGATCTACTTACAATATTTACTTAGCGGCTGTTGTCGTTGTTGTTGTTCCACGTCTTATGGCGCATACCCACGCGGGGGATTGGCCAGGAATCGAGCAAGAAGGGGGCTAATTCGCCCGCTCACAACCTAAAAGTAGATACCTATCCGCTGGCATCCAGTAACTGCGCGATATTAGAAAGAAGAACTGGCTAAAAATTGAAAGTTGCGGTTGAATTTCAGAAAACATCCCCGTAATAATAAAGGCTAACAAGGCAGACGCCTGGTCTGGGACACATGTGCATGCATGGCTGCAGCCACCCCTCTGTGACAATATCCCAGTGATGTGGCCCCTAGCAACAGCAGTACGGGCATGGAGATAGGAAGTCCAATTCGTTGTAATGGCCTGATAAGGTGACGTTGTCTTATCATTGAAAAACCGCGGCAATGTAATAAAAAGTTATGTAGTGTCTCATGTTAACCGCAAATGGCACATAGGGCGGAGGAGGCGAGACCAGACCTGTGCATATAGAAGTCCAGCTGGGGGACCCTACATCTGAAGTTGGTTAATGTTACCTCACATTGACGAGATTCACAAAACGGGGATTCCAATTATGTTTTAAATGAGCATACTCTTCAAAATTAATGATGACCCCTTCCTGCGTACTCATTAGGCGCTGATATCCACGGAACCTTGCTTCTGCTATACTAGCCGGAACAGGGCAAAGACCAACCGAAGGACCATCCAAAGACGATCGCGTCAAGGAATCAGCCGCTTCATTAAGGAGAAAACCTTTGTGCCCGGGAACCCAAATGAGGCAGATGTCCCGCAAATGGGAAGGCACAGGAAAGTTGAATGCACGGATCAGGGTGGAATTTTCAGATGAAGCCAAAGCGGAACAGACCGATAGAAAGTCAGTAATTATAACTATATTAAACTGCTGCGGAGGAACTTCTTTTAAAGCCAGTACTACCGCTACGAATTCGGCTTGAAATATTGGAGTGAAGCCTGGTAACCGCAGCGAGACTGCCCAGTTCAGCTGTGGACTAAAAATGCCCACACCTGCCCTCTATTCACGTTGCGATGCATCAGTTGCCATAAATGCGTAACCATTCAATTTTGCCAAGTGGTCGTTCAGGATTCCTGTAAGTAGTCTTGACGAAAGTATTTTGGCGTTATTGGTAAAAATATTATGAAAACTTAAAGGCGCTGGAGGGACCTAACAGGGCATTTGCATTACTGTAGGAATGTTGATTTTCAATTGAGAAAGTAATACCTGGGCGTAAACACACTGAGGACGAATGTGCCGAGGCCACCAAGAGTTGAAAAACAGTGCAGGACGAGCTACCAGCAACGAAAAAAATCGGCGTTGTGGCGATTCAAAAATCCTCATAATAGCACAGTTAAGAGTTGAACCCGCGCCTCTAGACACGGCATGCGTGCCTCCAGATACAAGACGTTATTGGCCACGCACCTTGGGTGGCCGAGGCACAATCTTAGGGCACGTCGCTCCAATATACTTAGCTGGTTGCGTTTGCAAAGGGCTGAGCCAGAAAAGAGAACGCAGCCAAACTCTAATAAGGGACGCATGTACCCATTGTAAATGAAAAGTAGTGTGTCCATTCTCATTCCAAGGCTCCCGTTGCTGATTCTCCTCAACAATCCAAGTGCCCGTTCTCCTTTGGTCACGATATGATTTATATGGGGGCGCCAATCCAGTGTACTATCATAAATGACACCCAAGTACTTCAACGAAGCTACCTGAGGTATAGTCTCCTCGCGACACGTCAGGCATGGAGCGGATACCGGGAACACAAGGACAGCACACTTATTGACATTGATGTCAATTTCATGTTTGCCGTACACCTTTCGATTGAACACAAATAGGCTTGTAACGTTTGATACAGGACATGAATGTCTTCATCCGCAGAAAAAAAGGCTATATCGTCCGCGTAAACGTAGGTAGAAATTTTCTGGTTTATTGGAATGGAACTCAGTAATATATTAAATAGTATGGGGGAGAGGACCGATCCTTGAGGGACGCCCCTTGTCTAAGATATAGTCGAGAACTTAAAACTATTTTGTGAGCAAAAGAACTTACGATCAGATAAAAATTGCTGAATCCACGAACGGATGTACTGGGGAAACCCACATTCCGTACGTTTGGCTATCAGGACACTATATTCCACGCTGTCGTACGCTTTCGCAACATCCAAGGTGACAAGGGCGCCTACTGGTTTATTTCTGCGCGCAAACTGAATACGGCTCTCCAAGTCAACATGTGCTGACCAAATGGAGCAACAAGGACGGAAGCCAATTTGGTGAAGGCTAAGTATATTATTACTAGACAGAAACTGAATTAAACGCCCGTGCAAAATTCTCTCCATCAATTTCGCCATGTTGCTTGTCAGTGCGATTGGGCGAATATTGTCCGGAAAAGTACCTAGGCTGGGATTTTTTAGAAGGGGGACAACTTTTGCAATTCTCCAATCTGCCGGAATCCATGATTTCTCCAATGAAGTATTTATGATATTTAACAAATCGTTAGGAGACTCTTCAAACAGTAGCTTTATCGCGGGAGTAGAGACACCATCGGGCCCTGGGGAGGCTCCCGACAGCCGCATAACCATTTCCCTAGCTCCGCCATCGTGACAGTGGAGAAGTCTAAAACTTGGACGTTTTCTAGGGCCATGGGTGCTAAAGCACAGAAGAACCTGATTTGTAATTTCTGGGCGACCTTTTCGAGCGAATTCAGAAGTTTATTCGGCGTTTCCACGATTGAAACATCATTAGTTTTATGAACGAAGCTCTTGCGGTTCCGCAAAAACGCAAAAAGAGAACACCGGTTTTTTGGTTCTGACAGCGCGTAGAAGAATTGCGTATAATGCAGTTGCTTTGCTGTAGAGATAGTTCGGCGAAACACAGCGGAAAATATCTAAAATTTGTCCAGTTATCAGGGATCTGATTGTGCATAAACTTCTTCTATGCCCCTTTCCTACGCCGATAATCTCTGGTGCAGTCCTGGTTCCACCAAGGGCTTATACCATCTTTCTTGGCTGAAGCTACAATCAATTCCGATTTCTTTAGTGCGATTTTCAGCATGGCTGTTACCTGCATAGCCCTATTTTCCTAAGATTCCTTCGTCACAGCTGTAAAGGGCGAACGCAATTTTTTGTACACCGAACGCGTAACACGTTCCGGTGTACTTGGGCAGACGGCTATTTAGAAAAGAATCGGTATATGGTCGCTAGTCGTAGGGCAATCCACTGTACTCCACGACGAGACTGACACACCCTTCGCGAACGTTAAATCTAAAACTGAGCGCGTTTGGCTTCGAAAAAATGTCGCCCTGCCCGTGTTAAAACAAAGAATGTTATTGTTTTACAGAGCTCGCACAAGGTGAGTGCCAGGCACTCCGTCGTCATCGCCATCGTTGTTGGTTGAAGGAGCTGCGAGTCATTGCCCACCTTAGTCCCGTAACAATATATCTATTAGTAAAGTGTGGGAACTGAATATAGCCAGGAAAGCGAAAGGGAAAGTGTGACAGGCCATTTTTTTTCTTTCTGAAACAAATATGTATTTTTAAGAAAGAAAGAAAGTGGAGAAAAGCAAAGCCGTTGGTGGGATCCGAACCCACTACCTCCCGAATACGCGTCTGGTGCGATAGCCACCACGCTACGGGGTCGACCACGCTGGTCGAACAACGCTTGTCCGACCACTCTCAACACGTCGTAGACACTCGAGTCACGGCCCGGGTGTTAAAAAGAAGGTCCCCTTCACCCCGAGTAGTCCGAGGGGCGCTGGCTACCACCCCCAAGTGCAGGAAACAAAAATACCTTAACATAAATACCCGAGAAAGTGGTGGGGAAACAGCCCCGCCAGTAGCGTAGTGGTTATCGCACCAGACCGGTATTCTGGAGGTCGTCGGTTCGGATCCCAGCCGGCGGGCATTTTTTCATCACTTTCTTTCTCACTCAAAAAATTGTTCATCTGTTTCTATGACCCACCACAACCTCCCCTCTGCTTTACGCGGTTTTCTTGACTGCCTACCCTTATTTTCTATTATATATATATATATATATATATACAGTCAAACCCGACTATATCGAACCCGTTTACATCGAATTATCCCATATATCGAACAATTATTGTGCACTATAATGTTACCGGGAGAATATATAGCAAAAAGTACGGCTACATCGAACAAAAAAGGCAGCCGCAACCTATATATCGAACTTCGGCAGCGCAAGATTGCCCCCGAAGTTGGCTTTCCCGCGCGGCAGCTGGGCGAGCTGCCTACGCCTCCTCCCCCAGTTTGAAAAGTCACTTAGCCCATGCGCTCGCGCTCTCGCTCGCTCTGACAGCCACGCCCTGGAAATAGTGGTTGGACCACACTCTCCCGCTGTCTCGCCAGTCTCGCGCGGCGGGCTCTCTCTCCCCTCGCTTCTACGCATGCTTCCCTTTTCGTGTTTTCGCGGTTGACGACGCATCGGTACGCCTTGTTCATCTGTGTTCAACTGTGAGGACTCGACGAGTTCCGCCCCGCCCCCATGTTCCGATGCTCTTCACGCGCTGAGCGTTCTTCACCGCCACTGCGCGGCAATAGAAGGCTGTGGGCTCAGCTGTTTCGAGTCACTTGACAATGTTGAAAAGTGTGTGCTCAACAATGCTTCGAAAATGATGAAGCAAAAGAAGATCGGAGACTATTTCTCGCGCTAGTGTGCCCGCGGAGCATGTATCTTGCAAGTAAACAACAGTTAGTGATGAGGTACGTTCTGTGCATTGTCAAATTCTTTAAACATTATATATCGAATTATATGATATATCGAACTAATGACCGTTTTTTGCGAGTTCGATATATCCGGGTTTGACTGTATATACAGTCGAACACGGATATATCGAACTCCAAGGAGACCGCGAAATAGTTCGATATATGAAAAATTCGATACAAAAAATATGGGCTCTGAGACTTCACCTATGGCGGACGATCACGTACCGATCGTCGCATTCAAGAATGACAACTAATTCAGCACTCACGACGCAACAGGACGCTTTATTTCCGTGAAAAAAAAATCGCTGATCTTGGCCTGCTTCTTCGTCCTGGAAATGAAATTAAAGACGCTGGTCTCGATCTTCTCGAGGCTGCACAACTAGAAAATTCCAGCAGTACGCTGCGCCTTCGCACACCATGCACAACACGCACGCAAAAGAAGAACAGCGTGCACGTACCACAAGAACTTTGAAGGTAACAATTCCAAGGCTCTCTGAACAGACTCCAACAAAGCGCTCGCAATGGTCATCTCCGAGAGAAACAGTGATCTCCGAAAGGTGCGGGACAACTCGCCCAACAGCAGCAACAGCAGCAAAATTCAAAAGAAGGAGGAGGCCGCCAGCGCCTTCGTTCAACACCACCTATCAAGGCCTGCGGAGTGCCGCCATGACGTCACAGGGCAGGGGCGGCCGCGCGCCGCCCGCAGAGCACGGAAGCGGAGGCAATGAACAGGTTTAGTGCCGTGTCACTGCAAAAATTGTGGGATCGTAGTATTCTGTTTCTGTTCCCGTGCTTGTACATGACCCCATAGTTTGCCGACCATGTAACGCCAAGCTGTGTTGTTTGAGTAAACATATCGGTGCCCACAAAAATCGTTTGCACTGTTGCTCGCGAATACTTTTTTGTATAACCATTAACCGCACTAACTATATATCTATAAGACAATAGTAGACTCCTCATTGATTACATTGTGGTGTATACAAGGGATTTAAATGTGCTGCACATGCAACTAACTCTCACGTTTTTCAGCTACAAGCGCAAACGAGGAGAAGTTGGACAGTTTAGAAGTGAAGTTATAAGCACAAAACATTAACACACGAAGCACACGAGCTCGTTTTGGATATTTTTTGGGCAGTAGAATGCAATACATGCTAAAAGACTCAACGTAAAGCTAAATTTGAATTTTATCTGTTCTTATTTTAAATATGTTCTTTTTGTCACGTACCAACAGCATCATTACGAGTATTTTGTTGTAACATGCACACCATATTCAACTTCACTGCCATGGGCCAAAAAGCGCTGTGAGAGCGTAATGCAAAGCATGACCGACAAATAGGATTATTATACGACTAACTGGCTGATCATTCGTGGACGCCATTATAATACCCCTGCCATGTTCTATTGTGCACGGAGGTGTCTGCCAGGGCCGTACCCAGAGGGGGGTTTGGGGGTTCGAACCCCTCCCGAAATCTTTTCCGGGCAGCATGTAAACAATACTTACTGCTGCTTTCAGCAAAACTACCCCTTCCCAAAATTCATAACCCCCCCCCCCCCCCCCCGAAAAAAATTCCTGGGTACGGCCCTGGTGTCTGCAGCCGATGCCTGTAAAAAGAGTGGGTTGGTAAGAAAAAGTTTCTCCTCAATAACGACTTTTAATTTTTTTTTTGAAATCCATTAGAAGCAGTCCTTCACACACTACGCTGAAACTCGAAGGGTGTCAGGACTATTTATCGTATTTCGCAGGAAACGATGCGACCATTCGAACTATTGCGCTTATCCTAAATTTGAGGGCATGTTGCTCCACATTCAGATAAAAGTATCACCACAAAATTACTCGAATTTTTTTATGGACCAGTTCACGTCAATCCTGAGCCATTTACTTTTTGATACAGCGCGTAAAGTATTTATTGGGGAATTAATACGTCTAGATTAGTGAAACATGTGTTATTAGGACTGTCTTTGTGACTTCTCGGCAAGAAACCATTTTTTTTTGCAGCGAAACATCCTAATGATACCAGCTATCTTTTAAAAGCACGCAGATCGAACACTACAAATGCATTTATGATGTCTTTAAACGGATTTATTGCACTAAAAGAACACCAGTGCTGCTGTGAACACAGTGACTCACTTACTCAGCGTTCTTCTCATTCAGTCGGCAACAAAAGTTCTTAAGCAGAATGTTTGTACTGCACCACAGCACATGCTTCAGCAGGAGCTCACCCTGGAGTTCAGTGTAGGTGGAAAGTCTTCTCGGCGTATTGCACGTATCCATTTTCGTCGCTACTCGTCCTCTTGAGGAAACCGAAACACCGGCACTTTACACTCTGGTGTGGAATTTCCGCGACACCACGGAACTGATCACTTGCTCGGCATCACAAATATAGTGCGCACCATCCCGGCAGAATGACAAATGACAGACACGAAAAGAAGCGTGGTCAGGATCATGCGCGCAGTACCATGCACGTGGGTGCAGTGAGAAAAAAAAAAAGCTGACTGAGAACACAGCAGTTTCAGTTTACATGCGCTGTCGAAAATAGTGCGGGGTAGGTATCATTCAACCTCCGTCGAACTTGCTTGCAAATAAAGGTTGTAACTTATAAACTTTTACGTTATTTTTGTCCACAATTTACCAAACAATCTGTTCTCATTCTACCGCAAAATATATATCGATATTTGTTGTCACTGCGCGAACTGACACAAACACGGGCATGCTGTGTGGCACTACTTGAACCTCTTTGCCCTGAAGGAAACTTGTTGTGAGGGGTGGCTATGAAAATTCTGGTAAGTTGTGGTTAGTGAACCCTGCCGCCCAGCCACTACAAAGGATAAGCCGGGAAGTTATGCTGAGTGGGCGCGCCTTTTCTTTTCGTCCCCTTTTCGTTGGGCTTTTGTGGGCCCCACCGGTAGGCAATTAACGTGTCTCGCGACAATGGGCGTCTTTCTGCTCCTGCACGTACCTACCTGCGCCGGGACGGGGGACAGAGGAAGGGGTGGAAGGGCCCACGGAAAAGCTAGCAGGCGACGCCAGCAGAAAAGTATTTCGGCTTTGCAGGGAAGACGACCATGTGCTTTGCCAAGAAGCCGACTTTTTCAATCAGCCCCCACCCGCCCCAGCCCGATGACGTAGGCCGCGTCGCGCAAAAGAGAATTTCGGCTTTATAGTCTAGGTGGTGTTGCTTCGTTCCCTCTTCCCTTTCCCAAGACGACATCAGGGGAAGACAGACCCAGAGAAAGAGAAAACAAAACTCTTTTTCGGCAAGCCGGGGAGAGTACGCAGCCGCAAAAAAAATGACGTGCGCATTCGGGGAATCCCTACCTCGCACTGTCACATTTTCTGAGCGTTCAGGCTTGTGTGCCTAGAGAGATTTAGCATACCGGGCTCCGTCCGCTAACGCTACGGCGGCCGGTAGCGGGGCCCGATTGGGCAAGCGGAAATTCGTTCCGGTAGGGGGGATTAGTTCCGCGAGCCAGTCTTCGCCATGCCCGCGCATTCCTCCACATCCTTCTCCACCTCAATCGGGGGTGCAGCAACCTCCGAAGAGAACCTTCCAGCTCGCGCGGCGTTCGATATACCCAATGTCGCTTAAAATGCGGTTCGATATAGACGTACGAATTCCTATACTTTTACACAGAATTTTCCAGGGGATAATTTATGAGTTCGATATAGACAATAATTCGATATACCCGTGTTCGACTGTATATATATATATATATATATATATATATATATATATATATATATATATATATATATATATATATATATATATATATATATATATATATATATATATATATATATATATATATATATATATATAGGGAGTAGTAGAACTTTGAAGATGGTAGAGAACACAAGAGAAGAAAAACTTCGAACAAGGTAAAAGCACGATTGTGGCCTACGTTTCAGCAAAGAGAACTTGCTTAGGAAAGCAAGTTCTCTTTGCTGAAACGTAGGCCACAATCGTGCTTTTACCTTGTTCGAAGTTTTTCTTCTCTTATATATATATATATATATATTTATATATATATATATATATATATATATATATATATATATATATATATATATATATATATATATATATATATATATATATATATATATAGTAAAATCCGCTGAACCTAACGAGATAAGCGGAGTTTTGAGTTAAGCGAAGGGCCGAAAATATATGGTCAGGTCAGTCATATAAGGGCTAGTGCTGGTAAAAAAAAGCAAGGCAAAATAATTTACAGGAAAAACAATTTTTTGTTTCGAAGAAAGAACTGCCGAATGCTCGCATGCTTCTCGTTTGCATCTGGTTCCAGGACAGCGTTCTCAAGCTGCTCAATGCGTCGCATCAATTGTAGCGAAGCAGGCGCAGCATGCTTCTTGTTTCTGCCGTTTTAGACACTTCTGCGGGCTCCTCGATGTCCGCATAATCAGCTGTGTCGTCCATAGCTATCTCAACAATGCAGGCGGAGGACAGCACTCCGGTAATGGGGACATCGGCTTCATACGGACATGTTCGGCGCGTAGTAGAAGCTAAGCGTTTGAACGGAGACCTAATCAGCTGCCTGCAGTGGACATTGCTTTGTGTCTTCTCTGTCACGATTTCAAAATATCCGTGGTCCCCTGAAAAAACGTTTCGAAATAAAGGGGGGCGAATATATAGCGCATATGGGAGGTAAATGCCCGGCGAGAGAAAGTTTCCACTTAACCGATATTTCGAAATATTCGATTTGGAGTTATCGTGGGATTACTGTATATATATCGACAGGAGAGAGATATATATATATATTATTATTATCTATATATAATATTGCTACTTTTCTTTACTTTTATAAAGTGGGAAAGCCATGGACCTCTTTGTTGGTTGCTCATTCATCTGGGGTCCTTTTTTCACTCCTACCTCGCTAACCATCTAAACGTTTAGGTTCGTAACCTTAAACAGTGCTAAGTTTATGCACTTGTCATTACTGCTGTTTTGTTGGTCGCCTACTTCCAAATCTCAAATATTAGCGTTCAACGAAGGAGTTGAGGTGATTTTTCGCAGTGACCATTTCAAATGCGGGCAATAGATGAGACGTGAATCATTTCGGCTGATAACACTGAAATTTTGTTCTTATATAAGATTGATCCACAGCGGATGGGATTTTTACCATTCATGTCACCAGCCACTAGCATTAAAATTATATTTTACACATTAATAAAGGCTGCAGTAACGTCATAGCTTTTTTATGTATAGTTGTAACGGTAGTTGAGATTTCATTACTTTTACTGCGAACTTGTCCCGCAATATTTCTTCTACGGAGATAATCTGTAAAATTATTATTAAAAATCAATACTTCCATCACGAATTGTTATAGCCGTCTTTGATATGTCTGCGGAAGCTACTGTTCAGTGTTTAGTGGAAAGCGATTACGGTATTTCTAGAAGCGTGGTTTTCAGTTCTGCACACTTGGAATTATATATTTTGTGGCTTCACGGACGTATATGAGATTATGTCGAGAATATTTAGTCTTTTTAATGCCGGGAACCTGGTAAGTAGACATAAAAAGATTAGTAGCTATTAAGATGTATGAGAATGGAAAAAGAAAACACCAGTAAATGTTTAGTTCGGGAGAAAATGGGTTTAAACAAGCAGTATAATATTAAGTCTGAGAAGGTGAAGATTCTTATCGTAGTTGTTCGGATCCCTAGGGGCCTAGAAATCTCGAGTTTCTATTGTTATGCAAGGACGCGCACGCGTCCTTGCATAACAATAGCTGTAAGTCGATAGGTGTAACAATAGCTGTAAGAGCGGTAAGTCGACTTTACTATGTGGGACAGTTCTTTCCGGCCTCTGTATGGTCAAGTCGTCGTTGTACTCATGATTTGTTCTCATATTAAGCTCTGGAATTCCTCAGTCTGGTGGTGACGTTCACCAGAACAGTACATGTAGCACAGCTGGCACACCAGGGACACATTTTGGGTGTGTCCATAATTAGCGCACTTGTCGCATCTAAGAATTAATGAAGTTGTAAAGGCGCCCGCTACCGACTGTCCGGTGGGCCAACCCTAAGAGTGCCTCGCAGGCTCTTTTTCTACTGAGCAATACGGTGTTTTGCTCATCCACCCGCTTTCGATTTCTATTTCAAATATTTTTATTTGAAATTGAAGTTGTTACGGAGAAAAAAACTGTCGGAAGATCGATTCGGTGTCAATGTCCTCTTCTAAGCGAAGTCCTTTGATCTTTAGAAGTTTCTCCATGGAGTGACTTGTCCCGTAGCTCTAAGCAACCCGCTACTCTTTCTCCTCCTGGACGAGGACCATAGCCAATCTAGACGTATGCCTTTCAAATAAAAACGTTTTGTTTCATCAACAGCTCCATGAGTTGCTCTGTTTCTAAGTCGTTCTTCAATTTTATTTTTGATTTTTTTTGTTTTGATCTTGTAATCCTTCCTGCAAGGTTGAAGTTACGACGGCACCATCTCTCGCTAGACGTATGTTGAGAACTTCGAAACGGATCTTAATTGGGTCTATGTTCTTCTGCTCTCGGGCCATGAACTCGTTCGTTTACTGTGTTCTTATAATGATAAAACTTTCCTTTACTGATGTCTTTGTTTTTCTTGACTTCCTATCTTTTTGGTTAGCGTATCGATTTTCATCTCTTGTTGGTGCGAATTATTTCGCGTCTGGCCACGTTGAGGTTTGGATCTATTCTGTTTCGTGTTTCATCTTTTAATATGTCTTCTTCTGTTGCTCTCAATTCTTTTTTCAGAATCTAGAGCCACGACCCTAACATTCACACGCTTTGTGCGCATCCTGTAGAGTTCGGCTTTTTCGCCTGACTGTTCAGCTGAGGGGATCGAGGTTTTGGAGTCCTGTAATTTTGATGGTGTAGATTGTTTTGCGAAGCTTTCTCATCAGAACTTCCACCCCCAGCAGTTAGTTCGTCTGCCCACGTGACGTTTCAGTTATTTCGTTAGCTGATTTTCCTTTCATTGGTTTCGCTTCCTCTTATTTGTCATCCGTGGTTGTGTGTTCTTGCAGCGTCTTTGGGTTTCTCATTTTCATTTCTTCCTTGAGTCGCATCACTGTAAAAGTCATTTTCTAATGTAATTCAAAGGCACCGGTCCCATAGAACCCCCGTTGTTCCTCCCTAGAGGGCACTCTCATGGCCTGGATATCAAAGACTTATAGCAGAGTGGAGGACAGTACACGTTACGCAACCCGCACCTTTGCGCTTGCGCAGAGGCGGCGAAATCTCTTTTGCGCATGCGCAGGTGCACCGACCGTGAACCAGGTGCTGTACGGGGACCAGTTCTTCGCTCTGTTGTAACTCTTTATTATGGTAACATCCCCGTGATGAAAATCGCGCCATGCTTTATTTTATGTCGGTCTACGTCGAGTCGAGAGCAGCGGAGAAACAACACATGCTCAGGTAAACAACAATGGGATTAATATATCTTATCTAGTGTGGTATTAGCCATGTTAATCAGCTAACCCTATGCGCTCACCCGACTCCTGCGTCCACTAAATCGACAATGTGAATTATTTCTTTCCCAGTGAACCCTACCACGCCATACGTTACGCTTGGCTTAAACACACAGCTAGATCTCCAGAAAATAAACAGGAAGCCGTATAAGCAAGCCACAGGACTCTCGGCAAGCATCTCCACCGAACGACTACTCTGACTTGGCATCAACCACTCTGCCGAGCAGCTAATATAGGCGCACCTCTCCAGTCCAAGATTAAGGTTAGGAGAAACAGAGACGTGGAGGATAATTCTCTCACGCATGGCACTGTATACCCTACTCCATTAAAAAAAAAATTGTGCCCGTCTTACCCCGCAGTATGCACCCTGTGCATCACGAAGATCGCAGAGGTCCGATCCCGGACAATATTTAATACAGAGGTCGGCAGGCTCACTCACGAGTGCACTAAGACACCCCCCCCCCCCCCGCCCCCCACCCGCAGCGGTGGCTCAGTGGCTAAGGCGTTGCGCTGCTGAGCACGAGGTCGCGGGTTCGATTCCCGGCCGCGGCGGCCGCTTTTCTGATGGAGGCGAAAAGCAAAAACGCCCGTGTGTACGAGATTTCGGCGCACTTTAGAGATCCCCAGGTGGTCAAAATTAATCCGGAGCCATCCACTACGGCGCGCCTCATCGCCTGCGTTGCGTCGGCGCGTTAAACCCTGCAGTCAATCAATCAATCAATCAATCAATCAATCAATCAATCAATCAATCAATCAATCAATCAATCAATCAATCAATCAATCAATCAATCAATCAATCAATCAATCAATCAATCAATCAATCAATCACCCCCCCTCACAGCTCATGAGCGAATGGTGAGTGAGCCTCACCATCGTTTTGGACTGGCGAGTGTGAGTGCGAGTGACTGCGAGTGAGTGTAAGCCCCACACACAGTCAGCCCCACTCACCACTGGCGAGTGCGAGTGCCACTCGCCGTGAGCCCCGCTCACCATTCGCGAGTGCACTCGCGCAATTCGCGCCATTTGCTGGGCTTACGGCTGTGAGTGCTGCTGTTGCGCTTGTAATCGCTGTTGGCTATAGCTGGTATTCATTGAAAAGTTTAGCGGGCGATTTATTCGCTTCGCAACACTGAAAACCGCCATGTCCGTGTCCACTGTGCCAGCGCATGCCCTTTGCGCCCGCATCTCGCAGAACAAAAGAACACACCAGCATACATCGTCTGCTGCGTTTCAATCCGATTATATGAGTGGCGTCAACAGATATATTATTAATCGCACTCACATTATGTGGTGGCTCTCTACCTGACCTCGAGCACTTCGCATCACGGGAGGAAGAAACCGCGGCTGCGAAAGGCGCGCACAAGTCCGACGCTGCAGTTGGCTGCCGACGCGGATATTCACGCAAGTGCACCCGCACCGTATCCACTTCTTTATGTCTGGTAAGTGCCCTCTAATACGTGGTTGAGTAAAAAAAACGAATAATTTATTTGGAGAAATGTTTCACGCCTACGCCGATGTAGCGCTGGATTTCTCGTGCGCTAAATGATTCACGCTCAGCAAAACAACTCCCCTCTGACATTAGAGCGCGGCGGCTGGCAATCCGCTTATCTCCGGCGGCGACTTCATACGTGTATAGCGATAGGTAGACCGTACTGTGCTACGCTCAACAGTACTTGGCGTCGAGGTATTACTTTGCGTTCAGTGGAAAACAGTTTGGAAATGATGCAGTTCCTTCTGTCACACGGACCACTGCGCTCACGTTGCAACCTAAATCAAGCCGGTATACTTTGGCCGGTGATTTTCGGTCCGGCCTTTTTCCGGCAGCCATGTTCGGCCCGTGTCCAAATGTGGGCCTTTTGGCCGTATTCGGCCGTACTCCCACGGCTGTCCAACGGCCAGTGTCCGTCGGCCAGTCGACCGGCTTACGTTCATACGGCCAGAATCCAGCCGAAGGGTTCCGGCCATTCCAAAGCCGCCCGTGTACGGCCGAAGTACGGCCACCGGAGGACAGCCGAGATGCGATCGTCGGACTCCAGCCGCACTAAAACTGCCGGAAATACGGCCGTGCTACGGGCAGAGAGCCAAAAACACGTGCAGTCATAACTTTTGTGTTGTGAACTTACCTATGACCTCTAATCACTCGTTAAATACACTCCTAGTTATTTATATTCCCCGGCCGTTCTTAAAGCAGTGTAATTTACGGTGTACGTATTTAATTGGAATGAAGGTTTTCTTGTGAAGGTGACGTTAACACACTTTTTAACATTCAACGGCTTTTCTGAATCAGCACACCAGGATGTTGTTAAATTAGAATCATGATGCCCGTATTCGGAATCACGCTCATTCGCTATATTCCTGTAAACTACACAGTCGTTCGCGAACATTTTGAACAAAGATTTGAGGCCAATAGTAATAACATTTATATATAACCGAAACAAAAAAGGGGGGAGCAACTGACCCTTGGGGAATTCCTGCGGTCACGGGAACATATCAGGACGAACAACCATTGAGAGCGGCCGACTGCTATCTTAGAGAGATATACTCGGCTATCCATGCAATAACCGATTCATTAAGTTTATAGCCGGTAATGTACTAACAAAAAGCTGATATGGAACACCTCCAAATGCTTTTTTTGCAGTACAAGAAAATACAGTTAACTTCTTTATGATTATCTATTGCTAGAGCCAAATCGTGCGTGAAATCAAGAAGCTGCGTTGAGCAAGAAAAAATCCGACGAAATCCGTGTTTCCTAGCATGCGGGCGATTATGTTTAACCAAGTGAGTCATTGCCGAAGTGTAGCTAAGCTCACCTTGAAACACCGCAACTAAATTAACATCCAGGCTTCGTCATTCACAAAGCTCTGATGTTATGGCAAATTTAAAATAACACATGTTTCTAAATAGACAGACAAAATCCCATGAAGCAGGGCACGAAGTTGAGCCTACCAATGCACAAGCTTTGCCTCTTCTACGTTTATCACAAACAAAATAATGCAACATTGTTTTTCGGAGTATTATTGTAAGAACAGCCGCAAACTTGCGCTTTTGCGCGCCCTTGGCTTTCTTTGGTGGGGAGTCCTTGACATGGCGCCGGTTGAGCTCCTGCATGGTGGCCGCTTGCTCGACGCCCTTTAAGGCCACTTATTTTGGTGAACCACCTCTACCTCGGGTCGAACATCTCTGCCGGGTCGATGTCTCTGATTGTAGGGTTTAACGCGCCGACGCAACGCAGGCGATGAGGCGCGCCGTAGTGGAGGGCTCCGGATTAATTTTGACCACCTGGGGATCTTTAACGTGCGCCGAAATCTCGAACACACGGGCGTTTTTGCTTTTCGCCTCCATCAGAAAAGCGGCCGCCGCAGCCGGGAATCCAACCCGCGACCTCGTGCACAGCAGCAGAACGCCTTAGCCACTGAACCACCGCGGCGGGTCGATGTCTCCAGTGATCTCCATTTCTTGAGGGGGCGAATAGCCTCGAGCTGATGCGTCGACGAAGCCGACGGGCGAGGCTTTGTAGCGGCTATGACTGGCGAGGCTTAGCTCACCCGTCGGTGTGGCACAGTCTTCTTGTGGCAATAAATGGCATTTCGATGGCCTAAATGTTTCCCTGGTAATGTCCAGTGAGTCCTTGCACCTTGCCCGTTCACCTAGAACACTCATTACTGTTTGACAAACGTAGTTCGTTCATTTAAAATGCAGAAACACCGAGCGGATGAAAAACGTGTCTGCGCCATTCGATTCCCTCACGGCTCTTTCTTCACCCAGGGAAAAACCGGTCCTACATCGGCGGGTCTTTTTCCAAGCACGTCTGTGCATGAATTCTCGGCGCCCAGACGCCCGCCGTTGTTCGCATAATGACGTATAACCTGATACCTTACGAAGGCCGGTCTCCACATGAACACCGGTTGCCGAAAATTCTGCGGCCGTTCGCTTGCCGTAATTCGGCCGAGGACCGCTAACAAAATGAAAAACGTACATTCTGAGGCCGTAAGTCGGCCGGTCTACTTTATAACACCGGCTGCCCGAAGAAAACAAATATTCTGCCGCCGGACGCACGGTTCACCGTTGAAAGAGCGATGCGCGGCAGCCGCGCTGCGGCCGGTCTCCTTTCGAACACCAACTGCCACAAAAATAGGGATATACTGTGGCCGGTCGCTTGCCGTGCTTCAGCTGACCACCGCTTCCCGAAGGAAAAACGGATGCCTTAAAGCCGTACTTCGGCCGTTCTCTTTCTCAACATCGGCAGCCGAAAGTGAACCGAATATCTGGCAGCCGGGTAGCTGCCGTTGTGCATCTGAACACGGGCGGCCGGAGAAATACCGAAGCGCTGGTTGCCGAATGTTGGCCGCTCATGGTATGATGAGTGGCTGCCAGAACCTGGATGCTGGCCGGACATGCCAGAAAGCGGCCATAGACGGGCCGGGCTTGGGACACACTTTCTGTGCCACCTGGGAGGTGTGCCCAGAGGACGGGTTGAATTGCAGATAAGGTTGTCATGCCCATGATCGGAACCTTGACTTTTCGCGAAACCAACGCTATAGCGCTACAACTGACTATCGAATGACACACGTCTTGCATGAAAACACAAGCTCAGGTCGCGGCCCACGGCCTGCCTGGCCGACATGAAGGCATGGAGGAGAGGGGTGCCTGATCTGCGGGCCGTGCGCACAACGTCGCCTTAGCCACAGACGTTGGCCACGGATATGGCAGGCACACACATATGGTTGCCCGCATGTGTTCCAGGCCAATGAATACCTCCTTTACTCAATTGACCTACAGATGAGACTGAGGCTACCAGGACGACTACCTCGCCGGCGGGAAACGCTATTTCATAGACTGCGGCTCAATGCGGCCTTCACTAATGTCTCCTTACATCGCATGGGCCAAAGTCCAAGCCCATATTGCGACAACTGTGGCGCCCCCGAAACCGTCGAGCATGTCGTCCTAGAGTGCTCCGCCTACACTGACGCAAGCAGCCAGTTACAGCAGAAGAAGACATGTCTTCAACCTGGACCAATTACGCTGAGCCTGCTACTTGGACCATGGCATTTTCCATCATCTTAGCGGAAAGTCCTGGATGCGTTATTTGGCTATCTTGACGATATTGGCGTCACTGAGACTTTATAGCAGCCCTTATGCGGACAGTCTTCCCTACATGACATGTCCCTCTATATGACCCTATCTCTTTTTTTCTCCTTTCACCTACTACTCCTCTTTTTACTACTCATCTATCTTTTCCCTATTCCCTTTCATGCAGAGTAGCATGTCGACGGACGTATGTTCGCAAACCTCTCTGCATTTCCTTCTTTAATGAAGAGCTTCCCTCTTTTGCGCGCGCGCGTTCCACAAGCCGAAGCTGAGCTTTGTTACTGGAGCAGGCCAGCTCTTTCTCCCACTGCTCATGGGAAAGGTTGGAGATTGGGTGAACCTCCGGGTACTTTTTGACAGGCCCACACCATGGTGTAGAGGGTACAGATCTTATTGCAGTGTGGGCAAATTGGGCTATAGAGGGTGGGATAGATCGCATGAAATTTAAATATGTGATGGTACGTGTTCGTTTGTAAGAGCTTCAGTTTATGCTCCTGCTCCTTAGTGAGTACTTTCCCCACTACTATTTAACACCACCCTCCCCGGAGTGTTATATTTTAGAAAGTCCACAAAACACTCAACTTCTGCGTAAAAGTCAAAAAAGAAAAGGAGCAGACGCCGCCATCCAAATTACACTTGACTGTGCGATGATCACACTTTCGCCACCCATAATGATACTAGAGATGACGGTTCAAGAAGACTGTTCAAACTCTGTACTTTTCGCCATCGCACTTGCACAGCAAGTGGAATTGTTCACATGCTCCTCCGAATCATCACAAAGACTTGAGGGATGAAGGAAGCAGGCACACTACGGCTGGTCCAAGCCGTCATCGTCTGTCTCGTCAATTACACCATCACATACGCGGCCCTCTGCAAAAGCGACGTAAGACACTCGCAGCACGTATTCTGAGAGCATATGAACCTGCAGTACGTCTCCGCATCTGCACTGCCGCGGACAGACTCCACAAACGTGGAGTACATAACACGGCAGGAGCTCATAGAGGATTATCTCGAAAACCAGCACCATTGTCTACCGACCGCAAAAGAGGATGCCAACCACTTGTTTCCCTTGGATACAATACCGCAGCCGAAGAAGGCATCTGTGCCCCGGGCATATGCAGCTATCAGGTGAAACATCTTTGTGGCTTTTATCTCCCATTCCACGGTACATGCAGCCGCAGTTTCATTAAGGAAGGCGTGCGGCGGGAGTACATGCATTAGATAGAATCCATGCATCCAACCCCACAACCATGTACGCGGACTCTGCAGACTACGCTGGCATGAATACGATGACTGCTGCCGACATCACATGCACCTAGGACACCGCCAACCGCCAGTGTCACACTTGCTAGCATCCACATTGTCCAAGCAGAAGTAGAAGCCATCGCTCTTACCAGCGCCCACACCGCGGCCGATACAATCAATACTGACTGTCAAGCAGCACCCCGAGGATACCTGAGCGGATGAATATCAAGGCTTGCTGCAAAAATCCTGCTCCAACGAACCCCTCAACGCTAGATCTGTCTAGTTCGGGCCCCTGCCCACACAATAGCCTGAGAATTAGCTGGTCGGGCACGGCGAGACGTCTGGTTGCAAGCCAAGCAGCTCACCCCCTACCCACCTATCAGGGCCCCACACAAAACTAGAAGTTGGGTCTTCCGGCCCTAGCAATGACAGGCTGATTATGGGCAATCAGTGGCGGAAGTATCGCCGGTCTTGCCTGTCGACGCAATTCCCGCCGCCTCTCATGTCATAGAATCGTAGGTGATGATGATGATTGTAGGGTTTAACGCGCCGACACAACGCAGGCGATGAGGCGCGCCGTAGTGGAGGGCTCCCGATTAATTTGACCACCTTGGAATCTTTAACGTGCGCCGAAATCTCGTACACACGGGCGTTTTCGCTTTTCGCCTCCTTCAGAAAAGCGGCCATCGCGGCCGGGAATCGAACCCGCGTCCTTGTGCTGAGCAGCACAACGCCTTAGCCACTGAGCCACCGCGGCGAGTAGATTCGTAGGTTTCCAGAACGGAGATATGAATGGCTTGTGGTCTGGTAATCCAATACAGACGAAGGAAGAAAAGCGAAGAAAAAGACGCAAACATAACGTAGCTGTAAAAAAGCATTCGATAAGCATACATCGCAAGGTGATTGCGCCTTGAAAGCACGTTAGCAGATTTGAATTCCCTGAGGAATGTTTATTATGTATATTTCTTTCTCTTAAGTTGGCCTTCTTTTATGCCAGCGGGAGGCGAAAAAATTAGCTTATTATTTTTTACTCGTCACAGCTTTTATAAATTTTCATATTTGATTTCTTTCTTTTTCTTTTTCTAGTCATGTCCTATCAACAGTTCTTCGTTTTAAACACTGTGGCAGTGACATTTTTTAGACGTTCGGAAGCAGGCTAGGTGATATCAGCTTTTTAATAACTGGCCCCCGCTGGGAATAGGAGCTGTGGCTTTTTGGGCTAACCTCGCCGACTTCGCAATTCCGCTAGCGCTGCGCATAACTTTGGGCTGATAACGCGACGCACATAATGCTCTATCAAAACGGTGCCTACTTGCATCGCGCTATGCATCATTGGCCCAATACACTCAGACTGCATCATCCGTTTAAACATGTTCGCAGCTGCCTTTCTACCGTAATTGCGGCCTTCCTTGTTCAGTATTCGCCGCCCGCCACCGCCATACCCGGCTGCACAGTGTAAGCGAATATTAGCAAACCCTTTCTTCCTACTTCACTGTAGCTCACTGAAGCTCACATTCTGAACTTTTGTAAAAGAAATCTATAGAACCGACTTACATACCATGCCCCCTACGCTTTTCACACCACTAGGCAAATTTGGCCCGCCCCTGCTACATTGATGCGCATCCTCTGGACCTGCACCAAGACCTTATACTTACCCTTCCCCCAACCTCGCCTCCATTCAAATCCTACGAGCAGTTTAACAGAGCACTGCCCAGCTCCCAACCAGGCGGCCAGAAGAAGCTGGTACGCCGGGCTATAGAGCCTGCCCAGGCTCAGGTCTACGAAGACTAAGGTGACCCCCCCCCCCCCACTACCATCAGAAAGAAGACAACACCCTACTCTTGCTGAAATAATACTTACTCCTTTTTTTTACTTCGCAAAATTAAAAAAAAAATGTCGAGCCCAGATCTTGAGACAAATAAGGCAATAAAACGAGATCGAAGAAATACCCTTAATAAATAAAGCATGAATCGTTTTCGAAATGTAAAAGCAGTCGTAATTATGAGTAACAATACAGTAAGAACACACACTGGTGGAATGGTTTTTAACCGACAAGTATTTTTTTCGAAATTAGTTACGTGCCTGAATAACTCTTTCTACCACAAAGTCCGTGTACCAAAACATCTGTAAACCTAAACGTCTCTGTACCGATACATACATATATGTACAGAAACGTCTGGGCACCTAAACGTCCGTCTACCAAGAGATCCCACGAGAGACAATCAGAAGATATCCGCACCGGAACATTGGTATACAGACGGTTCTGCGCACTAAAACCGCTGTGATGTAAAAACCTGTACAGGAGAAAGACCGGAGCCGGGGGAGAAGTTTTCAACGGCCCAGTATCGCAGTGATCTAAAGTGGTGACAGAACGTGGGCGGGCAGGGATCTTTTTACGATGAATTAATTCATGCAAGCCCCTCAGGTACTCTGACGGGCTTCAAATCGTCCATAACATTTTTAAATTCTGTTCCAAAAATCGTTCTTTTTTTTTCCTGGGCTTGATGGCTCGTTCCGAGAAGGTTATGGGCATATTGCCGAGAATTTAACGGCCCGTTTCTGAATAAGTAACTAGCCTGGTTGCTGAAGCTTTTTCTGCGCTTCTCAAATTTGCTGTACAGGTTACCGCTCACAGATGTATTTTTGGACATGCTACTTGTGGCTATGGTTAACTGACACCCAAAGAATAGTGGCTTTCCAACACGATGAAAAATTCGTGTAGTGGTGGAGGGTTTGTACGTGTTTTCAGCCACCTCGTTTACCAACTTTTCAGAATGGCTGGGCCACAAAAAAGAAGAGATAAACTTGACAGTGGAAACATAAGCTGTAATGACATCCAGTGTAACAATACCCTACATTCAGAACAAAATATAGCTCGTTGCGACCGCCGGAGTTGCTCACTCGACTCAGACGCTGAGGTGGCGATTTGTGTCTAACAGGCCTACGCGGCGTACGTACCGGTGTTCACTGCGCAGTAGTCATCTACGCCGCAGAACTGCCGCCTGAAGTGGACAAGGTTATTTACTCGAGGTGCCCCGGCCAGGCGCGTGTTTCAAAGGCGCTGTCTTTGCAGCTTGCCGATGCCTGCGGCGTCCAATATCGGTGGCAACACATGTGCTGCGTTGGTGCGGTCTTCCTGGGATTCGCGGGACTGCAGGCCCCGCGATTCTCCATTGAAGTCTTCTGTTGCGGACTTCGCAGTGACTTCTTCAAACTTGAGCTGCGTTTTTTGTGTGAGATTTGACGAGTGAAAACACTCGCTCTTCCAGGGGCCTTGGGATTCCCTTAAGGGCACGAAAGGTGTTTAGGAACGCTGGCTTCTTTGTTTGGCGGTTTTTCTTTACGTCTATCCTTAACATAAAGCTTTCAGTCCTTGAACTTCTTGCGTCTCTTCCCTATCGGGGCCCTCCTCACCGCACTTTATAGCAGCGAGTAACAAGCCCCAATGGGGAAAATTCTCTAAATATGCTCCGTCGGTAGCAGGGATTCCTCACAGAGGGCTTTGTGCTCAGCAAATTTATCTGGATCTTTAATTAACGAGCGTAACAAGGCGCCGGTGGCTTGTCGGCGCACCCTGTCAGAGTAAATATCGAGTAGTTATATGTGCGATAGAGGAGCGAACGTGCGATGCCGTGCGCTGTTGCGAGGGAATCGGGCCACATTTGCAAGTATGAGCATGAACCCAATGTGTAACTGTTTGTACGACTACATTTCCAGAAAATATCCACTAGTTTCACCATGGTACTACCAATTTTTTTCACGCTGTTTGTATAATTAATCGCAGCCTAGACGCAACCTTAGACTGGAATTCTTCCCGATCGGCATTGAACCATACTCCCCCATTACCTGATGCTCCCGCACGCGCTTCTGTTCACTTTCTTCCTGTAATCTTGAGACGCCTACGGAGAGAGCTTTCCAGCATTCTTTTCTGACGTGCCGCACTATTGCCGGCGGGCTGAGGATAGTTGCGCTGCGTGGAACAGATGGTTTATGAGAAGCGCTAATTTTGTGCTTAGAAGTGGCGAAGGGACATTAATTGCTGAAGTTGGGTAAGGTGAATTAGACCTGCTTTTTGGCGAGGTCGATTGCTACCGCGTACATACTTTGCATCCATTCACGAGTAGGCCACCCTAGCTAAGCGTTTCACACGTTACCGCATGTATGCGCACACAGCGAGTCTCTACTGCGGCTGGAGCAGTAAAAGTACCCTGAGTTGTTTCCTGGATGAGTTGATTCTAGCATGTTTATTTGGCCGCAGCGAAACGTGCTTTGCTGCCAGATTACGTGAACATGGGTCCGCGCTCGACTAGCAGAACATGAGGCGGAGTCTTTATTCTACCTGTACCTCTACATCAGTATACTGCAGCCTGCTAAATTTTTCCGTGCTCCGCGTGCTCTTACTATATCACCGGCTATCGGAAACGGATACAGAGACCGCTCTACACTGTTGCTGACGTATCCGGTACAAACAAAGGGTTTTAACCTTGAAAACAGCACTTGGGGGCATGTCACGCCAGATTTATGTTGTACCTGCGAGCACATCAATGTTATGTGGTAAAGTTGAAATAAAGACTTTGCTCCTCATAAATTGTTTTTTTTTTTTAGGTGCTGTTTCTCGATCGTAAGCTTGAAGGAGTGAATTCTCTTTAACGTTCCGAAAGTCAGTTCACAGTTATTCGAAAGACCACAGTTAATACCAAATGTTTGATAGGGACAAAAAGTATAAACCCGGCGAAGTGCAAACGACCACGCAGAGAGAAGGACACAAAGACAGGCACAGATTTGCGACTAACTTTTATTACACACCCGCTGCGGTGGTTCGATTCCCGGATGCGGCGGCCGCTTTTCTGATGGAGGCGAAAAGCAAAAAAACGCCCGTGTGTACGAGATTTCGGCGCATGTTAATGATCTCCAGGTGGTCAAAATTAATCCGGAGCACTCCACTACGGCGCGCCTCATCGCCTGCGTTGCGTCGGCGCATTAAACCCTACAATCAATCAACTTTTATTACACGCCAGAAGTACAAACCGAATCAAGGACACAGCGCACGCGAGACAAAATGAAGTAACTCTTAGGTAAGGATATAAACAGCCTAATAACTGTCCTGAATAAACTTCCTCTAGCGATTGTACAAACAAATTAACGTTTGCTTGAGGTGGCCATGTGCCATCTTCTTTGTATAATAAGCCTCACATACCCTTCGGTCGGCTATCATGGAGCCGACACGAAATCTCGACTTCCATCAGAAGTGGCTTCAAAGTGCATGCTAAGCAGCGGATGGGGAAACGATCGCTTGCGTTAATCTTTATCGAAATTTATATCTTTATCTTCAGTTTGGCCTACGTAGTTTTTGCCACATAAAATAGTTATCTGACAGAACGCCCCAGCACAAAAACATACGTAGGACTGTTCGTTATCAGGTTGTATTTTTTTTTTAGTGAATCGGGGGTAAAACTCGGGTGCTATTTTTAAACGGATCATCGGGGAGAAATGGTTTTTTTTTTTGTCGAAGCATTCCGAAATTCGGGTTTTTCGGGTTAAATTACAGACGCATTAGGTAATACACTCCGTTTCTTTTATTATCACAAGCATCTTAACTCTACAGTATTAAAATTATTGTTTTTGTTGCTCTAATACTCTCGGAAGTTTGGTGTTTCTTTGGGAATGAATTAGTACTGATGGCAGTAAAGAGCATCGATAACGACTTAAAAATGAAACATTTATTCGAAAAAAGCTGGCCATTTATTTTTAACGCATCCTTGTTCACTTTTACTATCATCTGCATCCGCAAAAGGTCGGTCTCCATTCGGGCCCTCTCCGATCATTGGCTGGGAGAAAGTTCTCTCGGCAGCACAGCTTCCTTTTGCGAGGCACAACGATGCAGTGCCGAATTTTCCAGCCTGTAGTAGCGAGCGACCGAGTAATATGAGCCAGTACTCAGTGAGTTTGAAAGCTCTATTTTTGGGGCTTGCTTCCGGCAAGTGCTGGTTGAGAATGGTGGGCTATCATCCCGCAATTGTGCAGATTGCTGCTTTGAAAAGGCCCATTAGGGGAGAAATAGGGTGCAACCCGATGCTCCTGAAACATGTTCGGGGTGCAAAAATCGGGTAAAATTGGGTTTTCCCGAAAACGAACAATCCAGAGTATACGTAAGAATTTGTTTTAAAAACGAGGCTTTCAGCATCTCACTGTCGTCTGTAGTCCACCCAAAACGCGCTGCAGTAAAGCCAACTGTTTCTGGCGATGATGATGAACGTGGGCGAAGTGAAGAAAAGGTAAAACACCTCCCATGGCCAGAATCTAACCGGGGTCTCGCGTTATGAAGCCAAAGTCTACCCGCCGGGGCCATTCCGGCAGGGCCGAAATAGCTTGGATTTGGAGAGAGGTGTATGGACGAACAAAATTAGACAGAAAATGCACCCCTCCGTCTAACGACCACGGTGGTTGAACGCAAGGGAAAGCCATGGAGTGCCCGTATCGGTAAAGCACACGAGAGCGCTAATCGCAGCGCAGTAAACGGTCCGCTCACTCCTGGGTTGGTTCGTTTGGTGTTGGACTTAAAGGGGCCCTGCAAGGCGTTTTGAGCACACTAAATGTAGTAGCGCAATCGTTAGATTGGGTCGTCAAGGTCATCTGGGCCAAGTATTACTCTTTTACGCGCAGCGGAAAGCTCACACTTTTGTTGCAAAGTTCGCCGCTTTTTTCTCACCCTTTCCTTCGTGTTTTTGGACGCCGCCATCTTCACATGTCTACATCATCGATTCCCAGATGTTCGTCATGAGCTAGCCATCCTGCTATTGGGCGGCTTTTTCACGCACTTCCGGCAAAGAGATGAGTCGTCTGCTCAGCGTCGGCTCGCCGGCTGATCTGCCAGAGTGCAATGCTTGGACATTTTACGACAAACGAAACAAGTGTAAACAAACGCTTAACCGTTCGTATTGAATGCAACACGGCCATAACACGACATGGATATTCTCTTATCTGAGTACGTTTCATAAAGAAAGCGATGAAGCCCCGTGGCACTTCTTTCGTGCAATCGCAGAGAACGCCCTGAGCCAAATGCCCGGGTTTGACGGATACATTTTATTCCACTTCAAAACAATCCAGAGATGCGTTTCGAACGAACACAACGTCACAACATGCGTTGCAAGTCTGAACCGCGATTGACAGACGATGGGTTGCCTCCTCCTGCCCGTCGTAAATTAGGCACTCACCTCGCGCGCGGTTGCGGGGACGAACAGCAAGTCACTTAACTCTGGCGCGCAAGCCGAGATGGCTTTTAGCCACGCACACTGCACATACCCCATGCGAGGTTGAGTCGTACGTCGCTCGAGAAAGATAATCCAGACCATGGGAAGCACTATCCACCCGCAGAAGCACAACGTCGCATTTCATCGCGAAACAAAGGCGTCCACAACACACACACCATCGCCTCCTGTAATGCCAAACGCATCTCACACTTCCCAATAGGAGTGA
The DNA here is from genome assembly GCF_048455015.1 of Haemaphysalis longicornis. NCBI lineage: Eukaryota > Metazoa > Arthropoda > Arachnida > Ixodida > Ixodidae > Haemaphysalis > Haemaphysalis longicornis. Next base: position 366,885,406 of record NW_027526203.1, on the reverse strand, counting down.
GTGGTACGCCTGCAGTGCCCACATGTCGCGAGGTGGGGCCCCGAGCTGAACCGGAATCACGCAACCGTAACTGACTTCTGGGACGGTTTGTGCCTTGTTGCCAAGGCAACCGATGTTTGAGATTGTCAAAGAAATGGTGCTCGCTCCAGCGCTAGAAAGCTGAGAGCCGCCCCGGAGCATGTTTTGCCAACGTTGCCACTCTCCACCACGCGTCGCCCCAAGCTGAACTGGTCACATGATTGAAGCGTTTTGTGCACGGGTTCTGTATCAGTTTAAAATGTCTTTTTCACATGCCGCCGGCAGGGATTACCACCACCGCAAAATAAGACCCGGCACCAGCGGGGCCACATCTGATACGGCGCTTTTTGGATAAACAGTGCGTGGTGCATGAGGGGCATGAGGGACCGAGCGCACGATCCTCCCCGAGCGGCTGCGAGTTCGCCGCCGATTAAAAGTCACGTGCTGCCCTGCAGCAACGCACACCGCGAAAGGGCAAGGCCAGGCCGCCGCACAAATGCGGCCAGAGTTTTCGTTCGCTTTTCCAGCCTTGAGCGGAGTGAGGGATTCAAGGTGTCAACAAAGCTTGCCCGTAGCAGACGGCAGTATGAGCAGCGCGATAGCGGAAGTACGTCACCGCCGAGGAGCGCAGCATCACGGGAGGGAAGGCTTACGCGCCGTCAACAGCGGAGAGTAAGTTGAAAGGAGGAGGAAACGCGGCGCGACGATAATGCGCGGTTTTTGATTTACGATTTCTCAGCTAATACTCATCGCTTTAACAAAATTCTTGCGGGAGGAGATTGCTAATAGATTGTCTTATTTGGTTACATGTACATCCAAGCATCGGCGGAAGGTATTTCAGGACCCCATTAATTTTGGAAAGCTTCACGTTACCCCATAGTTTTCGTTTGGACAGAAGGGTAGTTGATTTCTTTTTCGCGCGCTTTCCACCCAATGTGAATTCTCTTAACGTGCGTTTGCCTGTCAGCGTATTACCTCTCATTTTTTTACACTACCTCCACCGCGGCTGACACAGCTGACTGCGGGGATCCTGCCTGTCTACCCTTTAAATCTGTGCGTTGAAACTTTCGGAGACTTTGTGTCGGCCTCACATTCTTACAATCGACGTAATACTTTGGATAGCTATAACCCACATCACCATTTTTGAATAAGCCGAATTTTCGTGTAAGCATTACTTTTAGGACCTTTGGTTATACTTTCGATGATTGAATATATTTTCGACGTACTTTGGTAATAATAATGATTTACAAAATTTTAGGTGAACAAATAAACAAAATGGATTAAGTCCCTTCAACCCACGTGTTGGGCCAGCCTTGGGAAAGCCTACTCGGCCACGCTTACATCCTCCACACCCGCTGCTCCCGCCCGAGTTCAGCCAACGAAAGACATCGCACTCGCGCAGGTGAACCCCTTTACGAGCAATGACGTACCCGGCGCACGCGGCACGTCCGAGCCGGAACGTACATATATATATATATATATATATATATATATATATATATATATATATATATATATATATATATATATATACAGAAAGAAATGCTGGCAGTCTACAACGCCAAAGAAGGCATACGGGAAATGGTTAGACTATTTTTTACCGTTAGTGATCGGTGCCCACTCTGGGCGCGTGTTTTTCTTTCTTTCTTTCTCACGTAATAATAATAAAAAATAATGTAACGTCACTAACGGTAAAAAATAGTCTAACCATTCCCCTATGCCTTCTTTGGCTTTGAAGACTGCCGGCATTTCTTTCTGTATTTCCTAACGAGCACCTCATTTCCAAACCCTATATATATATATATATATATATATATATATATATATATATATATATATATATATATATATATAGGAAATGAGGGGCTCGTTGAAAATAACACAGAAATAAGGGTTGGCAGTCGAGAAAACCTCGGAAAGCAAAGGGGAGGATGTGGTAGATCATTGAAACAGATTAAGAATTTGGAAAGAAAGAAAGAAAGTGAAGAAAAAATGCCCGCCAGGTGGGATCCGAACCCACGACCTCCAGAATACCGGGGAATCGCACCAGACCGGTATTCTGGAGGTCGTTGGTTCGGATCCCACCTGGCGGGCATTTTTTCTTCACTTTCTTTCTTTCTTTCCAAATTCTTAATCTGTTTCAATGATCTACCACATCCTCCCCTTTGCTTTCCGAGGTTTTCTCGACTGCCAACCCTTATATATATATATATATATATATATATATATATATATATATATATATATATATATATATATGACAATTTCTTCACGGAGTCCAAGGTAAAGGTCCCGCTAATCTCTCTCTCTTTTTTTCTCTCGTAGTTCATCTGCTCCTAATTCTTTACACCGTTATGCATTGAAAATGGATAAGATTGAAATTTGCCATAAAGATGAAAACTTGAAGCAGGACAGATCATTTGGGGGAAGATCGTCAACGTAAATGCGGTAGGCAATATTGGGAGTGGTGGGTATATGATTGGTGGATTGCTCTTACAACTGCTACATATGGTACCAGAAAAATGAAAATACTCTGTCTTGTAACAAATAAGCGCCTCTAGCGTGCGGCGTCTCTGCAGGACGTTAGTGGCAGTGACGAAGCATGTATCGCCGTGCAGCCCGAATTGCGGTGCAGCTGCATTTCGGGGCGCAACTCGCGTATTACCCTCACTCGAAGTTTCCCCACTTAAAATTTGTCATTCATTGGTTTGGCTTATACGCGCGAAAATACAGCAGTGACCTAAAATGGAAGGAGTGTGCGAATATTTTTTCTTCTGGCACAAAACGATCAATCCCCCCAAGGCTGCCACCCGCCAGCGCTAATTACCCGACAGCAACGTCCTTTTCACTGATACTTGATCCAGTAGTTCTCCAAATTGCCTGAGCTCTGCTTCGTGCGCCTCGCTGCTATCCCCCGGCTATTTTCGCGCTGAGTTCTTCCTGTCCAAAGTGCCAGCTGCCATTGACGGGGCATATGTTCCTTGTTGCTGTTCTTTCGTGCTTGCTTCGGTGAAGCTCTGACCACGTTATATTCTCGAGGCTACGCACCTTGTCGCTCAATACGGATTAGGTTCTTCATTCCCACATCGCAAGGATGGCTTGGAGCTTTGACGCTACAAAAGTATCAGTGTGCGTATGGGCTATTTTGTAACAAGCGAGATTTTTGGGCCATTGATTAGTGCAGAATTCTCTTATCTGATAAAGTCAGTGGACAGGAACATGTCCGTAAAATGACAAAGGTGAGATTTCGCGTGGTGCTAACTTTGTCCCTCCTGTGAAATCTCGAACAACTGCAAGCATGCTATTTGCGCGGCCAGCATAAAACCCTTATAATTGCATTTTTGTCATTCACTCTTTGGAGGGTTCTTCATAAATACTAACAAAAATAATTATCGTACTTTTATTACCATATAGCAACAAAACTCCAGTAATAAAACATAATTACCGAAGAACTGAGTTGACTCGTATAGTAATGGCATGAAAGGCACCTAAGCTAGGGCGCAATTTTTAAAGACTATAGTCTGTCTTGGGCTACTTAATCGCAAAAATTTTCGTTTGTCTGTCTGTCTGTCTGTCTGTCTGTCTGTCTGTCTGTCTGTCTGTCTGTCTGCCTGTCTGTCTGTCTGTCTGGCTGTCTGTCTGTCTGTCTGCCCGTCCGTCCGTCCGTCTGTCTGTGACTCGATTCAGCCACGCGGCCAAAGTGAAGCAGATGCTGCGCAATAAATTATTCACCCAAAGCCAAATCTTAAAACCCAAAACAAAATGTTAATCTAAACGAAAGTCCGGTGTCAATGTTCATACTTGTCGACATTGTTGAACGAGAACAAGACATTACGCAAATATAAGGCAGACAAATAACGCATCAGTGATTATTTGCAGGTTCCGTTATTAAAACAATTATGGATGTTTGGTTTTTGCGATAGCAAATGAAATGCTACACCAACTGCAATAAACCGCCGCCTGATGTTGCCAGCGCTACTATGGCTCCTAGCGGCATTTAAGAAATCAAGGGGCAACAGCAACGAAAGGTTCCACTACATAGTTTTACGTTCCGCTAGGAACGCTTGTGGAGTAGGGCAAGATGGTTCTATTTTCTTCATGGTTCTATCATTCATCATGCTCTTGTTTAGAGTTCTTTGCGGTATGCCATTACTGTTTACTATCATTGTTCCACTACGTGGCGTTTAAAGGTCAACTCCATTTTGAAAAACATACTCGTAGTGTCGCCTATATTATCAATATTCCCAATGATAGAAATCCCTTTTCAGCGTTACACTTGCCTTACTTTGACAACTTATTTTTACAAAGAGTGATTTGTGCTGATTTCTCGAACAGTGATTTCCTTCTTAATCATGCACCTGCAAGACCATTACGACACCATAAACGCTTCGATGTACCCAGATGCTTCACCCGATTTGGACGCTTCGTTAGAAAATATTATATTCCCGCCACCTTCAATTCACATCCTGATGGCATATTTGCTGTGCAATCAAAGCGATCTTCGAAATTATTTTACCGTAGAAACCTGTTTTGAAATGGAAAATGCTTCCTGTCGTACGCGTTATGTCGGTTTTTTTTTTTCAGTTATCGGCAGGGATTGCCGTGCACTGATGTAATTGCCTTCTGTTTTTGCCTCTGCGGGGTACAGACCGACAAGCCTTTCTGGCTTGGGCTGACCCGATAATAACTGTATTATCACTATGGATCAGTGAACAACTTAATTATTATTATTATTATTGAATTTCAGCGCTGTGTCACATCAATAGAGGATGTTGTTAATGCCTACCCAGACACTAAATTTCTTATATGCGGGGATTTCAACGTTCCCGGTGTAGACTGGGATGATCGCACTGTCAGACACGATCATCATTACATTTCCCAGAAGGGCTACTGTCTGTTAGACATTATTTCTTTCACTGGTCTGGAACGAAGTTATAGGTGTAAAAACATTTGCGGTAATGTTTTAGACCTTTGCTTTTCCAACCAGGCGGGCCTTACCATTTCTCTGTCGGATACCTTGCTGGTCCGTCCCGACAAACTTCATCCTGTCCTTCATATCTCACTGCCGTATGTGTCGGCGCAATCGAGATGCTCCGGCCATTCTGCACATCCGACGTACAATTATGCTGCTGGAGATTACGTTGCTTTTTATAACTACTTATGTAACACTGACTGGTCTCTCCTCGTCAAACTTCCCTCTGTTGATGACCAAGTCGAGAAACTTTCTACAATTATTCAGCAAGGAATGCAAATGTTTATACCAAGAACGTCCGGAAAGAAATCTACATTTCCGAAGTGGTTTTCTGCGCAACTCCGAAAGGCTTTAAAGTGTAAAGCCCGTGCTCACAAGAAAATTCGCGGCTACAATCCGAAGCTTGGAAAAAGGAGTTTAAGTATTTCAGAGCCCTGTGTAAAGAGCTGTATGATCGCGATCGGTCAGACTACATAGCCAATGTAGAAATCAGCGCTACACGCGACCAGAAAAGTTTCTGGCAGTATGTTCGCTCTCGATCTGCTGGCAAGGTTGCCGAAATCGTTAACCTTCTAGACGACAATGGAAACCCGATTGGAGACGTTGCTAATACCTTTGCGGATCATTTCAGCTCAGTATTTCCATAAGGTTAAGTTAACATAGTGTCCAACTCTTCCTCTGCGTCGTCTAATTTCTGCGTCCCCAGAATAAGTGAGGGCGACGTTCGGAAAGCCCTGAAGCGCCTCAAACCGTCATTTTCCTGTGGCCTGACGGCATTCCTCCCGCAATATTAAAACCCTATGGGGAGTTTATGATTCCCATACTAACCGCTATATTTAATAATTCAATTCAATCTGCTACTTTTCCAGCAGCCTGGAAGTTAGCACGCTTGGTCCCTGTCTTCAAAACTGGTGCTAAAGATAGTGCTAGAAACTATTGGCCTATTTCGCCACTGTGTGCGGCGTCTATGCTTTTTGAGACTGTGTTGCGCGATGTTTTAACTTCCAGAGTTAAGGGCATACTAATTTCCGAACAGCACGGGTTTATGTCCGGGCGTTCCACAACCACTAACCTCGTTTCTTTCATGCAGCGAGCGTCCGAAGCGGTTCATCATAGGAGGCAGCTTGATACTGTGTACTTTGACCTGAGCAAGGCTTTTGATGTGGTCAGTCACCCATTGTTAATTTCTAAACTGTCACTCCTGAACATAGATAATTCGATTCTTGACCTCCTAATTAGTTACTTGCGTGGGCGGACCTGCTACGTAAATGTTAACGGCCAGCAATCCTATCGTTACTGCGTTTGAAGTGGTGTGCCACAGGGGTCTGTTCTAGGCCCTCTTTTGTTTTCTTTATTTGTCAATGATGTTTCAGCTGCTATAAGGCATTCTTCTTTTTTACTTTATGCTGATGACATCAAGATTTTTAGGGAAGTTTCGTCTCTTAGCGACTTCGGGCATTTGCAAAGAGACGTGGATGCATTTACACTCTGGTGTAAAGAGAACGAACTGATAGTGAACGCCGCGAAAACCAAAGCGTTGTCATACACGCGTAAAACAGACTGCCTGCTTTATCACTACTCAGTTCGCGATGTTACTTTGCCTCGAATCTCGACGACAACTGATCTTGGCGTGCTCTTTGATAACCAGCTGACTTTTACACCGCACGTTCGATTCATCAAACAGCGAGCTCTCCGCCGCTTGGGCATGGTCTGCCGGATGTCTAAAGAATTCCGTAGTGCAAAGTCCTTCCTGAAACTGTACTCCACTGTCTGTCGTCCCGTGCTGGAATATGCCTCGGTTGTCTGGAATGGTACATGCAAATCTAACAGCAGGGCCATTGATAAAGTGCAGAATAAGCTGCTGTCCATACTTAGACATCGCTTCCCTCACGAGTATCACTGTCTTGACTCTGGACCACGGTACTTGCAAGTGCTGCCTGAGCTAAAGGCTAGGCGCGAACAGCTGACCTCTTATTTCTTTTTAAGCTCATACATGGACAAATTAGCAGTGCGCAACTGCTTTCGGAGCTCCAGCTAAGAGTGCTTATTTAAACCACAAAAGAAAATGTCATCCTTTTCGTACTCTCAGCTCCTGTAACCGACATTGCCCGCTGTTCAGGCTGCAGAGCACGTGTAACTTCTACTCTGCAAACGTAGATATTTTTAACAGCTCCCTCAATCAGTTCAGTTCAGACACTTCCAGAATTCTCATTCGCTAATATGCTCCCTCTTATTCTCTTACATAGAACTATATGGAATATTTCTTTGCTCCGTCATACTGAATGGATCTTGTTCTAGTTATAGTAACTTCTTTTTACCTGTTTGCCTTACTGTATAGATAGTATGCTGTTTATATGACTCTTGTTCTTTTCCATTTTATGGATTGCTGTTATAAAGTTACACGATTATCTGTAGTGTGCAGATGTTCTGTTTCATCGGTACGATGTAATTACCAATTCTGTTGTATCCTGTCAGTTCTTTTTGTGTTCATTGCATGTAGTGTATACGCTATCTACGTTTTGTAGTGGTTTGAACGGTATACTTTGTAATATACATTATAAAAGTTTTTTTTTTCTACTCTTTTATTTTATACGCTGTCAAAGTGTTCTTTCCTTTCACTTTTTGTTTTCCTTTTTTTTCATCTGTATCCATCTGTGTACCAGCACCAAGGCCTCACGGCTGTTCCTGGGCACAATAAATATACATGATTGATTGATTGATTGATTGATTATTATTAATATTATTATTATTATTATTATTATTATTATTATTATTATTATTATTAATTTTGTTATTATTATTTGTTGTTTTTGTCCTTTTTTTGCTTTCTAAGATTTCTGTAACTATTTTTTACTTTATTGTTTCTGTTATACATATTGTTTTTGTGTGTTGTCTCATCTTAATTTTAGTGTTCTTTGTTTTGTATGGTGTACCAGCACGAAGACCCTAGCTTTGTTCCTGGGCACCGAAAATAAAGATTGATTGATTGATTGATTGATTGATTGGTTGATTGATTGATTGATTGATTGATTGATTGATTGATTGATTGATTGATTGATTGATTGATTGATTATAGACGTTGTAGTAGGGTACCTCGATTCACGCGCGTCTCCCCCGTACGGCAGCGCTGGCGTCGAGGCACCCGACTATCGTCTTTCGTCGACATCTGCAACGAATGGAGCAGATACGCGGCCAATTTATATATATATATATATATATATATATATATATATATATATATATATATATATATTGTGGTACCGGGGTTCTTGCACCCGGCCGCGGTTCCCCAGAAGGACACTGAGCCCCCTCGATCACACCTTTACTTGGAGTCCCGCTACGCCAAGGTACACCGCTCAGCCGATCCGGCTGCTCACACGTCGCCCAGCCGAGTCCGCCATGTCCTATCCTCGCTCCTCTCGCGCCACCTCCTCATCCTCAGCCGGCACATGTCCATCCCGTGGGATTGTCCCCCGCCACTATTGCCGGATTACCACAATATATATATATTAATTTTCTCGTTGATATATGGTTGACCAGTGAAGCTGAAAATTCTGTTTGAATCATTCGTTTGAATATTTATTTCTTTTCTTACAACGAAGCTTTATGCGGATCGGTCCATGAGAATTTTAGAGGGAAGCTGTTTGCTTCCAGTTAGTCGGAATTTTTTGTTTCGCCCATATGCAGAACCCAAGTGAAAACGAGTCGAAACCTGGAAAGCAAAAAAAAAAACAAATCTGTCGGGGGATGCTTCGTACTTTTCAGTAATGTGAAGGCGAAGGCCTAGTAGGACCTTCTGTTGCTTTTCTGTCGGACTTCCTGTTGAAATTTGCCACCATGTCCGTGCCCACTTGACCAGCCCAGTGGACGGCACTCTCCGAAGCTTCATCCGCTCGCTAGTCATCACCGTTTCCCGGCGCGCGCTGTCGCCCTTTCTCACAGCCCTCCTCCGAGCCTCTCCTGCATGCTGCTTCCTTTTCCTGGCAAGCGATCCCTGGGTAACTATTTTTTTTTTGACCACCTATTTTCCGAACGTCACAACTCTCGTGCCTGAAAGATAAGGCATTAAGGCATTCGTCTTTAAAAAAAAACAGACCAAAGAAATAATAAATTCAACACAGAGGTTTAGTATCGCCAGAGAGCAAGAAAAAAATACAAGCCAATAAGAAAATGAACCCGACACAGCTGATCCCGTGCTGCTCGAGGTCAAGGATGACGCCTTTACAGCCTGCAGAGAGGAAACCACGGCGACATCTGAAGCACGACGCTATATCACAAGCACAGACACGCACGCACAGAACAATGAAAGTAAAACGAGAACAATTAAGCAACAAACGGGAACAAAGAATCGGGAGCTTTATTTCGGAAAGCGGGGTAACCTGACGCCGCAGACGACAGATGATCTAAAACCAGATGACTGGTATCGACAACAATGAACCGCGGGAATACTATACTATGATTCCTATCAGCGAATATGTAACTAGTATATGTGCCAGTGATAAAGTTTCAACAAAAGAGGTTTTCTGATAGTCTGCTACCTCATTTGTCTCCTTCCTACCGTGAATCGCCATCGCGCGTTTCATTTTGCGTATCCCAGTAGGTGCTGTCGTTCCAAGATCACCTTGCTCGTCCAAATTGACCGCCATTTTCCCATAGGCGAAAATCGTTCTTATTTATTTTCAGAATAAACAGGTAAGTTCCACCGTTGTTCCCGGTGCCAAACAAAAAAGACCACAAAAGGCGACCTATGCGTTGTGTTTTAGCGCGAACAGAGCAGCGGTTTGCTCAGGAAATGTTTTTAAAGTGTTCCAATTATCAATGTAACACCGTTTAGGCATGTAGGTATGGATTTTAATTTCGCCTGCATGTTAGTTGTAAAGAGTGTTAAGGACACGAGTTGTCCCAAGTGCCTGTTGAGTGTGAAGGCAGTAGTCATAAGCACCTGCGCGATTCTTTTTCTCAAATTGGGAGCTGCAGGCCCTGCGCTCAATGGCGGTGGTGAAGAAATGAATGCGGTAAGGTTGGATGGTGTTTGGGCTTGGCTTTTCGTTCCATCTTCCGTTTTTAGGGAGTCGAAAGAGACCAGCCTCCTCTTTCTGCCCATGATAGAGACCACCGTGAACATTCAAGTATTTCTGAAGACTAGACGACCATACTGGTACGGGTGCTGTCAGAGCTGTAACATGGGCGCTGTGGCCGAACCGCATCATAACGCCGGGTAGCCTAATCGGAGTCGAAACAAGCAAACATGCATGTGCGTGTGCCATGAAGACATTTTTAATGCCAAAGAACTACTTCACTGCAGCGGTAAAAATTCAGGCTTGCTGTATTATCGAGAAATACACACCAAATGACCGACGCCATAAAAACAATAAATGTGAAGTAATTGAGTAGAGAAGAAAATTGGCCACATCTGGGCCTGCGTGGGAATCGAACCCAGGGCATTCGTAATAACAGCCGAGTGTGCATACCCAACATACTGATTGATTGATTGTAGGGTTTAACGCGCCGACGCAGCGCAGGCGATGAGGCCCGCCGTAGTAGAGGGCTCCAGATTAATTTTGACCACCTGGGAACCTTTAACGTGCGACGAAATCTCGTACACACGGGTGTTTTTGCTTTTCGCCTTCATCAGAAAAGCGGCCCCCGCAACCGTGAATCGAACCTGCGTCCTCGTGTACCCAACATAACCTCAGCTCGGTTACTCTACCTCACTATAGGTATAACTAGAAACTGTGTCGTGGCCTTCAACTTAAAATCATGTATTACAGAGATGTAGTGAAGCGTGCAGGAATAACTTCCTGCCGGCATAATTGTTAATTACAGAAGTAGAAATTAGGTAAGTAGCCAAGCACGTTCCCGCAAAATGTCCTGTCGGCTTGGCAATAAAGCGGGTATGTGCCGAGTAACGGGCAGAAGCAGAAACAGGCTCCAATGACAAAGAGTGATGATGATAACGGCAGTGCATGTTCGGAAATTCTACACTATTTTTTTCGCATTCCCTACCTTACAACGGGTGCTTATGTGTCCTCGTAGTTTAATTTTCCCCGCGGCTACTAGCTGCGTTCGGGGTTTACAGCGAAGCTGTATGGTGAAGATGGCAGGTTGCTTTTGTGTTCTCAGCGAACAAACTCAGCCCCTGGCACGTGTCCACTTATGCAAATTACACATGGGGCGATTGAACTATAATTAAAAATCAATTGAGGATGTTTGAGAATGCCTAAGCATCTCGCCCCACTCTTACGCGAACTAGAGGCTCGGCCCGATGGGCGCGCCCTGTTTTGGTTTCCTGTTTTCTACAACGCGTGGAAGCGGTTGCTGGTGTCACGGTGCCGTTGAGACGGCACGGAGGCAGGTGGCGCGCCGCGCTTCAACTTGACCACATTCTGGCAACGTCGGCACTGTTGCAAGGCAGCTCTCTCCAATCTCGAAAGGAACTCTTTCCACGCACTCTCTTTACTCTGTCATTCTCTGCTTTTTTTTATAGCTCCATGTTGACGGATCGACGCGAAGCGACGATCCGTCAACAGCCGGCAAGCTCCGTCTGTTGCTGACACTATAATAAAGGCTCTGCGTCAATGCCGCCACTACTACCACAAGCTCAGCCGATGTCGCTGAAGAAATATCCATTGCCTTGGCCGCCACTTTCGGCCCTGAACAAGTTACTACCCTCACCGATTCACAGACAGCCTGCGGAAACTACCAGATTGGCCACATTTCATTAAGAGCCCATACTAAAAAACTGCTCGACAACCCCTGATACCCGCATCGTCTGGGCTCCTGGACACGCCGCCATCCCCGGCAATCAAGCGGCTCATGCCGCCGATCGTGATTTCATGCACCGATCCATTGCCGACGGTGGCCAATGTCTACCCCCATAGATCAACCCCATCCACTGAGTGGCTACACAGAGATTCTCGCCCATTACAGGGAAGCTCGCCGCCACCTCCCACCGCCACACTGGCGACTCTCCAGAGAGGAGGCTACAACTTGGCGGCGGCTCCAGACGAATACCTATCGACATGCCACCCGCCTCCGCCTCATCTTCCCCACCCAACACTCTTCCCTCTGTGCTCACTGTCCCCAGCCTGGCACCCTCTACCATGTATGTATTATGGGAGTGCCAACGTACTCTGGACTTGTCTCCCACTTCCCAACCCGACCTACGAGCAGTGGAGGGCTTCACTAGCCAGCCCAGACCCGGATACCCAGCTCAGACTGTGACCCGAGCAAGGAGAGCCAGCCGAAGTCAAGGTATCACGGACTAGGGATGCCTTCCACTACGGGGCCAGGCCCATTCATCAGCCTCTGTTCGATAAATAAAAAATATTTATTTTCTCTCTATCTCTCTGTCTCTCTCTCTCTCTCTCTCTCTCTCTCTCCGCACCCTGCTAGGAAGGTTGTGTTTTGAGCACCGTGCTCGGAGCGTGCTATGAAGAGTGATGAAGAATAGAAGGAAAGTAGTGTGATCAACGGGCTACTGTGTGAAAAGCGACCAGAAGGCCGAGCACCAAGTATGACACACTGTGGTGGTAGTCGTGAGCGTCTACAAGTTGGACAAGCGGCGCTTTAACCAGTTCATGTTGGATGAGTTTGCACTACAGTACTCTAATTATTCGCATCAACCAACCACAGTAGAGGTCATGTATACACTTAACTATCGCAAATCATCTCTCTGAAGTGGTAACCAAACCACTCACTGCATACCACAGTGATTTTAAAGCTGATATCATACACATTTCAAAGTGAATAAGTAAATTGGCACAGCGCGTAAGCCTGTCTCTGGTCAATCAGTTGTAGTGTTTCTATCCACCTTTAGAGAGGGTAATCGCTCCTCAATTTTTATCTTAACTGTATTCGGGGCTCTCTGAATAATTCTTTACGGAAATTACGCTCTCAGTGTTTTGAGCTTGCGTAAGCAATAAACGCAATCCAAGTGCTCACATTACCTCCCAGCGCTGTAGCGAACGTACGGTTGTTCTGATATACCTTTTTGTAGAATTTCATTTGTTTCATGCTTCACTGGTCCATATCATACCAAACATGGGCTCAATATTTTGACCAGTGGTGATGCCCGGCCATTTTGGGCAGGAGACCGACATGTCAGACCCCTTCTGCTTATTCTGCTACGCAATTATAATCTGGTCCGGTTTCATACACTTGGAGACCAAAACCATTTTCGTCATTATGATCTCAGAAAGTAATCTCGTGATAACGAAAAGCGTGCCGCTACGTCTAATTTTGAAACAATATGCCATCTGTAAATTCAACTGAGGAAAAAAATGAAGTGGGAAACACACACCTGAATCAATGTAAGCTGAAGACCGACTGAGCTTTAAGAAACAAACCTACGCATCTATTTGATATTATTGGTACTTGCGAATTTAAAAAAAAAAACTAGCCCACTAAAATGCTTGCGCGAAATCCAGGCCATCTATGCATGAGTAAATATCAGTTTGTGTAGTACGCATAACGGTTTTTTTTTTTTTTGCTAACGGATATGTAGTTACCGCCCATTTGGCCTAATTAACGCGATCACGTCGCCATGTCCCAGCCAGAGTACATGTCGTAAGCACATTACTTATAACATCATTGAATGATAACTTAATATCGTTGAGAGCAAAAAATCCGAAAAAAGAAGTGGTCGTTGCAGTCCCCGCGGATTGTGCTGTTCTTTGAGCAGTTCGCGTGATCTGGAAGCGTGCGAGAGATGCTGCCATGTGTGTCTGCGGTGACCGCCAACGCTAAGATCAGCGCTCACCGAAAGATGCTCGTTGCCTCAACAAAGAAAAAATGGGTCGAAAGGGAATTCGCTAGAGGATGTGCTAGAGAGAGATGAGAACAGGATGGCGAAGCGACATGGATGCGTATGAAGCAGAATCGTAGCAGGCGAGTTTTCCTTGCTTTGAAAAGCCAGAGTGAAAATGAGCAGTACTCCCTAGCCTGAATATATATCGTCTTCCGCATCGTAAAACACTATTCGGGCTTAAAGCGTGAGGGCTATGTTTAGGACCAGAACAGCCGAATGTCAGCCGCAGGCGCATGATGGACAATCCAGCGCAAACTTGCTCAGACGCAAAGGTTTACGCAACGCGATTTTACCCCGCCAGCTACAAACTCTCACGTATTTAATATAGGAACAAAATTGGGCTGTACACGGTTACTGTCTGTCATGATCACTCAAAAATAAACGTTAACTGCGTCAATGCCCGCTGGAGTCCCCTTCAGTTGTTATGCTACGCCCAGCTCATAACAGGACGTCGATAGTGTGCGTCGGAAACGGTGCAGTTGGCGTGACGACAATGGTGCACTGCCAGAATTCGAGCTTGTCACGATCCCTACATGACAGCGCTACCTGCGACCCAAGGCATTCGAACAAAGCAGGTTCGAGTATCCGATGAGACCAAGGGATCCTGACGGGAGTCAAAAACCGCGCGCACACATTTGCAAAACAAGTAGACCATGGGCGAAATAATTGATCTGGCAGTTCAAGACGGCAGCCCGGGGCACTGCACGCACTAGGCAAAATACAAACCAGGGTCTTTCCTTGCATGTCGACAGGTAATCCAAACAATGGGCTTCATGACGAACACCATGCACTCCATTCAACGAATCGGGGTTCCCAGCTGAGTTGCGTGATCATGGAGCGCACGGTAATTCATTCCGGTGAATGAACTCGCTGGCGGCAGTATGCGAGAAAACGAAGAACTGGACGAAGACAGATCGAGTACGCAGTGCATAAATACAGACCAACAACTCTTTATTCACCGTCCTGCTGAACCTGCCGTTTCTTATACTAGAACGAAACACAGCCATCTGTTACAAGTCTTGCCCAACGGCGGCCGCGCTCATTCGGCTATCGAAATCAGCGGTCCGTAGTCAACTAATACAAACACGCAAAAAAAAATGGGCAAAGTCGTTGCCTTCACCATTTCTCTCTCTACAACGACGGAAGCTGAATTAATGGAGGGACTGGGAGGAAGCCTGGACGCCGCATTTGGGCTTCACTAACTCCAAAAAACGCGCTGTGCAAAGCTTCTCTTCGTACGTGAAGGGTCAGTTTAATGCAAAAATATGGTTAGTCAAAGCCATTTATGGTTTCATCACTTGGCCTCGTTTAGGAACTACTGCGCGCAATCATGGTTAGGGTGGAAGACTACATTCTATCCCCCTTGTTAATCTAGTATGCAGATGCGAATGTCATTTTTCCTGCCACAACTGAAAGACGTTAATCAGCACACGTGCTTATTATGAACAGCGTAAGAGCCTTAGCGCTGCTACATTTTTTTAGGAAGGGGGGGGGGGAGGAAGGCTGAATTTTTATCATCGTGCGACTGCCTGCGCCTGCACAGTTATCGTAAGGATGACTGAGGATGACAGATCTTGTAGAGGATGGGAGTGTAAAGTCAGGTGGTGTGTTTCATTTTAAACGAAACACGGTAAATAGACAACGAAGACTGCACCACCGGAGTTTGCAGGTACACTAATAATCTAGAATTAAGATGTGCTAAACTTGAAAATGTATAGTCTAATAATGTTAATATTACCCTGCAGAAGCCTAGGGAATCTATTCGACCATGTTAAGACGCCTAGGTCCTGAGCTGTGCTTCACCTTCATCGAGTTGCATGGCGCGACACTGGGGCGGTGCCGGGGGGCGTGCATGCATGGTCTGCTCTTTCGTGTTCTACCGCTAGAGGAGCCTACGCTCGCTACAGTTCGACTGCAGCTTCCGTGTCCCAATTACTCCTCACAGCAAAACCCGCCTCGGAAGTAACACGCGCGCAGCATGCGGTCTGTGTGTCGTGCTCTTGTTTGCGGTGTGAATTCAAGACTATGGAACACCGACTCGCCCAAGCATCAACGTTAACCTATTGTCTACCGGGGCGGTTTCGCGGATGTAGAATCTCACACTTGGTGAAGCCTTTTTCGTGAGACCACCCGTATTTGCACTGCATAATTCGCTTGCCCTAAAGTTTGATCCGCAGCAGAAGATGGGGTGACGGTGTGCACGGCCCGATGTTTGGACTAACGCCATGCTTTAAGCTCTAACGCCATGAAGCGGTACCCGCAGCTGGACGTACAATGAGTACGACGTTGTTGGCATATCCTTGTGTACAAAGGCAAGGTTACCTATCCTTAAGCCTGAACGTGGGGTGTTAGGCCTAGCATCACTCCTTGAAGTCTGCTCGAGGTTGTCGACCAGCACTCATTAGAAAACGCACTCTTTGTACGGGTTGACGTCGTATGACCTGGAAAGCGTAGCGTTAGCCTTTAGCTTCGGCGCCTACCGGAGGGCTTTTGTTGTTATTCTTGGAAAGGGTTACACACCCATGGCACAGAAGAGCGCACGCCTGCAGTGCTGTATAGGGGAACGCTTTATGAGGACGTCTATACGCTGCTTGCGTACGGCACCTTGTGGTTGGCGGCGCTGAACTGCGTGTAATTTTGTTTTGTCTGTTTGCATGTTGTTTATGCGCCTTACAGCGCCGCATTCATTTTCTCTACGCACGTTTCGTAGTGGTCTTGGGCAGGAGCTCATAATGAAGAACAAATCCGCCTATCTATTACATTATATGTAGTTTACATTCCAGGATGTCAGTGTGCAGGTTAAGATTACGAGTCAAATCGTGTAATTCCTGATTTGTTAATTGAATTTGCTTAACAAGACACAGCTGTTCGATATTAAGATATGCTTTGCAAGAAGATGGAAACACGAAATGTGTTTTAGAGGACGGACAGAAGGACGGACAGAGAGGACATTACATCATTAGTTTTCCACCCAACAGAGAGGCTGTGCAGAAACATATGCGCCACTGGTGTGCGGCGGCTGCCTCCGCTGGTGAGAATGCGACTGCACACTAAAAGCCCGTACTGCAGGGCTACTTTCGCACCCGAACATCTTTTTGCAGCTTGTACATTGGACCCCTTTCTTAGCCGCGTGTAATGCCTGGGCCCGCTTACTCAGCTCCTTAATTTACTACCTCTAGTTTTATTCTTTCTCGGTTTTCGGTCTCTTGGCCGGCATTAATGGCTCTAATGTCTCTTTAGGTTAGTGATGTATAATGGCATTTCATCTGATCGGTAAGTTCGAGTATCGTTTTGTATAAAATGTATTCCAGAAATATATTTGTGTGTGATGTCGAGATGTTTGGATATATGCCCAAAATTTTATGCTCCAAACGTGGAGTTCTTATTAATGAGCAATATAATACGAATGCTGTTTTATTATAATGAAAAAAATTATCTTGAGGGTGCTATACGCTTATCTCAGCGGTGAAACGTGGGGTAATTTGTATATGCAAGTCGCATCACAACTCGTTTTATAGCCCTTTTTTTAGAATCCTGCGCGGCTGTGGAATGTACAGTCTTTTTTTATTCAGAGTAAAATTGCCTTTGTTTATTGGATTAGATCAAACTGACCACTGTATTGAAGGCTTCTTGCCGGGAGAAATGTAATACCATATATTTTAGAGGGACCATTAAGACAAAATATGTTTCGTTCACAAAAAAAAAGCTGCTCGGTCCCCATAACAATGATAGTAATTTTATCCTTAACTTCAAACAAATAATCGAGATATTAAAGAAAACATACGAAGCAGTGCAAATTTCCCAGCCACTTTCCGGAGATTTCTTTATGATTTCGGGACAGTACTTATGATGTCACAGAATCTTGCTAGCGCGATTGGCGGCAGCCACCCCCCCTCCCCCGTCAAGAAACTTTACTGGGCGATTGCACTGGCGCATGCAGTTTCATTTGATCGTATCGCTTGAAAGCTAAATTTCGTTTCGCACACTGGTAACTGCGCTTTACGATGTTGCATCACTCCTGCCATAGTACGTCTTTGCAGCGTGAAATTCAACATTTTGCCAATACTTACTGCGCTTTCTCTCTTGAAAAACGTGTTTGGCGGCTATATGGGCCCGATTGAGTTAGTTCGTTTTTTTCTCAGGGCTTACGCTACTGCCTTTTTTTTATTTGATTATGAGGTTCAACGCACTGACGCTACACAGACGATGAGGCATGCCGTAGTGGAGTGCTCCGGATTGATTGTTACCTACCGGGGATCTTTGACATGCGCGGAAATTTTGAAAACATGGGCGTTTTCGCTTTTCGCCTCCACCAGAAAAGCGGCCGCGCGTTCAGGAATCAAACCCGCGTACTTGGGCTCAGCAGCGCAACTACTGCCTTTGTTCAAAGTGAACACAGTAGCATTTTGTCTTCACAGGCCCTTTAATGTAAGTGAGCTAAAGTGCAGTGTGGTGCAGTGTTACGGGTTCGTACTTCTCCATCCGGAGCCCGTGGATACGAAAGATGGGAGCTGGCACGAGAAATCGAAAGCGTTTTCACCATTTTAGTGTGAACTAAATGCTCGCCAGAAATGTGTTAAACTTGGAATGTTTGTGTAGAGTGGAGATAGGAGACAAAAGCGGAGTAATTGTTTTATTGTGTGCATATTAGGAGGCCCATCACACACGTTTGCCCGGACCGCAGTCCTCGAACAGAAGCAGCTGCCCTTAACGCTGGAAGAAACGCTGGAAGACTCCTGGAAGGTCCATACAAATTAACTTATTACTCATGCACATTGAAAACCTTGCCCAATAAGGAAGTTGTTGCAAGACGTGCAAGTATTTAATATACGTGCACTAGGAATCGTGACACTAGCTAACCGGAAAAAGACTGCCTAATCCTCGTGGAAGGACGCCGACATTTCTCCCACGGTTGGTTCTGGAATAAATGCACCCCCTCCCCCCCCCTCCCCCCCCCCCCCCCCATGCTGCCAACTACCCTCAACCTGTGCCTGCGGAGTTTGTTTTCATAAGGGGAAAACAAACAAAAGAACCCGTGTGTACGAGCTTTCTGTGCGTGGTAGAGAATCCCGTACAAGTCTGAACTAATGCCAAGCGTACGCGACGTGCCCCTATAACCTGCATCTTTCCCCAGCATACTTTACACCATTATTCTCGCGTAGAAAAATATTCAGGGATTTTTTATTCTAACACGAAAGTGTTTTATGCCAGGATAAACCAATATTTTATTCACGTCATATCCATCACGGAAATGACGCCACAGGAAAAACGGCAGAATTAGTTTCATTGACGCGGATGGGGCTGCCGTCTAGGACAGGTGAAGCGAAGTAGGGCATCATGACGCTAACTAGCGCCGACAGTTGGCGCCTCGATCGGGAGCCCGCCGCGGTGGCTCAGTGGCTAAGGCGTTGCGCTGCTGAGCACGAGGTCGCGGGTTCGATTCCCGGCCGCGGCGGCCGCTTTTCTGATGGAGGCGAAAAGCAAAAACGCCCGTGTGTACGAGATTTTGGCGCACGATAAAGATCCCCAGGTGGTCAAAATTAATCCGGAGCCCTCCACTACTGCGCGCCTCATCGCCTGCGTTGCGTCGGCGCGTTAAACCCCACAATCAATCAATCAATCAATCAATCAATCAATCAATCAATCAATCAATCAATCAATCAATCAATCAATCAATCAATCAATCAATCAATCAATCGATCGGGAGCGTAAGCTGCAAAAAGAAATGGCAGCAGGAAACGGAACGAGTTCCCACGTCCTGTGTTTTCTTTCGTGCGCTTAACGGAATTATAAAGGACCACAAGCTGAGCTCGCTGCAACGCAACCGTCTGCCGTACATGCCATGGCGCAGGACCAAAGTGGTCGCACCTTTGCCGAAGCGATCCGCCAGCAGAACGTCGCTCGCCAAGCACACCCACAAGACAGCCACCGACCCGCAAATCATGCTCCTTTCGATGCAGATTTCACTGCACGTTTCCCTTTTGTGTTTTACTGATTCCTACGACAGAGGAATCAACCACAGCTTTTTATTATTTTTTGTTCGCTTTTGTCATAAATAACTGCTGTTGGGTTCGCATTTAATGTTTTCAGAAATTCTGTGCACTGCGAGGCAACAGAGAGTACGCTAGCAGGTGCAGCTCAAATTTGAGCTCAGTGCAGTTGCTACTGCAGGAGCATAACGTGCCTATTAAGTGCGAATGCACTTCTTAAGCGACCCTGAACCTGCGTCCACCGGCGATGTCCGCGCGCGGCGCACGTGGAGATGGGCGCGCGCAGCCTGGCCGCTGACATGGCACATACCCACGTGGGGGATTGGCCAGGAATCTCCTCGTCTTCCTTGGCAACGGGGGGAGATGGGCGCGCGCTGCCTGGCCGCTGACATGGCACATACCCACGTGGGGGATTGGCCAAGAATCGGGCGTGAGAAGGGCTAATGCACCTGCTTAAAGGAGTACTGACACGAAAATTCAAAGCTGAGATCCGCTCTAGCAATCAAGTACAACGACAACACAAATAGGTGTCTGTGAATAAATGCATATTTCTTTCTTTGTAGTTGTGTGTGTGTGTGTGATCTCTCTTTCGCGAACATTACCGAACCGCGCAAATTCAACTCGTGCATTCGCACTTTCACATTCTTCCCCCCGGGGAAATGCGGGGAATTTTTTAGTTATCGGGGTCTGGGTAGAAACATTACCGTGGTGCCAAGGACATGCTATAGGGTAAGCTAAACGCCATAATGCCCGTGACGACGCTCTAGTAATGCTTCGCTTGTGTCATCAGCAGTTTGAAACCTCCCAGGAAGCCCAGGCCTACGGTAAGGGACATGGCGCTGTAAATGTAGCCTAAACAGCGTCTCACGTGGGGTGGGTGGGGGCGACGAAGGAGACGAATGTGGTGACGGAATGAGAAAGCGACGAACGTGTCCCTCGTCGCGTCGTGGCGGCCGCGAGTGCGGGCTGCAGAGGCACGCATACGCGCTTGGCCATGCGTGCGACATGCGGCCAAGTGGAACCCGCCGCGACAATAATGGGCCTCGGTCGAGCGCTTTATTCGCCGTCCTCAAACAGCACCTCTGGCGGCAGCTTTGCCGCCGGGCACCCAGACGGCGCCGTCGACCCTCGTCGAGCGGCGCAGAGCGTTCACCCCTCCCGGCCAGTGGAGTGTGCCGCTGCGGAAAGTCAATTAGAGTGCGTGACGTTCGAGAAAAGAAAAAAAAAACAATACCGTTATAACTAGACGTCTACCGAGCGTAAGAAAATTTGACACTTCTTTCTGGTCCCTTTACCTACCCTTGACGCCTGGTGCGCACCTTTAGTTTTCACAGGGTCGTCCAAAAACGTTTAAACAGACATTCATTTAACAAATTCGCTCAAAGACTGCCATTGTTTGAGGAAGAGACGGAGAGCGGCGATTGATTGTGATTGATTCATTGATTGATTGTAGGGTTTAACACGCCGACGCAACGCAGGCGATGAGCCCTCCGGAGCCCTCCGGAGTGGAGGGCTCCGGAATAATTTTGACAACCTGGGGATCTTTATCGTGCGCCGAAATCTCGTACACACTGGCGTTCTTACATTTCGCCTCTATCATAAAAGCGGCAGCCACGGCCGGGAATCAAACCCGTGACCTCGTGCTCAGCAGCGCAACGCCTTAGCCACTGAGCCACCGCGGCGGGTCATTCGTTTTAAAGTGAACCCCTTAAATGTCTCATTAGAAGGTGACCTTGAACAACCTTGACGTCGACAGGAACAGTATGAAATGTCCTACGAAAAGTATTGCGGGACACAAAGATGGCCACCAGCAAACCTGAGCATGCCAGCCATGTATAAAAGACGATTAATGATTACTAATGTTAACCAATATCTGTTTACTGTCATTGTTGGGATTAGTCAGGCGGATTAAGATAGATTAAAATAGACTAAAGGTGCCACGAAGACGAAATAAAAGTTACGATCGCTAGAAAGCCTCATTTCTCCCGATAACAATACCAATTTTATCGCAATCTTACAAAAATAATAAATAATATTAAATAATATTATTTAATATTAATATTAAATAAATAATATAATGCACTGCGTAGCTTCGTGTTCACGCTTATGAGGGTTCAGTTCTTTTCAGGTTCACGCTTGAAATGAGTCCATCCCAACTGGTGGGCCAGGCAAAATAGTCCATTGTGAGTAGGACCGGTGAGGTCTCCGCTCAGACAACTCGTGCCAGACCGCTCTTTAGAGAATAAAGGGCTATTTGGTGGAATAATTTTTTGTCAAGTTGTTAGGGATCAGGGTGAAGTTGTGGTGCCGTGAATGTTCGGTGTTTGGCAAAAGTAGGACATGACCACACGAGATGAGTGAGGTCTGCTGATGTACTTGTGTGACAGTATGGGCATCTTGGGGGTAAATGGGGAGTGTACCATTTACGATGCATTTCAGGTGTGTAGGCTGCGCCGGTGAGAAATTTGTTGAGAAAGATTTCACTAGAGCGGGGTAGCGGTGGTAAAGCGCTCAAATATCCTGCTGGAGTTCTGTTTTTCAGCCGCTCTCTTCGGCCCTTCTTATACCGGTGGAGTAGAATCGCCGGTGGAGGTGCAGGCGACCGTGCCGGCTCTTCGTCAGGCGCCAGTGGAGGTTGTAAATGTGCACTCTCCTGTGCGACCTCATGGGCCGCCTGGTTTCCCGAGGAAGAGGGTTCATGGCCCGGTACCCAGTCAATGCGGACTTGTGTTTTGTTACGTTGCAAAAGTTGCGCTTGGTATAATATCTGATGTGCCAGGGGATTTGTGGTCTTGTGAGATCTTACTGTTTCCAATGCTTCATACGAGTCTGTGAGGATACGAATAGATGGCGGAAGCGGATAATCAGTATCATACGCAAGGAATGTCATGGCATGGTTGATGGCATGCAGTTCTGCTTCAAGGCTCGTGGCATGGTTGTTGAACATGGTGTGATACCCCGAGAGGGCAGGAACCTCCGGGCATGTCCAGGCCAGTCCGATGACATTTAAGCTTACGCTAGCGTCCGTGTAGATGTCAACTTCGTTTTCGAGTTTTGTCATCTGAAGGCGTCGGACGCGTTGTTCTCGGAGTACAGGATTGTTGCGCCCAATCGGCTTGCTGTGCGTAGTGGGTACGATTTCTGGGCGACTCCATGGGTCAAGTGGGGTGGGGAAAGTGCAGGGTGTTGGTGGGCTGCGCACGTCCCATGCGGCGAGGGCATGTCCTTGGTGTGTTAAAGGACGTTTGAATTCAGCCTGCGCCTTGGCTTCGTTGATGACGTCCTCAATGGGAGGAAGGGGAACTGCCTGTTCGAGTTTCTGGTTAGGTGTGTGCTTAAGCAAACCACTGATGGTTCGGAGGGTTGCCCTGTGCAACACTTGGATGGCTCTTGTGTGGCTTTTGTTGAGTTCATAGGCCGGGTGTTCTTTTAGAAGACTTTATGTTCTAGCGCCAGGCTTAAACGACTTTGCCGGCGTTTTAGTGGCGTGACTACATGAGATGCCGATTACGATGACGACGACGACAGGAGAAGCCAACAGCCCCATCCCCAAAAGGGCATTCGCCCCTAAAAAAGGGGAAAGGCAGGGAAATCACGTGCCCAGGGACGCACGCACTGACCCCTTTAGTCAGCCGGAACCATGGAGCCACGTGCTCGACTCGCACCACGGAACCCGGGTTCAATTCCCACCCTGACCGAAACGTACTCAATTTTATTTTGAAATCTGTTAGGGTACTAGGTTTTGGAGGAACCTACTTGAGCAATTACATGTCAATCCGAGTTTTAGGTCGAAGCCCTTTAGGGGCTGGGGCTGTAGGCGCCTCCTTTCGTCGTCATCGTCGTAATCGTTGTCTCATGTAGTTACGGTACTAAAACACTGGGAAAGTCGTTTAAGCCTCGCGCTAAGACATAACCCACACTAAAAAAACACCGGGACACTCGTTTACGCCTCGCGCTGGAGAGCTTCGTGCTTTAAAGACAAGAGACTTTTACAGCAAAGCTGCATACCTCTACCCCCCAACCATTTCACCTCCGTTGGCAAAAACACCAAGGCGCCAAGAATACACTTATACACTGCATGATTCGCCCCTTCCCAGGTTTCACATTCGTGGTGATGGCCCAGGATTTTTTCTCCTTCCTTTATTTCCTGGAATTATTTTTCAACGTTGCCATTCTCCCTGAATGATCTCGTAATGATACACGTACGCCATACAGAGACGTGAGAGAACGCTCGTTACATGTGAGAGAGAACGAATATCGCTTAGGATAGGTAGAGTGGCAATATTGCGGTGAAGGCTAAAGGTGTATTTTTCGCCGTGGTCTCTACGGTTCTAACGAAGGATGACCTTCATCTTGAACACGATCTTGTTTTTTACGTGTTTTCGCTTCTTGAGCAGCCGCCCATTTTCGATACCTTCCTCTGTGGACGGTCAACAATGACGCCGTATTTCTTTCAACAGTGGAAGATATAATGCTTTCGCACTAAAAAGTACCAGGAGTAAAGTAGGAATAATGGTCTTCCCGATTACATCATTGGAGATAATGTCATCAAGTTTATGGCGCTTCTTCAATGTCCACTCGTTTTTCTTTTTTTTTTTTGTAGCGCTCCTCCTCTTTCGTTGTAGCCACATCGACTTTATTTAGTTCTACGGTTTTTCAGGGGTCCGTTGTGTTTAATAAATGCATCACAAATCACAATTCGCCTTAATCTGACTTTGCGTGAACGCGAAGTGGGATTATACGGGTAGATCACCGACAAACACAGATGTTCATTGGGATAGGTTTGGAACGATAAATTCACAGGTATTATATACATCTTTATGGTATTGTATAACGTTTGGTAAAATGCATAAAGCGAGGTTTTGTACTTCGCTCGATCGGAAGTACAGCCGCCGCTCCTGGAAATCGGACTCCTGACCTCGTAGGTAATGTGGAGATCGCTATAGCCAGAGTGCTACCACGGCGTTTATATTTTGATCTCGAAGGTATATGTAATTACCCCATCGTTGATAGACAAATCACAACACTTAATGTTTTCTCACCAAGCTGTTTGCCGGTGTTCAGCGCCAGCCAGTGAAAATGTTCCAGGTAGCGTCCAAATGTCGGCAAAGTTATCAGGAGTCCATCAAAAAGTAGCAGGAGAACTCTGGAACAATGGTACCCATTACTACGGGAGGTTCAATCTACTAGACGCCTTTCTGGCGGGTAATAATCTGATTGCGTCCTCCTCTGAAAGCTAGGAGTTGCAACTTAAAAAATTGAAACGGGCGGGAAAACATCAGCGGCGAATGTTGAGGGTTTGCTGTCAATAAATGCACACAGCATAAAACTGTAGCTTAGAACCAACGCGAAGCATACGTATAGGGTCCACTCCGCTGCGGGGTACAGCCCTCGAAAATGCATTAAGTGCAAAGCTGTTTGGAGGCTGAAACAGATGCGCCAAATAGTCTCGTTTTCGTAATACTGGCAGAACACGCCCGCAGCCAGGGTAAACGTGTATATAAATCGATGCTACGCTCCACAGCGGGCGTATCCCGGCTGGTTTGAGCAATCTGCTTCGGCAGGCCACCAGACCGCAGTCATTATTTTCGTACGGCGGAACGATCCTTCCTTTGTGCGGTCCTCCCTTATGGGTACATTACAGCGCCGGCCCCGACAGGTGTTCTCCGCGTCAGAACAAATTTCCGCCGCTCCGCGAGCTCGGTAACCACAAATGCGGTTTCGGTAATTTGTTGTAAACAGAGTTTTCAATCATCCTAAGCGACGGGGCTAGAAACAAAGAAAATCTTCGACCGCATAACACATGGCTGAAAGCTAAACGTAAGATGTGTATTTTCGCTGAAATTAATGACAGAATGCCGTTTGGTTGTGAAATTGGAATGAGAAGGCTTCTTCTCAACATTTAGAGAAAATGATAACAGAGAATTTCAGCGAAAAGCAATCATCCCCCTTTATTTCGAAATTGAAACGCTTGCACACACGAGTCGTTGTACTTCTGTTTGGCTTGGTTTGGCGGTTAAAATTTTCAAGAGGTTACCTGGATATATATGCATTAGCAATAAAGGAGCAGTTTTATTTTCTTTTCACTCCAGCTGAATGGTAACGCATCGCTGTAATTTTCTTTCGGTTATGCCGGCTCGGATCCGTTCTAGGTTTTGAGCGCTGATTCGCCTGGAGTGTTCTGACGGCTTCAGTGTAAGGCAAATATTCTAACGGAATGAAAACACTGCTACTTGTGCTATAGACCTGAAAGATGTAATAGCGAAATCTTATGAGGCCATTTACCAATCGGAGCTTCTGTGGGATACCGTTTTTACAGTAAACTCCAAATATCAGTGAACAGACTCAGTGGCTCAGTGGCTAAGGCGTTGTGCTGCTGAGCACGTGGACGCGGGTTCTATTCCTTGCCGCGGCGGCCGCTTTCCTGAAGGAGGCGAAAAGCAAAAACACCCGTGTGTACGAGATTTCGGCGCACGTTAAAGATACCCAGATGGTCAAAATTAATCCGGAGCCCTCCACTACGGCACGCCTCATCACCTGCGTAGCGTCGGAGCATTCAACCCTACAATCAATCAATCAATCAATCAATCAATCAATCAATCAATCAATCAATCAATCAATCAATCAATCAATCAATCAATCAATCAATCAATCAATCAATCAATCAATCAATCAATCAATCAATCAATCAATCAGTTCTGCTGTGTGAAGGCTGTGAAGATGTGTTTAGGGAAGCTCTTACGATTAACGCAAATCGAAACGAGTGTTGAAACGCAGAACAGTAGGTATAACAACTGTACGGAGAGCTTTGAGTTGTTTTGCGCTGTTTTGGAAACGGGGACACTTTGCTACGCGAACACTTTCCAAGCGCGTGGTGTGTAGAGTCGGTATTTCAACAGCTCAGCGCCTCTATGTTATGTGTCCGGGGACGTCGGGTGTCCGATGGGGTCGTGGCCGCCGTCTTACCATGCGCATATTGCAACAGTGAGCGGCAGCGCTTTGTTGTAGCGGTTCTCAAACGGCTCGCCTCAGTAGGCAAACGCACCTTGCAGTAGCAATTTCCGGTGTTTTTTCAAACACACGAAGACCTCATACGGACTCAGCGAAGAATCACGACTGGAGCTTTCTTCCTCTCCGCTTCGGAGAGCGCGCGCCAATCACCTATCAGCTGAGTCCAAGGACGCAGGTTCGATCTCGTTCACACCCCCCGCGGTGGCTCAGTGGCTAAGGCGTTGCGCTGCTGAGCACAAGGTCGCGGGTTCGATTCCCGGCCGCGGCGGCCGCTTTTCTGATGGAGGCGAAAAGTAAAAACGCCCGTGTGTACGAGATTTCGGCCCACGATAAAGATCCCCAGGTGGTCAAAATTAACCCGGAGCCCTCCACTACGGCGCGCCTCATCGCCTGCGTTGCGTCGGCGCGTTAAACCCTACAATCAATCAATCAATCAATCAATCGATCTCGTTCACGGTGACTGCTTTTCAGGTGGAGGCGAAAAAAAAAAAACACCCATGTGTCAAGATTTCGTCGTACATTAAAGATCCCCGGGTGGTCTACGTTGATTCTGAGCCCTTCACTGCGGCGTGCCTCATAGCCTAAGTGTTGCCTCGGAGTGTTAAAAACTCCTTTTTTTTAATCTCCTCTCAGTCGGCAAACACAGGGATATTAACGGCCTCGGGAGCCACGTTTCGATCCTAGCGGCTTCCGCATTTAAAAACAAAAACAAAATGAGGTTCGAAGGAAAAAGCGTATGCTTTTGACCACGGAAGTAGTCGTAAAGTCGGTGGGAGAAAATTCGTGCGTCCTTTGCAACAGGCCGTTTTATCTGAGAGTCTCTGCATCGAGTTTACAGATAAAGGAATATGAATAGCGACTCCTTGGGCCATTTGGCATTTTGTGCTCACAGCGAGTTCTACAAGTTACAAACGGGGTATTTACTCGGTTTGGGAACAACCTTGCCCTATTCACCAACTGGATAAAATGCAGGTCAGTGCACTTGCCGCTGCAGATTATGTATGTTTACCACCTTTTCTTAGAATGACTAAGAATACCAGAAAAAACACGAGGGCCTTTGATTGTTTTCATCACTAAAAACAATTTCGACAAGCAGTAACATGTCTCTCCTTGCCTTTCCGGGAAGCCATGATGTTCCCGATCCAGGCTAGACGCTGTGGCGTTGCCCCACAACCTATTCGACCGTACGACACCGAATCGCTTCCTCAGGCTTCCTTCATTTCCCTCTAGCTTTCCGCCAGCTGAGTGTATGAAGAAGATGTCCACTGAAGGATTCCGAATGACTGTGCATATCTCTCGGTATGCGAGAAGTCTGACAGAAAAACGCACTTACAGCCGGTAAAGCGTTTTTCTTGTCCACAGAGCCAGAAAGCATAGTGGATCTGGAGCCATGAGGACGCTGACTGTTTGTCCAGCGCCAACAGTGTTGTCGCGAGCGGTCTTCTTTCGTGGCAGCGCCATGGCTCACAAACGTAGCGGGGATTTTATGCGCTTTTTATCCGAAACAAAGAGGAGAGTGTGCCCAACTGTTTGCGTACAGGCGTGGTGCCAAGTGTGCACCTTGACCGAAATACCATAATTTAATGAATTTGGCAAATTGATGGGGAGGAGCTGGACCATACAGGTATTCGGGGACGCTTAGGAATAGGAATATAATCCAAGAGACGAAGGATGGCGTACATAGAGAGAGAGAGAGAGAGAGAGAGAGAGAGAGAGAGAGAGAGAGAGAGAGAGAGAGAGAGAGAGAGAGAGAGAGAGAGAGAGAGAGAGAGATTCGGGGGCATTGGATATGAAGTAGTAAGAGGAATGTGGAAAGGAGTAATGGTCCCGGGTCTCGCGTTTGCGAATGCTGTACTCTGCTTAAAATCAGACGTTCTATCAGGCCTTGAAGTAAACCAGAGAACGGTAGGACGTTTGGCCTTAGACGCGCATGGAAAAACAACTAACGAAGCAGTTCAGGGAGATATGGGCTGGGCGTCGTTTGAAGTTAGAGAAGCTCAGAGTAAAATATGCTTTGAGATGAGGTTGAGGGCAATGGATCAACGAAGGTGGGCAGCTAAGGTTTTTAGGTACCTATACTTGAAAAGCGTGGACACGCAGTGGTTAAGAAAGACTAGAAGGCTAACGATGAAATACGGAAAGAACAGTGGGGAATCCAAAACAGCCAAGGTAACCAAAAAGGAGGCAAGGCAGATTGAAACGAATAAATGGAGGAAAAAAATGGAAGCTAAAACGTCGTTAGAGATGTACAGGGCTGAGATGATGAACATCAGAAAGGAAAATTTCTACGATAATTCCCAGGGCAGTGCTTTGCTTTTTGAGGCTAGAGCAGGTTGCCTGCGAACTAAGAGTTTTGTGAGGAAGT
This sequence comes from Haemaphysalis longicornis, assembly GCF_048455015.1. NCBI lineage: Eukaryota > Metazoa > Arthropoda > Arachnida > Ixodida > Ixodidae > Haemaphysalis > Haemaphysalis longicornis. The sequence continues at coordinate 366,856,241 of NW_027526203.1, read as the reverse complement.
ATTCACAAAATGATGGGGTATGTGTGGTCTGCGGAAAAGAAACAGAAACTATGCGGCACATAGTGTTAGAATGTGAGGGTATCCATCCAAATCTACATGAAGGGAATGTTGGGCTTTCAGAAGCCCTAGGATTTAAGGGTATCAGAGAGGAAGTTAACTTCAAGGCTGTCGAGGGGACGAAAAGAAGATTAGAATGCTGGTGGACGAAAAGCAGAGAGGGGAATATAGCCTAGGACAGTTACCACCTGTAACAGGGAAAAGAAAGTATTTCGGGCCTAATAAGCTTTAGTGCCTGCCCTAAGCAGCGCTAGTATTAAACCAAGAGTGTAAAACATGGTTATATTAGTCCTTTTTGGTAAGATGACATGTCATCACCCCGCTTCAAAGGGGAAACCAATAGGAATCGTCATCATCAGGATGGATTCTTTGGAGTCAGAGACAACAACCGCGAAGTCATTTGGAAGAAGCCTTCGTACTTCAGTGGACATCCTTTGATGATGAGGTTGGTGTAATTTAGCGCCGTGATTATGATGAATTGGCAGCTCGAGATTTCATCTCATCATGTCATCAACCCAATATCAAAATGTGTCTTTATCTCCGAATCACACCTGCTACCTCCAGCTGTTGACACGACGACCAACGCCAGTTTAACTCTACAAACAACATCTTAAGCGCTTGATGGCGACAACCCAAAAATAACATAAGGGTTCTTGCCGTAGCTATACCTGGGGTATGCCGCTGGCCCAGGACTAAGTACATAATAATGTTGGCCCTCTGCAGTTGTATAACTTGCGCGAATAGCTCGCAGGGTATCAGCGTTTTGGTTTGTCATCTTCGTCAGAAAAAACACATCCGCCGCGGCCTGGACTTTAACTCGCGATCTCGTGCTAGCACACCTCGCCCACTAAACCCCAACAGGCGGGTGGGGGAGGAAAACGCTTGAGTAGGGTGCTATGCGGTGTGCCATTAGTGTCTGTTGAAGATGAAACATTGCTATAGCCAAAATATAGTTATTATTGTGTGATTATTAAGTCGAAAACATTTATGACCGCACATCGCCTAGAAAGCTTCTCGGAGTGGTCTGCATTCCCTAATTTAAAATTAATACAAATAAAATTAAAGCAATAATTTTCAGGCCCAAATTCAAGCCCATCAATGCTGCCTTCAACCTAGTGTGCGAAAACACAAAAATGGACACTTTAAGAGCATGAAGATGCTATAAGTATAATTTTCTCCCAAAATCTAAGTTGGAACGAACACATTAATGCTACATAATACACTTCCTCAAGTTGTCGGCATTACTTTACGATATAGAGCTATTTTACCGTTTAAAGTAAAATTACTTCTTTATATTTCTCTTTGCTTTTTAGTAAGGGGCACTACGATGTTCAAATATGTACAAAAAATATACATCCCACAAAAATAATTGTTAGACGTACCACTCCAGCCATTCCCCACATAGATCAGTTTTCTCACGCTAATATATTTCCAGTACCTAAGCTGTAGGAATATAGTTTACATTCGTAATATATTTTATATTCGTGAATCTCTTAACAATAAGAAATAATTGAGAACAAAGACTTCCTGCTAAATCTGTGCTCCTTGAGTAAAGCAGGCCTCTTATAACACTCGCCACAAGAGATATTTGGGGGTGCTTACCCGCAAACTAAGTACTCTAGAGAAAAAGCCTCTGATACCCGACCAAGTTTTCTTAATCGTCTGCGTAAGAGGCACGTTGGTGCTCAGTTTTTTTTTTTCTCTCGAGTATTTCGTAAACTCTGTGTTTAACTTCTTTACTTCGATTGTTTGGGAACTTATTTGTCTCTGTGCCTTTTGTAGTGCTTCCCGATTAGATTCGAGTGATCAAAAGTTTGTGCTGTCTGCCGACAGTGGCGCCTCCTTCTTCCTTATAGGGGGAGCTGCGGGCTCGTGTCAAGCGGCTTGCGCAGCTTGTAGCCGCAGCTTCTTCCATCAACTTTGAATGGAAAATAAATGTGTTTCTATTATTATAATTATTACCCGCTAGGAAGCCCCCAGACCGCGTGCACGTCACCACCTTTCTCGTATACTCAGGTTCAGACTACATGCCTCAGGCCAGCTTGTGTTATCTCGCTAGTCACCCGCCCAGCAGCGTATAGCGCTGGACAAATGTACGATTGGTACACGCGATTCGCATGCGGCTGATCGGTACGTCTGTCGCCACGACTAGTCGTACGCGTGAATTTGAGACACATGACCCGATGCGCGCATGCGATGAGTCGTCGGCGTCGCTCCGCCCATTGTTTTTGCTCCATGGTCAACTACGACGATCGCTGAGCTGAATTTGTAGATTCCGCGCGTTTGTTCGCAAGAAATGGATAAAGCAGGCAATCGTGAAGCGTTGTCTGCCTTCGGAAACAGTCCGCGCACACGCCGGCCGCGCCTGCCGGCTCGGCACACTCAGCGGCTCGAACCGGCGCAGACCACGGTAGCAACCACATGTCACTGCTCTTCTGAATCAATCTGATCGCTAAAATGAAGTTCCACATGCGAGAAAGTAGGTGTTAGTGTGGTGAAAAATTGTGCTAGGGATTGTTGTCAGGGCTTATTTTAAAAGCGGCGATCACATATCTGCCGCGATGCAAGCCTACGCTAACCGGTCGCCGCGGCGCGCGTTGCGCCGAGCGGCCGAGAGATGGCGATACCTGCGCGGAAGCATCGAAACAGGCTACGCAGATGTCTTGGTCACCCATCGCTCAAACGGCACTTATAGCTTAAATAAAGTTCCACATGCGAGAAAGGGGATGATAGTGTGGTGAAATGTTGTATTACGGATTGTCACTCGCAGCTGCACAGATAGCGGCGATCAAATATCCGCCAGGATGCTAAGCCTAAAGTTCCCATCACCCGAGCTGACCCTAGCAACGCAAGCCGGTTGCGGGCTCAGCGGGCTCTCATTGGCTGTGGCCTCACGACGATCTCAACGATGGCACGACTGCATCTGGCTTGCCAGTCGCACGTCGCGAGCCTCCTCCGACCAGCGAACGACGCCAAAACGGCTCCTAACGATCAATCGTAACGATCAGTCGCATGCGAATCGCGTGCACTAGTCGTACATGTGTCCAGCGCTTATACCACGGAGCCGCAAGACGCGTCGCAGCCAATGGGAATTAACGTGCTTTTTACCTGCCGCGGATTACCGCCGACGGCGGGGGGCTAGTATACAATGAGCCACGTAATGAACTGAATTAAACATTGCTCATTAACTCTACACACATCATGGGAACCGTGGAAGCAGGAGTGGGAACATATTTGGCGGGGGAGGCGGGTGGAGGGGGGGCGCTAGTAGCGGGTAGCCCGCCGTAGCACGCGCGCTGAGTGGGGCGGTCGCCGTGCCCGACAGCCAAAACAATGACTGTGGGACTATACGTTATTATAAGTCTCGATTCATTAGGACATTAAGGTTTTAATGCGTACTTGATCTTTAACCCCGCGTAACAGACAAAGGCTGTATAAAGCGGTAAATACTAATGAGCGATGTAGGTCAAAGTGAATGCGATAGCACATGCTTTCTATTGATTTGAGCCGAGCGCTATTTCAGTTGAACAAATTTTTTTCTTTGGTCCCGAGATGTTCCTTCATTTCCAGTTTTCCAGCATTTTGCAAGCTTCACTTGGTGCCCACACCTGGTGGAAGAAATGGGAAGCTTGACTGCGTGCTTGAAATTGATTCCTCCTATCCCAGAACATTGCGTTTTCTCCTCTTTTCGTCTCCACGATGCTCTAGCAAGCTGCTGCGATGAGCCTTCGTTCGGACCATGCGCCCGCCGACGTTGCGTGGACGCACTGGCCGTTCGCTGTTGGAGTATACGCCTCGAGCTTCGCGATCGCTGCACCGCCTGCCGGCGCTTCTCCCCGGCGCTTACGGGAGGGGCGCTGCGTGGCTGATAGGGGTAGAGTTCCTGTATATGCTCCCTACGGGAGCAAGAGTTGCGCATAGGTCCGCCATCTTGACCGCCGAGCATCCAAAGCAGCGTGGGAAAGCCAACCGTCGGGCTTGAAGGAGTCGTGCGTACCACGCGAGGGGAGCGTGAGCGCGCCCCGACGTCGCTGCTTTTTTTTTTTTTGTAACGCGCGCTTTGCTTTATTATTAGGGGTGTTTTCCTATAACGTATATGCAAATATCGGGAAGATATGGCTGTGCAAAATGTTCCGAAATATCCCTCCAGGTCTTAACAAACATATATGTGTTACTATAAATTTAACGAAGACGTGACTCGTTTTGCTCAATAAACCTCCTTACTGGTTAGATGCCTGGTATAGAATCAGCACGCGCGTATATACACACTGGGTTATTTGGAACTCAACCTACAGTTTTTGCAGTCTATAGTGCATGTCGGCAAACTTTCATGCCTTGACAACGTAAAGTGATGTGACCAGGCATCTAACCAGTATGGAGGTTTATTGAGCAAAACGAGTCACGTCTTCGTTAAATTTATAGTAACACATATATGTTTGTTAAGACCTGGAGGGATATTTCGGAACATTTTGCACAGCCATATCTTCCCGATATTCGGATATGCGTTATAGGAAAACTGCACTCAAGAGGAGGATGAGCAGTAAGGGGAGGAGGGAAAAACTTTGTTTAACAATTAAATCGATCTGGTTAGCCTGGGGAGGGCCGAAGCATGCAGTGTATAAGGGTATTCAAAAATTGCAGGTCTCTCTCTTGCCACACGGCGTGTTTCAACCCTTCCAGGCGTGAAGAACAAATCCTATTCTACTCGGGATGGCGTTCTCTAATTTGAAGAAAATTACTTTTATTCTCTTGTCCTGGACTGAGGACCCGGCCCACTAACCAGATCGATTTAATTGTTAAACAAAGTTTTCCCCTCCTCCCCTTACTCCTGCTCCTCCTCTTGAGTGCAGTTTTCCTATAACGCATATGCGAATATCGGGAAGATATGGCTGTGCAAAATGTTCCGAAATATCCCTCCAGGTCTTAACAAACATATATGTGTTACTATAAATTTAACGAAGACGTGACTCGTTTTGCTCAATAAACCTCCATACTGGTTAGATGCCTGGTATAGAATCCGCACGCGCGTATATACACACTGGGTTATTTGGAACTCAACCTACAGTTTTTGCAGTCTATAGTGCATGTCGGCAATCTTTCATGCCTTGACAACGTAAAGTGATGTGACAAAACGCGTTCGAGCGTTCGGCAAGGTTGCAAAAACTGTTTTACCTGACATATGATTACCGGGAATCGTGATGCCTTCTGCCAAAGCCGACAGCCCTGAAGGCCTAGAATTTGTTTTGGTCTTCCATTTTCGCTGTTGTCGGTTATTAGCAGCTGACTGTTCCTTTTGTTCGAATGCTTACATGAGAAGCTGACGCCTAGCTCTTCGCGCTGACTCACATGACCGCGTACTGAAGTTGTACAAAAAAGATACTCTTCATGTACTAGCGTGTTGCGGCTTGTCGCTCCCGCGCTACGAACTACGAATGCGACATGGCAGCGGCGCAAAATGTACGAAAGACGCCGACAGCAGAGGGCAGCAGCGGCGTTGCAGCCGCATCGCCGGATTCTCTGCGGTGCGTGGATGCTTTTTGGGCACGTGACGGCGATCAGCGAATAGGGTCGTGAGCGGCGAATGGAAATCAAAGGCGCAACTCCTGCTCCCGTAGGGAGCATATACAGGAACTCTAGATAGGGGTTCATGCAGTGTTTTGGTTCTCTTTCGCTTGTTTTTGCCTTCTGCGCCAGAAACAACTTGTTATGGTGATATCTGTAAGCAAATAGCACGGTTAGGGCACTTCAAAAACAGCTGCGGCTTAGTAGAGTGCTCGAACGCCAACAAGAGCTATCCGGGGACGCGGTTATGCGCGCTTCTACGCCGCTCTTACGGGCGTCGACGATGACAGCAGCATATAACCAATGTCCCCTCTGGATGCTTCAGGAAAAAGTGAATTCTCTTTGCCGCCTCGTTTATACCTAATACTGGCACAGTAAGGGGTTGGTTTCGCTTTGCAGCGTGGACAACGAATGCGGCTTTGTATCGAATATATGTGTAGTGGAAAAATATGTTTCGGATGGTGATATATTACCCAATACTTGACAATAAATTGTGCCTTTTATGGGAATATAAGCCAAGCGAAAATGTTGCTTCTATGTCATCAAAAAATACCCCCCCCCCCCCCCTGGCGAGTTTATCAACACGTGCCTCACCTTCGGATTGACCCAACTGGTCACTCAGCCTATACACGCGTTACCGACTACTCGTCTAACATATTAAATCTTGTCTTGACTTCACACCCTGAGAATGTCTCCCCTATCAACTACCTGCGTGGCCTGAGTGATCATTTGGTTGTGCATGCCTCATTCTCATGCAGTTCACACACAAGTAAAAAAACCAGAAAAAACACTTACGTTGTACAATAAAGGGGATCACGACAGTGTGAACTGGGACTTATCAACGTTCTTTGAAAACTTTCTCCCAGCTTTGCACAGCGCTCACTTGAATCCAATTGACTTCATTTGGAATCATAGATGCAATGCCTAATACTCCTTTATATTCCTACTAAAATGATATCCGAACGTCCGAGTTCTCAGTGGTTTAATACATGCCTTAAACGCTTAAACAACAAAAAAAGCGATTGTTCCGGGCAGCAAAGAATTATAACATGACTCAAGCCCGGCATAAATATTACACCGCTGAAAACGATTACAAAACATCAAGCGCTCACGCTATATATAAACAAAGTTTCTTCTCTGTCACCTTACGCTTTATGCCACGCACTGAACCCAAGCGCTTCTGGAAAACGATTAATCCCAGTGCATCTAACTCAGTTGCCTTCTGCGATAGCTATGGACTCCCAACCCCGGAATATGAAGTACCAGATATATTAAATGCCGCATTTAGCACCGTTTTTACGCGTGAACCCTTAAAAGACCTTCCCACTGTCCCTTCTTATGATAACCACCCCATGCCGAGTATACACCAAATACGTGAGCAGCTTGTTCCTCTCACTCATTTTTCAACAGTCTCTCAGCACAGGGTCGGTTCCCTACGACTGCCGCATCGGTAAGGTCATCCCAGTCTTTAAATAAAGAGGGAAATCGTGTGACCCCTAATAATTACCGTCCGATTGCAATTACTAGTGTTTGTTCTAAAATGATGGAGAATATAGTGTATTCGCACGTTGTCAAGTTTTTGAATTCTGTTAATTTCTTCAATCCTAATCAGCATAGTTTCCCTAAAGATCACTCCTGCGACACTCAGCTTGCCATGATCCTTCATGACGTACATTCATGCCTAGACCGCAACATTACAACTGATGCAATCTTTATTGATTTTGAAAAAAAAGCATTTGCTAAAGTCCTACATAATCGCTTAATGCTAAAATTGCCTCGCCTTAATTTGGACCTATTAGATTTGAATTGGATAAGCGCATTTATAAGTGACCGCCAGCAATTTGTCCACGCCAATTCGCATACATCATCACTCACGCACGTGCTCTCCGGTGTGCGACAAGGTACCGTTCTGGGGCCACTTCTTTTTCTCATATATATAAACGATGCTCCCATAAATCTTTCGTCGAACGTCCGTCTCTTCGCTGACGACTGTGTCATTTATCGCCCTATAAATGGTAGCTGTGACATATCCGCACTAGAAGACTTCCTATTTCGCGTGCAGGATTGGTTCAATAACTGGCTAATGTCTTTAAATGTCAAAAAAATGTGCATGTTTTTTTCCACCACCACCGCAATTATGTGCAGCCTCAGTATACTATAAACAAAATTGCCATTGGCTCTGCTGACTCGTGTAAATTTTTAGGTGTCCATATATCCCACGACTTAACCTGGCCATGTCACATTATCTACATAACGAACTCTGCTAACCGTGCTCTTGGCTACCTACACCGTAATCTTGGTCTAACCCCTCCCTCAGTAAAATTACTTGCGTACGTAACTTTCGTGCGGCCTAAACTGGAACATGCAATCGCTATCTCTGATCCTTACCAAACTTGCTTGATCAACACCCTCGAATCTGACCAAAATCGCTCCTCTTGATTTATTTTGTCTGATTACTCCCACCATTCAAGCGTGTCAGCGTTAAAAGCAGAACTTAACCTTCCTACAAATCAATCTCGCCGCAAATCTGGTTGACTGTGTCTTTACCACAAATCCTTCCACTCGCAACAACTTAGAAATCAGTACTATAATGAGCAATATGAAAGGGAACACCGGAACCCGTGGAAAACAGCCTCGAAACAGACACCGAGCGATACGCGGATGGCGCTGTGAAAAACAAATGGGGAAAGGAGGGCGCTCTTCCACTAACTGCTGGCACTCCCACCACGCTTGCATATCTACAAAGAAGCAGCTTTCGTCGTTTCGCGGATAATATAGTATCGTCGAAAAGCCGATAAGACGCACGGCGGGAATGGGAACAGTTGTTAGAACAGCGTCCCCCTTTCCACTTTGTTTCCGGCGACGGCCGCTGCGTATCACTTATAGCTGAGTCTGAGGGTGTTTTCTACGCGTTCCTGTGTTCCCTTTCATATTGCTCATAATAGTATATCTGACTAGCCCACCGCATTTCCCGTACTAGTCACACCAACGCAGTCTATCCGGAACGTGAATACCTTCCAACAGTCATTTTTCATGCGCACATCCCGATACTGGAATGACTTACTTGCGGCAGTTGCTACCACCAATGACCAATCCCTTTTCAAGCACGCCATTAAAGAAGTGCCCCCTAATTAGGGTAGCCATTATGTTGCTTTCACTACGTTGTTGTAACCCTACTTTCTAGTAATGTATCATACCCACCCCTTATATAGAAGTACCGCCATAATTACTGTACATCGTATGATGCCGTTAGCATGTTGTTACCCTTCTTTCAAGTGTCATGTCATGCCCACCCCTCATGTAATTTCCCAATGGGACCTTCAAGGAACCAATAAATCAATAAATCAATAAATTAAGTATATTCCAAGGCTGTGGTTCGTTAAATAAACCTGGTCAATAACGCTTGACAGCAACGGCCAAGGAAAGTTAATGAAACCACGGAAAAATAAATGGTCTGCCAAGTCCGGAAGACAGAACAGCTCGTACGGGGATGACAAAACGCAGTGCAGCTTCGGAAATGCTGAAGACGTTTGCCTAAACTTAAGCAAGCTAGTACTCACCGGACCAACTAGATGAGAAATGCACTGATATTTCGGAAAGAATGGGGAAGAGGGGGGGAGGGTGACGCTTAACAATCGTTGTGTGCGAGAGCGGAGCGAACTCAAGGAATGAACGTTTTAGTAATCCCACACACAAGCTGCTCGTTTACTTTCCTTTTGCTTTTCGACTTCGAGGAACAGCTGATCACTCGGCGGACGAATTTTTTAAAGTATACAGTAAGTAAGTTTAGAAGCGATAAAAGGTGACATTGGAAGAGTATTGTATTTGATAAGGCCCTCTGATTTCAGTTGGTGCTAGATTCTGCAGGCTTCCCGTGTTGTATGACAATGTACTCGCGGACGCGTATTGCTCTATAAGCCCGTCTCCGCGCTGCTTGCGAAAGATATGTGTAGCAGGTGATCGATTGCGAGCACTGAGATCGCGGCAAGGCGACAAAGCGACCCAGCATTAAATTTTTTGTAGTGTGCTGATGCCCGCGTAGAATTTTGCATTATCCCTCGCACTTATTTCGTAGAATGTTCCTGAAATTTATGCCACACTGGCTTGTCTAGGGCAGAGATCAATGTATGAGGTACGACGCGTAACTGGCGTGGTCAGGTATGAGTGCTCCGCTAGATTATGTAAGCACACAAAGCTGATTTACATCGTAGTGTATAGCCGTAGCATGACCATATGAAAAAGCTACTGTTAGTAAATTTCCGGGCTGTAGAATTACAATCAGCTCCATGCATATGTCGGTTTCGCGACGCCGGCCTGTGATACATGGCTAGCGCTTATACAGACCGAATGTACAGGACTAAGATCTCACCAGAAACATATATACTCGGGAACACACCACATTTACGAACAGAGTGACTGCTCCATATAAATATGTATTTCCAACGCATACAAACGGTACATCTCAGTCGTGAACGTGTCGCAAAAGCAGCAGCGACAGTGGTGAGCGGGCCGGAGATTCCTCAACTACTTCCAAAACGGGCCACTAGGTGGATTTCAGTGGCGCCCCTACAGGCAGCGCTCGAGGCGTACATCCGTGAAACCACCGCTTTCATGTTCATCCCACCATTTTTCTTTTTAATCCGACACGCCTAATTATCAGCTTCTCTTTATGCCCTGCGGCAAAATAAACACACCGAAAATAAAAATAAGGGTGGCCCCTGGGAACTTCTTAGAACACAGTCTTTTGGTGCCTGCTATATGACAAATTTGTGTGAAAAGGTAACACTGCATGACTTAAAAAAGCATGTCAAACTACGTCGCTATGAGACAACCACCATAGAAATATTCTGAAAGTCCAACAAACGTTGCCTTTCATTTCAAGTAAAAAAAAAATCGGCTGCCTTCGCAGTTGAGATGCGAAGACTGAGGAAACACCGGAGCTGGTATTCTTCACTAGCTTTAATTTGTCTTTTGTTAGGTGTGCCCCTTCCTTAGGAGAACGATGGTTAAAAAGCGAAGCTTTCTTCATGCAAACTGGGTTAAATCTAAAGTCAAACTGCCCCTTCAACTCAGCCAAAGTCCAAAGCCAATACCCGCGCTACGAACCCAGAGGAAATGCTGAGCGCCCCAAATGCCACGAAAGCGCAATCGGATAGACGCCGGTTTCATAGCGCGAGGGATCCAGGTTTGGTTCAAACCACGGGAAGCGTTTTTTAAAGACGATAGTCTTTCTTGCGCTACTTAAACCCAGAAATTTTGGTCTGTCTGCCTGTCTGTCTGTCTGTCTGTCTGTCTGTCTGTCTGTCTGTCTGTCTGTCTGTCTGTCTGTGACTCGATTCAGCCACCCGGCCAAAGTAAAACAAGCCCGGTGTAATGTTCATACTGGTCAACATTGTTGAAGAAGAACAAGAGATTACGCAAATATAAGACAACAAATGAGTACAGAAGAGATATTTGCAGTGTTCCTTTATAAAAAATCATACATGCTTGATTTTTGCGAAATTAAATACTTCATCATCTGCAGAAAAAAATTCACTCCGCCGTCGCCTGCTGTCGCCCGCGCCACAATAGCTTCTGGCGCCATTTTAAGAAATCAACTGGCAACAGTTACGAAAGGTTCCACTAGATAGGTTCCACGTTCTGCTTGGAACTCACGTGGAATGGGGCAACGTGGTGCTATAAACGTTGAAGTAGGGCGCCTCGATTCACGCGCGCCTCCGCCGTACGGCAGCGTTGGCATCGAGGCAAGCGGCCTGGAGCAGTGGAACGCGGTAAATTTAAAAGGATTTAAGCAAACCTTTGGCGTCTTTACCTTGGGAGGAGAGCGACGTAAGAGGAACAACATGAGAGGTGAGCGGGAAAGTTAAAGGGAAATATTTACTTGGCAAAAGTCGATGAAGACTGCGGATTTTGTCGACATTTGCAAACGAAAGGAGCAGATACACTCTGAGGCAAAAAGTACTAAAATAGGGACTAAAATACAGCCGTTAGTCTTCGCGGACGACCGTTCATCTTCAAGGGGAGTATCTGTGGCAAAGTATGTACCGTGTGCACAAATGCGGACTAACTGTTAGTCCCCGCCGATCTATAAGGAGTAATGGGAAGACGAAACGCATGCAGTTAGTCTCCTTGCTGCGTCGTTAATCCCCTTTAATGGGTCGTCGTTGCCCTTTCGCACATATGTCTGTGAACAGTTTTATATTTCCAAAACACAAGGCATTGCAGTCACTGGGTGCTTTAGATGGTGCCACGGGTGAAAATATCGATGTTAATTCTAAGAAAATCGCCTAGGGTTAATAGAGCGGCGGGTAATGGCAAGAAGCGGCGAAGCGCGATGGCCAGACGCTTCTTGGAGAGGTTATGTTGATACGCTGTGTTGCATACGATTCGTGCGAAGTAATAGCGTCCAATGAAAGATTTCAAGCGCGTCAACAGTAACACAAATATTAGTGTCAATTGCAAACGTTGATTCCTAAGCATAATGAATATATGTATATGTTTAACAGACGAGAGAAAACGCATTAGTTGCTGATGACAACTGCAAAGTAAAAATGCTCGCTACAAGTAAGCGTCTCGAAGTTATCTTTTGCACTCGGTACATAATTGCCTTGCGCACCAAAGCTATGACAATGCTGCAACTGCTGTAAAACACGGTTGCATTTCCCAGTCGCAATCATCTAGCGACGCGAACTTGAAAAATTCAAGCTAAGCAACACGGAATTTGGTTTCGCCGATGCAGGAAAATATGGTCTGTTTCCGTATTCCGATACTCACACAGATGACCCTTTTCACTTTTCACATACTTTACATAGAGCACTTAACATATGTATCGAATACTAAGAATACACTGAGTTTGCGCTAATTTGTGGGGAAACAAATGAATCGTCCGATCACCCAGCTATCTATCTCAACTAGGCGACGAGTTGATTGTTATTTACGAGAAAAAACTATGGTTGTGAGGCTGTACTTAGAAGCGAACTCAGCAATAGTCCCTAAAGTTAGCAAAGCGCTAAGCGCAAAGCGCAAAGCGCGGTCTCGTTCCTTGCACGGATAGAAATTCGCACACCAGTTGCAATGAATCTGTCACGTTGTGCGCAGAACTACACGCTGTACACTTGAATATTATCTACCAATGTTACCACCGGCGGCGTGGTGCAGGGGTAGCGCGTTGGGTTCCTCGCGTCTAGTTCCGAGCGTCGGTGAATCGATCCCTGCTGGCGCCGATGATCTTCTTTTTCTGCGACTCTCAGCAGTTTGTCCTTGGGGAGTATCGGAATGGACCATCCGGGTGGGAGACTAACCGTTTGTCCCCTCACATTTAGTCCCCAAAGGGAGTAATGATTGTGGCAGAGTCCGTTAGTCCCCCAGAGGACGAACTGTTCGTCCTTTTTGCCTAAGAGTGTGCGCGGCCATTTTTTTTTTCTTGAGGCGCGCTCGTGGGCTTTCTTGCTTGATCGCCACTTTCGCTCGCCCTTCTTGGTCTATCATTTTTACCTGTCGACTTCACCGATGATTTCTGTGAACGTTCCACACGGACAGAGATCAAGCTTGAACAGCCAAGCTTGAACAGCCAAGCTTGAACAGCGCCGCTATCAAAAAAAAAAAACATTAAACGCACCATGACTGCCATAGCTGAAGCTCAACTATGTCGACACTTTCCCTAAGCAAAACTTTTCACGGAGTTTTTATTTTCTTGGTAAAGAAGACCGATTCCCATGAGATGGTTAAATAAGACCCACCACGGGTTTCGTAGCGGTCACAGCGTTTTGCTGACACGCACGAAGTCGCGAGTAAGATTTCCTGTCGTGGCGGCTGTGTATTTGGTGGAAGAGAAAACGGGAAAGGTCGTTGGACACCATAGTTCTGCGCACGTTCAAAAACTCCAGGTGGTCTAAATTAATCCATGGTTTCTTGCCAACTGCACCGCTGCTTGTATCTTCAGCGCGTTAGGCCCAAATTGGTTCTTTATTAGCTGTTTGAGGCAAAATACCCTTTATCGGGTGAAAATTTGATCACCTTGTCTCACATTTCGTTTTCAGTGGAACCGCGTGTATAAATACGTATTTTTACCGCGATTTGGTTGCGCTCAGACCCTTGTTTGCACGCGGAAAGTAATTAACCGCTTCGATTAATCTGAAGCTCCCCATGATTGTAGCCTTCACCGGACGCGCGCAATCGATGGACTTAAGCTGTTGTTTACTCACTGAAATTATACGGTTGCTCAAGCCACCCAACCTCTGTCCGACGCCCTCTTGACGCCCGCCGGCGGCTGTTAATAATTAAGCCCTGCGAAGACAGTTATGACGATCGCTCTGGGGCCGCCTCAGTGAACACCCCGGCCAAAGTAATTTCCTTACTTACTGTGTACGGTATTGTTCATGGGGTGTGCTTTTGACTGCGGTCTCGTCTATTTGGGCACCTGTCTCTGCAGTTGGCATATGAGGGACCCATTTTCTATAGTAAATTGAATTATCGGTCTATTAGAAGACGAAGATGAAAATTCACAGGCTTTGCTATGATCCTTACTTTATTATTGCACATGTAAATTTGAGAACATTTAGGGGAAAGTTTGGTATGATGGAATCGTGAAAATTATTTTTTGTTGAAAGGTTGTCGATAACCTAATTCAACTACTTCCTTCTTTGCAGGCCAAGAGGTCAGGGTGTTTCCCCATACCTGACCTCAATTGTTTCTACTACTGCCACATATCCGCAGCGTATTATCTTTGTGCCTTCCAACAAAAGACTTACTCGATCAAAAGTAAGGCAACACGAAAGTGTAAACCCAAGTTTAAAATTTATGCTTGCTTAAAATGCCGTCAAAAATGGGCCTCAGTGGGCATAGGAATAAACAAACTCCTCGAAAAGGGATGCTTCTCGAAAGGGGGATCTTGGATGCTTAATATTTCTTCTTCCTTTTCGATTCACTTACAAACGACGTTAGGGGACGGGAGCCTGCAAAGCCCCCGTCGCCTAACGCGCTCTTTGAGTGAATCGAAAAGGAAGAAAAAAACATTAAGGATCCAAGATGTACCCCGTGCTCCCCCCGAACCGGTGCATTATACAGTGGAACTGCCGCCCGGCACGCTCCTAAAATCTCAGGTGTGGACACTGCGTTCTCTCGCCCTCCTACTTCGAGAAACACAAGGCCCTGCAAGATACCGAACTACCCCCCATTTATGGATCCAGCTATACCACATTATACTTGATCCGACAATCAAAAAACACCCTGGACAGGCTGCGATCGTAGTGCATGATTCCTGCCAGTCGCTACAGCCCCGCTGGGATGACACTTGCAATGAAAGCGGAGAAGTGATCATTGCACGTATTACACCCCGAGGCGGCAAAGCAATGTTGATTGCATCGGTATATGACAAACCGAACTAGGGCGTCTTCCCTTAAACTCTATATGATGGGATACCGCATCTCCTTTCTCTCTCAATTTTCGATGCGACGGCATTTCATTCACTCGCCTTGTTCCTCCATACGGCGTTGTCGTTGTCCGTCCATACCCCTCCCCCATCCTCCTCGCCGCGCGAACTGCGCTCTCCGCCGCTCTCCGCCGCTCACCCCCTCTCCTCTCCGATAGCGAACACTCTCTTGCGAGAGGCATTGGATTGGCTTGGCTTGGCTTGGCTTGGCTTGGATTGGATTAGATTTGGATTGAATTAAAGTGGATTGTGTTGCGTCATAGCCGCGCCACGTTGCGTCATAGCCGCGGCAGGGGGTTCACGGCACGTTTCACGCGATGGGAGAATCAACCTAACGGAAACAACAACGGAACCCCCTATGCGTCGCATCTACACAGGGGTTCCCGCGAGGGGAGGTGGGAGTAATTTTTTTTCGGGTTCCATTCTCATAGGGGGCATTCTAATGCTATAAATACCCTCTGGGGTTATTCTTCTGGTGACGGCTCCTAGAGCAAACCCTCAAAACCGGGCCCTGGCAACTCCGCAGTGAACATGGAGTCACCACCCTCTACCATTCTCAGGGCGATACAACACCGGACTTGACCACCACCAACACTCGGAGCAACGACATGACGCACATTGGACAGTACCTGGGGAAGCCATTATATACTTCAAATTAACATAAAAAATTAAGAACGAGCACAATACACCAGCGCGCATACTGGAACTCCTTTCGCGAGTGCTTCGTGGTTGGATCCCATTCAACCTTAGATGATTTCGTCACTATCTTGAGCATGACCCGTTCACTCGCTATGGAAACTATTACCAGTACTCCTGAAGTTGACCGACTGAATTCGCTTATCATTCGACTTCTTCGCAAAGCTGAACGCCTTCCCAAGAGGTATAGAACCCAACGCAAACGTCACCATCATTTGACGCAGTTGAAACATCATTACCGCGGTTTTCAAGAATATCAGCTTAGGCTTCAAAGTGAAAACGGCCATAATATTTGCCCGGAACTTGGCCACGAGACCGGACTCTCTCGACTATGGCACATTTTTCGTGGAATGAATAGTCGTGCGAAGACCCGCATCATCAAACTGAAGGAGGTGTCTTCAAATGGGATACTGTCAAGTGGAATACGCCCTTATCCATACACCTTTTTCTGCGCGCTGTGAATGATCCTTCCACTTTCCCGGCTCTGCCTGTCATCCACTTCAACCACAGACTTGAAGAACTTCACTATTCTTTTATCATGGGAGAATTACCGATCATCACTTCACAGGGGAAATGGAGGTCGGCGCAGGGCATGACCATATTGTCGCGAAGACAAGGACGATGCAGTTGTCTTGAATGAGAAACACGTTTATTGGAGCGAACTTGTGCTCCCCTAACAACTCAAAAGAATACAGAGGCGGCGAAGCAGCGGTCAACAAAGTGACTTGCACAGGCGAGTGTCGTCGAATCGAATGCTCCGGCGTCCGCACTGCAGGCTTTTTATCTTTCGGCGCGCGTGGTTCTCGAAACGTCGATTCACATCGAGAACATAGTAGATCCAAGAAGATTATTCTGGGCTGTTCACGTTAGATCGGAATGCTCTCCCTATCACGACAGATAACACATGCGGCACAGAAAGAAAGAATGGAACACGCGCTTCCCTTGGCGCAGAGATAACACAGACCGGCGCAGCCGGGCGGTAAAGGCAAAACACAAATAAACAAACCCAATGTATGGTTCGCGGCATTACCGCCCCTCTAAGAGTGCATCGACCCGATGCTAACATAAGCGACAGTCCGAAAATAAAAATAAAATTCGTTATCGTCCGTAGAAAGGTTTTGAGCGAACCACGTGGACGACTTCGGGCCGCGTGCGTCGTCGGGATGTTCCGGAATCACCATCGGGGATCACCTCGTAGGTAAGTTGGCCGACACGTCGTAGAATCTGGTAGGGTCCGAAATACCGTCGCAGGAGCTTCTCACTGAGTCCGCGTCGTCGGATGGGAGTCCAAACCCACACACGATCCCCTGGTTGGTACTCGGCGTCTCGGCGTCGGAGGTTGTAGCGGCCCGCATCCACCAGCTGCTGGTCCGTTATACGAACTCGAGCGAGCTGGCCGGCCTCCTCCCTGACCACTGCTCGGATGGTCTCTCGCAATGTATCGGAGCTTCCATTTGCGGCACCGATGGTCTCCGAGAACAGCGCGTTGACAGGGCGGTCGTACTGCCTCGTTCGAATTTCTAGCGTCTTCTCCATCGCGGCCGCCTCAGACGCGAATTCCGCCACTGTCTTCGGAGGGTTACGGACTAGACAAGCAAAAAGCTCTTGCTTCACTCCTCGCATTAGAAACCTGAGCTTCTTTTCCTCGGTCATTTCAGGGTCCGCACGACGAAAAAGTCGCTTCATGTCCTCAACGAAAATCACGACTCCTTCGTTGGGGTGCTGCGTTCGAGTTTCAAGCAAAAGCGCAGCTCGCTCTTTTCTCACCACGGTAGTGAAAGTCTTAAGGAACTCCCTTTTGAATTGAGTCCAGTCGGTCAAAGAGCTCTCATGGTTCTCGAACCAAGTTCGAGCAGCATCTTCTAAGTAAAAGAAGACGTGCCGGAAAGTTTCTTCGTCGTCCCACCTGTTGAAGATGCGGACGCGCTCCAGCTTCTCCAACCATTTTTGGGGTCTTCAGCGGGGGCTCCCCGGAACGATGGCGGTTCTCGGGGCTGCTGCAGGATGATTGGCGACGTTGTTTCTTGCACCATGGTGTTGGTTGCAGCGTTCCTTCTCTTGGGCCCTTCTGGCAGAAGACCGAACTCGGGTAGCAATCCTTGCAGTCGGGGGCTTTCTCTGGTTGGACTGGCTTGGCGGCTTCGAGATGTCGTAGAGGGCATAAAGGCTTAGTACCCAGCACCTCCACCAGATGTCGCGAAGACAAGGACGATGCAGTTGTCTTGAATGAGAAACACGTTTATTGGAGCGAACTTGTGCTCCCCTAACAACTCAAAAGAATACAGAGGCGGCGAAGCAGCGGTCAACAAAGTGACTTGCACAGGCGAGTGTCGTCGAATCGAATGCTCCGGCGTCCGCTCTGCAGGCTTTTTATCTTTCAGCGCGCGTGGTTCTCGAAACGTCGATTCACATCGAGAACATAGTAGATCCAAGAAGATTATTCTGGGCTGTTCACGTTAGATCGGAATGCTCTCCCTATCACGACAGATAACACATGCGGCACAGAAAGAAAGAATGGAACACGCGCTTCCCTTGGCGCAGAGATAACACAGACCGGCGCAGCCGGGCGGTAAAAGCAAAACACAAATAAACAAACCCAATGTATAGTTCGCGGCAATATCATGTGGAAGGTCCTTCGCAATCTCCCCCCCCCCCCGCGCCTGGATGTTCTACTAAAATTGGTTAACCAGCGATGGGACTCAGGGGAGGTATCTGACTCTCCCCGAGTCCCGATCATCCACCCTATTCCGAAACCCAGCAAGGACTCTCGCAATCCCCAGCACCTCCGCCCTATTGCACTAACTCCCGCCATCAGTAGGCTTATTGAACGAGTTCTCAATAATAGTCTCGTTTATCATCTCGAACGTACCAGCTGGTATCATCCTGAGGTTCTTATCCTCACCTCGGTACTCATATGACTGTTTGTGGCTGCTTAGACGTGTCCATAATAAGACATCCCGCAAGGAATTGGCCGACTACGTCTTCGCACTAGATATCCCTAAAAGGTTTCCACCAAGTTAGTCCACCAGGCATCCTACAAGAACTCGCTCTCACCTTTCCTAGTCAGAAAGGTCAAGTCTAGATTCGGAACTTCCTTCAGCACCGCCCGATTCACCTCAATCCACAGGCACATCTGCCCATATATTAATTTGTGCACCACTTAGTATCTGGTTAGTGGTGGCCCTCAAGGATCAATCTTAGGACCACTATATTTCACTCTGGCTCAAGATCGCGTAGACACTGCCACCCGGTTTGCTTTCTACGCGGACGATGTTTTGGTAGGGACTAAAACGGAACGGCCTAGCGTCGACGTAAACATGCCATTAATTAGGACCAGGTAACCTCTCCAAGGGGAAAACACTCTATTGGAATCTCTTAATGGCACTATTCGTCTGCTTGGCCTTCCCGTTAGCCCTTGTAACAGTCCGAAACATTAGAGAGCCCACCTCAGGGAGAGCTGGCTTCCCGCTTTACGCTTGGTCCCCCGGTTGTCAAATAAATAAGGCGGGGCACACCGACAAGCTTGTACAATGCTCGCTCATGCACTGCACTAGCACATGGACGTTTAAGCTACGGATTCCTGGTATATGACCTACGTACGTCTCATGTTAATGCCCTTGACCAGCTGAATCGCCACCTCCTCCGTGCAATTAGCGGCCTCCCTAACTTCACGCGAGTTTACATTCTGCCAAAAGTTGTCCCCCTTCCACCCCTTCACATCCTTATAGAGGAAACCAAGCGGCGATTCCAGCATCACGTGGAACATTCTCCTCAGAGACGAGGGCTCATCGCGTGGGATCAACTAAAATGTGATTCTAGCCAAACGAACTTTCCACTATCCATTCGTCCATGGGAGCGACCTTCGATCGACATCCGGCGCCGCAGACCAATTCGGAGGCGCCATCAAACGGCCCGAGAGCAATATGTTCGCACCCTCGACGATGACAAGGTGGAAGATGAGACAGACACACAGACGCTGTGGTTGACGGAACAATGGCGGCTATAGCCTGGACTTCTATGGATCTCCCGCAAATAAATGGATCCCGTCGTATCCCTAATACATACGGGCTTGTGGAACAAGCGGAACTCATGGGCATTTTGGGAGCAACCCGGCACATTAGCTATCATTCCTCGACCTCCTCCATCCAGAAGTTCAGAATAATCACTGACTCCTACGTCGCGTTTCGGGAGTGTAAATTTTTATTCTCACCAAGAGCCCGGCGACCCTCATCGTGACTTCGGTACGCGACCTACAAGTGAAAGGCTCCACAATTCGGATCGCCTGGACAGCGGGGACCACCATGAGTGCACACGGTAACCCTCTGACACACGCTGCTGCCAGGGAGCGGCTTCAAGCACCTTCAGCTGTTCCCAATGCACCAACCTCTCCGGTCGAATTGGCAACGGCACTCAAAGAAACAAAGCAGCCAACGTATGCAAGATGCGACCCCGGACGGATTCTTCAACCTTCTCGAACTTTTACGCTCGAGGGGAATGTTTGCGAACAAAGTCTACGCTAATGCACACTACACCCATCACGTTATATACAAATGAACAGCCCCTGCAGGGCACGATCTCCGCCGCTGCCCGCACTGTCGTCGC
Source organism: Haemaphysalis longicornis (assembly GCF_048455015.1). Taxonomy (NCBI): domain Eukaryota; kingdom Metazoa; phylum Arthropoda; class Arachnida; order Ixodida; family Ixodidae; genus Haemaphysalis; species Haemaphysalis longicornis. Next base: position 366,835,894 of record NW_027526203.1, on the reverse strand, counting down.
GATGGCACACCAAATTCATTTCATCTTACCTGGCTCTCTCTCGCCTTCGACGGAGGCCATGCACAACTTCCAGCAATTGGCCCGGTACCTACATAAGAATCCAAACACATACGTCGCGTACGGAAAGATCCCCCAAACCTCGAAATGATTACCCAATGATCTCTTGAAAATGGTCTCTCCAAAGAGGTGTAGCAGCCTGTCCGTTTCCGTTAGAGTGCACCATACACGTTCCATCTGCCCAAGTCAACTTTGTGTGACTAGAGATACATTGAGTTAACTGTGAACTCCATACGAATAGCGAGCCTTTGCCTGAACAGAGAACTTTGTGTGAACAATGAACGTCTGCTGAACTGCTCTGCCTAACTTTCTACCCCCTAGCTTTTTACTCCTCTCCTCCCTTGGCACTGGCCTCCTTACCACAATAAAGTAATTCTCTTTCTCTCTCTCTCTCAAATCAAAACCTTTTTGAGTAGGGAACATTGTGAAAAGACACGAGGAATCGCGATAATATTGGGGGAGCTTCGCACTAGTGTCGCGGAAACTGGCAAATAATCGCCAAACTCCATCTTGCTTATTCTTGGTTGGGCTAAGTTTCTTGCGATGTTATGCTTGGACACCCGGCGAAGTTTTCTCCGCGGTTATGCTTCGAGACTCGGTCACGTTTTCCTCGTGGTGTCGTCGTTAGCCCCCCAAAGAGCAATGAACACTCGGTAATTAAAGTATGTATATACATTGTACGCGTGCCCACCGGCTTTGCGGTGAAGTTCCAGGAGTAACGGATGGCGCAGCGGGACGAGCGTCTGCTCTAAATTTTCGCACTCGTTCCGAGGCGACCGTTCGAGTTGTGTGGTCTGGTGTGTGGGACGCTAATTACGAAGCTGATTAACGTTATCGCTTCTTGCCCTTTTGGCTTCTTTAATTTTGCCGTTAATTCTCCTCTTTTCACCTTTTCACCGTCAAAAGTGCACCACTCGTCGCAACTTGCGATAGAGCGAGCCACCCCGCGACGCGTTTCCAGAGCCGTGCTTGTACCAGCTGTATTGCGTCTTCGACAGGTGGCGACACGGTTACCGCCCGAGCCCGGCGAGGCAAAGCTATGGTTAAGCGGTGCTGGCACGCGCCATGTTTTCCTGCGATGTTTTCCTGCTCGGTAAAGTTTTCTTGCGCACGTTCGCCGGCCCAACCACCAGCTTAAAAAACATTGCTTTTACAGAAAACGGAATAGAAAGCTCACAAAAAGCGCTTCGGGGGTTAAAAATGTCTGTAACCTAGTTAAACGGTAGTAATTGCTTCTTTGGGAGTCCCCATGTGTACGTTGTTTTGTCATTGTGCCATTTGTCCTTCGTTGATTGACGCTGTACTGTTTATTCCCCGTTATGTCCGCGCCGCATTGTCGCCTCCCCTTCGCTAAAAGAAAACCCCCATGCCTCACCCGTCCCGAAAAGCACTCTGGATTGCGCCTGATCGTCTCGTATGTATAAATGAATTTATAAGAAAAAGTGGGGGGAAATATTTGGAATTTCTGCTTCTTCGGAAGGTACCAAGGTCTCGCCCACAGGTAGGGGCCATGTAGTAGGGGGCCAAATATAAACAGTGAGGCAGGAAGGAAGGGAATGTTCGGGGGAATCTGTGCAGAGCTAGAAGTGGACGCTGAGGCCAGTGTCGCTGAGGTAGGGTAAAAAGAAAATCCGCATGAAGGCCTCGAATGGAAAGACCCCGCGGGTGCAGGAGATCCTCCAGGGGGCTGCATGACTACCACAAGGGTACTGTTAAGCCGGCCTAGAGATGTGAGCGGTTGAAAAAAAACAAAAAAGCATCAAGAAGAAAAACATGTTCTTTTTTTTTACTTCAACCGAGGTAACGCTGAAAAAAAAAACAAAACATAGCTTATCTCGGGAAATGGATTGTGATGCAGCCAATCTGCAGTGGGGGAAACGCTTTCCGAAATCAATGATTATTGCGAAACTGGGGGAAGATTTTGAGAGCGGAAGCTCTACTGGGACATTTTCGATGCAGCATGAACCAATGATATTCTTTTCAGTGTAAACAAAAAATTCATCGGGCACTTCAGTCTTTTGAGTGATTTGAAGGCGAAAGCCAGCGATTATTTGAAAACTTGACTGCTGCGTCGTGTTTGCGATGCCGTCACGTTCACCTTTCATGAGGCACGCATCGGGATAACTTTAGTTCCACCCGGGTTACTGCTGTAGTTACCTCACGTGGCTGCGGCTCTTGGCGACTCGGGTTCAAATCCCTTTCGGACTCAAATAGGTTTAAGTATATTTTATTTACTTATTTTCTTTTTACAGCAGCCGCAATTTGGTTTCATTCGTGTAGCCGCCAGCAACTATGGTCACTTTTCACGTTTGATGCGACATCTAAGGGTTCCGCCTTAGGAAGTATGTCGAATATTTTATAGATCTGTGCGGAATCGACTTCTTTTTTCAATTTTTCATATTTTCCCGAAGAAAACATAAAAATTACCTGTTTTTTTTTCACGACCCTCAAAATTTCATAAAAACTTACATCTCTAAACCGGCCACCAGTTTTATCCGAGCTCCATTGTGCGTGCGCGCCGCCCGAGCAGAGGTGCTCTACAGCGTTTGCGGAAGGGCACTACGCACACCGAAAGTAGCTTGCAGACATGTCGGTGCAGTCTCCTGCTGCTGAGTAGCAGTTAAAGTCTACCCTGAGCTGTCGATACTGTTGTTAGGGAGCAGTAGCTTGACTTTGCTGATAGCGACTCGACTGCAGGGATTGCAGGCGTGGGATTTGCCCATCTCTCTATTTATGGCATTCCTCGCCGTATCGAACTGGATGACGTCGGCCGTCACCAGCGCAGTGGTGGGGACGGGGACAGCCTTGGCCAGCGAAATGGTGACCTTGTTTGTAGGAACGCAAACGTGGGCAGGAAGCCACTCAGTGCAGCAGCGAGCTGGAGGCTGCTTCCGTAACATCCTCCAGTTTGGAAACGCGGTAGAGTTCAGGATAGCTACCTCCCCCACGCGCCATGGATGGCCCCTGGAGGGGGTATTGTGCCCCCCTGAAGTCGCAGAAATGGTGGGCGCGGGCTATGATGGTCCTCCAGGAGGAGGTCCGCAGCCTTCGAGACTCATTTACGGAGCTTCCTCCGATCATTGACCGCGTGCCCTCACTGGCTTGGCTGCACAAGCAACATATGCCATTAAAAGGATGAAGGCTTGGCTGGAGGTGAAGCCGTAAAAAAAGCGATGTCAGTGATGACTTAGCGGCTTGATTTTTTGGCCTTATTTCGACCCTACCTTCAGCACCAGTGGTTCTTGACCATCTCTGCAGGTATTTTGTATGTTGTTTCTGGGTTTAGGGGCCGATCTAGCACTTTAAGCGTTCATTCATGTTTGCAGCAGCGACATAGCAATTGTGGGTATTCTATCGCTGGTGATGCAAGCCCGTGAGTGCGATACCATGGGGAGTTCTTTTAGTTGTTTACGATGCAGGGCTTTCAAAAAGTACTTTTTTTTCTTATTTTGTATTTTTGAGTGCAATATCCGCCTCGTCTGATTGCTTGTGCACTCACTTCAAGATATACGAGCAGCGTAAAATTGCCGCAGCTCTGGAATTAGTTTGCGATTGCTGTTTGTTGCTATCTCAGCTGTTTCGTAACAAGTAGGTTGCGCAGCCGGGATGAGCTCCAGCAGAAACATTTGTGCTTAATGGCATACGCGTTGGGCGGACAAACAAAAAGAGAGAAGGCAGACGAGCGAGAAAAAACAACAGGAATGCAGGCTAGGGAAGCTTCGTTGCTGGCTTGGCATGCAACTGGAATGACATTTGTTGTCCTAAAGAAAATAAATGAGCCGTTGCGATCGCTGGTATTACACTCGGGTTGGTACGGCGACGTCGGTTTCACCGTACTCATCCCGTTAGAACAACGTTCCCGCTCTCCTTGTATGTACCTAAAGCTAAATTCACATAGATTATGTTCGCTTTGTGCACTTTACGCAATGAATTTACATTGAGCAACGTTGTTTTAGAAATGGTTATCTCTAGATTTTTTTTGCTGGACACCCGTATCCCAGACCTGTACCCTGGAATTGTACTGCCCATGGGATGGGGTTTGTACTGTCGTGAACTGACGGATTTCCTGTCTGTGGCATCGCTTATTGCTGCAACGCTGGGTCGGTACGTAATCGCAAGACGGTACACACAGTCTTGGGAAACGTCATGAGGTAAAATACTACCAGAGATTTTACAACGAAAGTGCTTTATGCCGGGGTACAGAAACCTCACCGACGTCATATCCGTCACGGAAATTATAGTTCAATTCACGCGGCTGTGCTAGGATTCAAGCCCGGGCCACGATCAGTCCGGTCGCAACGGGAGTTGTGAATCGCTCTGCCCACTGAGCCATGAAGTCATGCCCGGATAGCCGTACGAAAGCGACTTATGTCCTTCCCTCTAACTTCTCCATTCAGATGGTGTTACCGTCTAGAAGAGGTGAAGCGAAGTAGGGCGTCGTGACGCTAATGAGCGCCGATAGTTGGCGCCTCGACAGGGCAGCGTGTAGCAGCGGTAGCTGCTGTGTTTATCCGTCCGCCGCCTATGTGTAACGCCGCTCAGCTTGTGTCACGTAGCAGGCCCAATGTGGTCGCACCTTCGCCGAAGCGACCCACAAGCAGGACGTTGCTCTCGCCAGCAGGACGTCGTTCGCCAAGCACACCCACAAGACTGCTGCCGACCCGCAAATCATGCTCCTTTCGCTGCAGCGCACTGTGACTTCGCCAAACGATTCGCTGACAACCCGTTCGGTTTAGTTCGCACGGTTTTCGGGAGGCTGGGGTATCAATCGGATTTAAGCAACCCTCCGGCGCGTGTAATCCAGTATCTGATGTTGATGCGTCTAACGGTGCCATACCGACGAAATATAAACAGCGATGTGCAAGTTCATATCGATGCACAATAGACATTCAAATGCTCCTGTGAAGGCACATTTCACTTTCGTGTTTTACCGATTCCTATGAAAGAAGGATCAACCACATTTTTTGTATGGCCTTATTCGGAGCCACACCATTTCGCTCGTGCAGGAATATATCACTAATTACTGCTGTGCTGCATCCATGATAACAGCACAGAGCCTATGGGTGCGTTCCAATTTACCGTTTAGACAGCTTCATTGCAGTCTTCGCGGACAGTCCGCCATGTTAAGTCCCGTTCCATTTCGAACGAAGCAGTCAACGAAGACTGCTTCGAGGAGACAGCATCGAAGTCAGCACCGATGCAGGCTACCTTCCTGTCTAAACCATAGAGTTTCTCACTTTGAGAAACTCTATGGTCTAAACTAACAAGTGACGTCAGCGCCACCTTTTTGCGTATTAATGTTGAATCAAAAGCACTTGTTCTTTCATTGAAATATTTGGTATAATTTATTAGTGATGAAGATGACTTTGTCTAATTTTTAAATCACGTAACGTTTGTAATAACAACGGTAATATTAGTTACGAAACCTGCGGCTTGCGCATCTCAACATGTCTGGTGCGACGCGGTCGTCTTCGCTGGTGTTGCGTTTGCGACAGCGGCGCCGTTCCAATTTTATTCCTTTAGACGTCAAGTTAGACTGCTTCGTAGGTAGCATGTCTACCAAGCTGTCCGCGGACTGGAACGCAGCCTCAATGTTCCTGGTTTCCCAGTTAAAATTTAAGCAAAAAATAGTTAGCACTCATAACAAGACAGACAGACATAGAAGACCGAGTAGAGAGGGAAAATTTTTAAGTTAGATATAATTGGGATAACAATGGGCTTCAAGGGTCCAGAAACGCTTTTCCAAAACTTTACAAAATTCCTCCGCTGCCTCATGACATCAGTCATACAATGCATCTTTATTGATTGATTGTAGGGTTTAACGCGCCGACGCAACGCAGGTGGTGAAGCGCGCCGTAGTGGAGGGCATCGGATTAATTTCTCACAACCTGGGGATATTTGACGTGCGCAGAAATCTCGTGCATACGGGCGTTTTTGCTTTTCGCCTCGATCAGAAAAGCGACCGCTGAGGCCGGGAATCGAAACCGTGTTCAATGCATCTTCCTCGCAATTATAAGGCTTGCTGTTTCTTGCTGTTTCATGAACATTTCAGGGCACGTCACCTAGGCCAATGAATGCTTATTTTCCGTTTTGGCTTTTAAAGTGGCTACGAATGAGCCTTAAAAGGGACACTAAAGGCTGTGTAAAATTTTGTTTCAAATGAAAGATCGCGCGTTCCGTAGCCCTCTCAGCCCATATTATGATGTGTTTTTGCTATGATTTGCGCCTTTTCAAAAGAGCACGACCATCAAAAGTTACCGGATACAGTTATTTAACATTTGCAAATCCCTGCTACCTCCCTGTTTGTTTTACAAAACGCTTAGAGAAATTCTACTAAACCCGTTTCACCATACGTTCGCGGTTTGTGATATCCCATAGTGTAGGGCGGGAAAGTGGATGGGGCGTCTACACCTAAGGCGTCTTTTTTTTTTTTTTTTTTAATGCAGATCATTTCTTTAACCGCCGTCCGTCCGCAACAGCTCAGCGCGCAGGTGCGCCCTCTCCCCCACTCCTCCTCTCCCGCATCACGCTACCCTCCTCGCTCTCAACAACAGGTCCGCACCCCTACCCCTACACTATATAAAAAAATATTACTTACCGGCGCCTGGTTTCGATCCCTCGACCCTGCGGGCGGAACGCAAGGTACATGGTGCTCTTCCCACTGCGCCACAAAGCCGACACCGAATGGGAGGCTACGAACGCGCCTTATATCCTTGACTCATTCAAACTACGTCAAGAAGCTGCTGATACAACGCATTCACTACCACCAACTCCCCAAACACTAAACGTTAACGCAATACACCCACCCCCTATGCGACGCATTTACTCGAGTCCCCCTCGCGGGGAGATGGGCCCAATTTTTTTCGAAATGAGCCAGACTCACCTAACGCGAATTTGAGAAACAAGCGGAAGTTTGTTACCGGATTTTACATGTCAGCTAGGGGAAGTTTACGGCCACAAGAAATTAAAAATTACGCGGTGAATTTCAGCACTATTGGGGTGATAAGTTCGGATCTGGCTCATATTGAATTGAAACACTGAAGTTGATGCGGTATTCGTATGAAAACTTTATTTAAATTGACTTTCACGAATGGCGTGATTGCGTTTTGCCGGAAAAAGCATTGAACATATGCAAAAGGCTTCAAGAACAGTAGAAATATACATGCGGAGCGGGTGAGTCTCGTTGACTGTATTAGCATTAGCAGCTCTTTTCGAATTCTTCCCTAGGATAATTTTCTTAGGCACGCCTGAAAGCACTCACAAAGTGAGCAAGCTTCATTGCCTTGCCATCAATTTCCGAAACTCTTCACAAGAAAGCTGCTCATGTATTCTTCTTCACCTAAATGAAGTGGGTCGTACTCTCAGAGTGGGGGTGGGGATTTGGCACTGCTTGTAAGCGGTGGCTATTTAGTCAAGTATTAAAATGGTAAATATGGTACAAAAAAAATAAATATAACCAGAGTTACTGCGTAGGGACGGAAGAAACGAGATGAATTCATGGTTTCACATCTCTCAGTTTCATTTCGTTCACTTCTTCCGTTCACTTCGTCATTTGCATCCAGGGACAAAGCTTTCGCCGACCTCCTAATTGCCGTCTGAATTTCTAATAAGCCAGCTGCGAAAAGAAAAACAAATTCTAAAAACACCCACGTAACAGTCTTCTTAACAGTCAAGCCAAAAGCAAACTCCCATTGGGAAAATGAAGTTGGCTTTTTTTGGTCCGTCAAGTAGCAGGATATGGCTCATTTTCGATACGAACTACGATCTGCGTAAACGTTTGCACGGCATTATTTCACCCATTTTCTTGCCACCCCTTTTTTTAGGGGAAATTTGCCGGATTTTTCTTGTCAGGGCAGTTTTATCTGAGTTAGTTTCGGTTTCTAGATCTGCCTCATTTCGAAAATAAAACGCCTGACTTTTTTTTACGTTTTTTGGCATTTTCTATGTTAATGAGCAGCTGCCGCCGCTGCGAGGGGTATATTTGTAATCCCAACTCCCTAATCCTCCGATATAGGCAAATTCGCTTTTACACTTGAGTGTCCCGCCAAATTCATATATGTCGCTTTAAAATCAGATGGGGCTTTAAATTGAGATCGGTTGCTTTAGATCAGATCGGCCACTTGCTTCCAGTTTGCGCCTACAAGCTGATTAGCTCGTCTCCCATGTGCACCGGCATTATTGCCTTCCTTGCCTCGCACTGTCCCATCTAAATATTCCATGGTCTCTAATTATGTTTTAGCTGTGTGTCACCTTTCATGTGCGGCTAAATATACCTCTCTTAAATAAGGAGAGCATAGGATGAGTGAATAGATGAGTTTGTAGCCAACGACACATCATGGTTATTATCCTGAGAATTGAATCCGTTCCTTTTGCCACCCTACTGTCCGAATAATGGCTTCTGGGCGCCTTCAGGTAAGCGCACTGAGCTCAAATCGGGAGGCCCCCCACTGATGGGGAACCAGTCACCCACCCGTGGGTCATCACTAAGGGATCACTGGCGAATTACCAGGACATAACAAAGTATGCGTGGTCACATCCTGATTGGTCAATTACGATTGGTCCCTAGTTACCCCACGCCGACCGCCTCTGGGTTGTCGAGGGGGTCGGTGGCTGGTCATCACTGGGGTGAGCCATCCCTCGTTGCCGATGGGTCAGTCGCCCAGTACCTCCCGGTGATCCAAAAAATCCTAGCTGCCCACCAGCATCACCGCCTGTAGACCACCAAATAGAGACCCAAAGCCCTCCTCCACCCCCCCCCCCCCTACTAGTGGACCACCAGCAGACAAAAGTACCCTGATTGGCCAAAGAGCCTGCGGTAGCTGCACCTTGCCGGTTTGCTACGGGCCTTGCACAGCCCCTCGCACTGGTCGCCACCAGGGCAACGAGTTAAAACTAAATGTGAATTCGTGTACAGACCCACCTCGGTGGCTCAGTGGCTAAGGCGTTGCGCTTCTGAGCACAAGGATGCGGGTTCGATCACCGGCTGCGGCGGCCGCTTTTCCGATGGAGGCGAAAAGCAAAAATGCCCGTGTGTACGAGATTTCGGCGCACGTTAAAGATCCCCAGGTGGTCAAAATTGATCCGGAGCCCTTTAGTGCGGCGCGCCTCATCGCCTGCGTTGCGTTGGCGCGCTAAACCCTACAATCAATCAATCAGATCAATTCGTGTACATATTGCAGAATTCGAAATCGACGCCAGAATTAATGAACGCGGTAGTTACGTGATAGGGGCGGCACAAACGCTATTATCTTTCGACATCACTTGCAGCAAATAAAGTACGGACGTCCCACTTAATTATTGATCTATGAAGGGCTGTTCTGGCTGTTCTTTCCCCAAAATAAGTTCACACGTTGTCAGGTGGGGATATTTTTGATAAAATATGCCGCAGATTTTCTTTCATCTTAAGAACGTTTAAGTGTATATATGAGCGTAGTTATTGCTGCCACTAGTTAGGGAAGTTGCTAGGCTGTATATACTGTTGTTTGTAGGCACTTTTCTGGTGCGGTTATGCACCGATACAAACACTTCGAGCTGAAATCGGCCCCAGAAATGCGAGGCCAAGAAAAGGGAGGCGAAACGAAATTCTGCCAACAGAAACCTGCCAGAGTTTCTCAATACGTTTGGTACGTCCGAATTTAAGATCCCACAGGTGAGATTCATAACGCCTAAATGCTAAAATTCTTAGAGACAGTCTCCTAAAAGGTGCGAAAAATCTTCCCTCGAGGAGCCGCTAACAAGCTCAATTGAAAATCAGCTATCTGGCTCTGTATATTTTGCTTTATTGAACCATTGTTTCTGCCACGAATGGTGTGTTTATTTTCCGCACTGCAAGCTCTCTGTTGACGCAGCTTAAGTCCATCATGAACAAGATTATACTCGCTCAATCCCGCACCCGAAGCAGCGCATTTTCACGGGCTTACTCTATTAGCAATCAAGAAGTCAGTTCTGTTGAGATAACACTTCAGGGAAGTTTTAATGTGGCAGCCATAAATGACCCATTCAGAAAAAAAGCGAGCGTTTGGGCCGGTGTTGTCGGACGTCCGTCCGTAGCGGCAATCTGAATGTTCATTGGCTATGACGCGTTACATTACGCGGGCTTCAGAAAAAAAAGTCAAGCAAAAGGAGCGCGTGCTATGAAACAATATAACGAAAACCATCGCGCAGGCATACGCCGAGCCTCGTTGAAATACGTACACCACATCTGGTTGGAAATTTGAAAGTTTTCACGCGCCGAAGCAACACCTGGGATATGAGGTGCGCCATAGTGGAGGACTCGGGATTCATTTTTACCCTCCGGGGATTTTTAACGTGCACGCGCAGAAATGAAGTGCTGTTGGTTCATCCAGTTTTATTTCACCACGTAGCGCGCCGAGCTTGACGCCGGGCCGGGCGCACTGCGCGTGCACTTTCGCATTCAACACTCATTGGAAAGGCTTACGGGACCTGGAAATTTTAAAAGTTTATTTAAACTCCGTCATGCTCATGAACCCAAGGGATCATTTATATCACTATTTAGATAAAATCAGATATCTTCGTTTATTTTCAAAACTCCGAAAAGCAGGGAAAAAATCATGTGCTCCTCGCAATTGGCTCAGGAAACTACTGCAGTGATATCATCGCTCGTTTACGCCGCGGTTTGATCCTCTCTCAGTATTAGGGTCGCTATCGAATTTATCTTTGTTCACGCACAGTTTATACCGGTGAAACGCGCTGGCAATCGTCACACTCCGTCTCATGGACCTCCATTTCGGTCGTAGGAGCCGGCGTCACCGAATCTTCGAGGACGAGGGCGAAAAGGAAACAGTTCTTCTGAGCGCACTTTCTAGATAAAAAAGCGTTTGTAAATCAGCCTAGGAAGGTTCTAACAAGCTCTGTACATTCCTTGCTGTAAGCTGATAATGTACTTAGACGAAGTCTGGACCTCTATTCAGGTCCTTACAACGTTTAAATACCTAAATGTGTGCTTTACTCTGGTATGAGCTCGATGGCTTAGTTGAGCATAAATTGGCTGACATATGTCTATGTCTCGGTATCGCTGCCAGCTCATTTCGCTGCGTCAACAGAGAAACCAGGCTTCTTGCATTGAACTCCGCCTGTAGTACAGGCCAACGCCTCACTAATCTGAAACTCTCATCAGCGGTAATGAAAATAAGAACATCTCAGCTAAAACAACTACCCAAAGGTAGACGAGACAATGTCTAACCAACAATCCCAGATCACGAACTTAGAATACTACCATTGGCCACGTGGCCTTGATATTATCGGCAGATCAAGAGTGCTCGTTCCATAGCAGGGAAGTGGTGATAACTATCAATCGTTGCAATGCATAAACATTCTGGTCCATGCAACATTAGCAACTCCATAGAAAAGGAGGTGTTGTCATCAGCTGCACTATAAACAGTCATTACACGGCCAAATTAAATAAATCTGTCGTACACATATTTCTTCATCTTGAGAGGAATCCGAATGTACAGCCTTCCATTTCTAGTACAAAAGCGGATTGGTGTTTAGTGCCCTCCAGTAGCTGAATGGCATCACATTACTAAACAGAATGCAACCATTACTAACAATGAGCTGTCCGATTCTCAATGCAATTATTCTGGTAGAATACCTAAGCAGAAAGAAGCACGTAAAAAATAAAATCAGTGCATTCTAAGCACTGTATTGTGCTTGTATCCTCACTTTGTGTATCATTACGTCAAGCCCACTTCACTTTTATGTTTTAATGTCCATGCTCGGAAACCTCACCCTTGTTTAGCTGTGAGTTTTACCAAAGACTTTGATAATAATTTTGTTATGGGTTCATACCGCTTCATTGTAAACAATTTTCCAAGTTGCTATTGCTCCCACCGCCCTTCCTATGTAATAAGACAGTAGACTATCAGGATAACAAAAAAATGACAGAAAGGTAGTCGTTCTCCACAGTTTTCAAACAGTCTTAATTACCTTGTAATCTCCTGGCTTTATGCATATTATTATACTGTGAACTTGGTGGCAGCGAAAGAATAAAGCTCACGTACTTTATTAAAGCCCTTAACTGAGGTCGTGCTTTCCTAAATTGGTAGCCAAACTTCACCGCAAACTTCGTTGGTGTTTTGGCACTGCTTGTAAGCGGTGGCTATTTAGTCAAGTATTAAAATGGTAAATATGGTACAAAAAAATAAATATAACCAGAGTTACTGCGTAGGGACGGAAGAAACGAGATGAATTCATGGTTTCACATCTCTCAGTTTCATTTCGTTCACTTCTTCCGTTCACTTCGTCATTTGCATCCAGGGACAAAGCTTTCGCCGACCTCCTAATTGCCGTCTGAATTTCTAATAAGCCAGCTGCGAAACGAAAAACAAAAAGAAAAACAGGCGAGTTCTAGCTGAAATAGCGGACCTCACTTCGCAATTCGCCTTGAAATAGAACGCTAACGTATTTGAGGGCGAGCTTTGAAGATAAATTGCCTAAGTCCCATGGCAGGCTTAGAACATAGAACGCTAACGTATTTGAGGGCGAGCTTTGAAGATAAATTGCCGAAGTCCCATGGCACGCTTAGCAGGTTTGTCGCGTGGGTGCATTTTAATGACTACCTGCCACGGATTTTTCAAAACTGTATAAGGCAAGTAAATATAGGACGTGAATTATCACTGTTTTTTAAAGCAAACCTTTTTACCTCTACTCCCCAAGGGTTCTTTCGCGACCGTTGGTGTCAACAGAAAACTCCCGCGAATAAATAAAAGAATTTACTGGTACCGAAAGGAATCGAACCTGAAACTAACAGAATAACAAAGCTACAGCCCATTGTCCTACTGATTTAGCTACAAGCCCTCGCGGACGCAGGAAAGACGGGTGGTGTACTCACCAAGCATATCTACGGGTTTACCGCCTGCATTCTCGCTCAATGCCACGTATTAGCGTCACGCGTCCTCTCGCACCGCTGTGCTCTGCGCCCACCGCACGTCTAGCGGGCCTGTGCGCGTTGCACATGTGCTAGGGGTTACAAAAATTGAAGAAAGCTCACACTAAGGCACGACATCTCACTTCTAGTACGCCAATGTGCTAAAGCCTGTGGCCTCCAGTGTTCACGTAAAAACTCACAGCTCCTTGTCGTTCGCCTCACGCCAAACGACACATCAAGGAACACATTCAAATACCCATTGATAGTCAGGCCATCACCCCAAACCCCAGCATCAAGATTCTGGGCCTACATCTCCAGGCCAACACCAAGAGTGACGTATCCTTGCAGCGCCTCAAACACAGCATCAATCAAATCATACACATGATCAGGCGAGTTGCCACCAAGAAGCCATGCCTCAATAAATGAGATACCTTTCGATTAATTCAAGTTTTTGTCCTCTCGAAAATCACTTACGTCTACCCCATGTCTTGTTCTCGCCAAATAGGACATAAAGATGCTTTATATAATGATTAGAAAGCCAGTTGAGCAGGCCATTGGTCTTCCCATGAGTGCATCCACAGAGAGGCCACATCACGGTGGAAGAGCTAATACAGGGCGATATTTCTAACCAGAATCTCCGATTGAGCAGAACTTCGGCGGGTCGCCGCATCCTTCACCAGGTTGGCTGGGCAGCACAGAATCTCACTCCGCTTGATGTACTCCCGGATGGCGACAAGAAATAAAGAGGCTCCCTTTGCTTATAAATATGAACCCCTCACACGACGAGGGTCGCCGACAAGCCCGGGCTCAAGCGCTCAACACCACCCTCGGTGGGGCTCATGCAGTTATCTAAACAGACGCCTCCCAACATAGATGCAGAAGTAGCAGTAGGCCATCATCGTGGCTACCTCCAGAACCAACCTCCTTGCGTGTGCCTCACTCAAGAACCAAGACATGACGGCAGCAGAAGAGGCAGCCCTCGCTTTGTCTCTCACTGAACCAGGGGTTCGGAAGGTAGTCACCGATTCCAAACAAGCCTACTGAAATTTCCAGTCGGGTTGCGAGTCCCGACCTGCACTGCGTGTGCTAAAAAAACCACTACCCGAACGGTTCCATTCTGCTAATCTAGTCACCCACTCACGCTTCCATGGAGGGCAACGAGTACGCCCACCAACAAGTCTGCGCTTTTACCCCCCCTGCAATGGAGCTGCACGAGGACAGTCACCCGCTTGGCACGTTCAGGGAGATAACCCAGCATTATCGCCTGCAGGGAAAGACCCTACCTTCGCGTTACCCTAACGTTTCCAGAGAACAAAAAACTACCCTATGGCTCATACAATTCGGCTGATTCCCACACCCGACGCGTCTTCACTTAATGCACCCGAATCGTTACGACGCTGAATCGCTACGATGCTGAGAAGTAGGAATGCTCCGCCAGATAATCGGGGTCCTGAGCAGCCTCCTCTCTTTCCGTCAACTACCCAACAAGAGCAATAGGAGATGCTGCTGTCCAGACCCAGCTTCAGCTGGTGGACAGAGCACAGGCAGGTCGCACCAGTGAAGAAGGAACCACTCCCCTGGGCCGCACTCTGGGCTGTTCAGAAATCTGAATTGAAGTATTTCCTCCTCCTCCTCCTCATCCTCCTCCTCCTCCTCCTCCTCCTCCTCCTCCTTCACCTCTGCCGCCGATCTCGCAGCCTCCGTCCGCTGCGGCAGAGACGGAGAAATGAGATCGTTTAACACCGCGCTTGAGCATCCTTTAATTTTACACAAAACAAGAGTTTCCTCTCATGTGCTACACCCATACAACTCAACCAACCACCGTTCATGCATCATGCATTGATTTAACCTTACCAAGAATATCTGTTTGAAATAATAAAGGGTATGGTTAAGTGCATTTCACTTCTCTCTGGTTTCATTTTTCTAGAGCGACGTGAGTGAATTTAAGTTACATCGCATTGGTAATCGTTGTGGATGCTGTTTAGAGCTTTGCTTTCCCAACCCCATTCACAGGGTGGATTGGCGCGAGTTTTTGTTCATTACCCTGGCATCACGTACCATTGATTAAGCAGTTTCTATATTCCCTTAAGAGCAAAACTTTGATGTAAAAACAAGGATTAGGTAAATCTCACATTTTTGCTTGAAAAACGAGGAGGCTTATTATTTTAGATTATTAATATAGATAAATTTGAGAATGCACTGTTCAGCCAGCACCTAGTAAGATATCGTTGTTTTTTTTGTGTGTGTGTGGGCGCATTGCGAAATTTGCTACAAGCAGAGTGTTGCAACCCACGGGCTGTTTCATATTTGAACATGGGTCTTCTGTGTTGCCGATCATTTTCTCCTGAGTCTATCGTACACCCATACCGTATCGTGCGCCCAAAAAATCCTGCACCCAAACCGGAGTGTAGATTAAGAATTACTAATACGCCTTCTTTGCGCTTTTTTCTGAGCGCGTAGTTAAATTGCATCGGCCGTTAATGTTTGTCAACACGGTTGCTCAACGAAGACTGCAGCTATATCATAAAAAGAATTTGTCTCAAAATAACCTGGCTCCGTTAAAAACAAAAATAACGAATCGAGCAAGATTTTTTTTGACGTTAAAAAATTGGTATGCCATCGTTCCCAACTTTGTTAGGACGACCTTAAAGAACGCGGTCAATGCTCCGCTTTTTTGATTCAGGCGAAAATCGAAAACGCCCGTGTGTTCGAGATTTCGGTGCACGTTAAGGATCTCCAGGGGGTCAAAATTAATCCGGAGCCCTCCCCTACGGCGCGTCCCATCGCCTGTGCAGCGTCGGCCAGTTAAACCTCATAATCAACGGTCAATGCTCGCTCGTTAAGGGCCGTGGTGCAACATACTTCTTGTAGCAGCAAAATTACGGCCGTTGTTTGGGAAGATTGCTGGGACGGACATGCTACACAATGTTGGGCCGTGATTGGCTTTTTGCCGCACATCGCAAAAACTAACAAGGTCGTAGCTTCTGAAGATAACGACGTACATAACGCAGCCTGTGTCTACGTAGAGCTTAATTGGCTGTTCGCAAGCGTTCAGGTTTTATACACGCCCGTACGATCCAAGGTTGTTGAACTTAAAGCGGCGGCTATAACACTCATGAAGGTTTCTGTTGATGGCGGCTTAAGGGTAACACTTGAAGATGTTTTCATCAGCGCTATTGCCGTACCTTGATGCCTTGTTTCTTTCTCATAACGTTATGGCGTTGCGTTCGCACGGCAACCGAGTGTCCAGTACTTTTATTTCGGTAACAAATCACGAAGAGCGGAGCACATACACCGCGTTATGTTCTTACGAGCGCTTATGCAAAACAAATTGCGTGTATTGAACCCGGGAATTCAGGTTCGACACTCAAGTGAGGCGACAGCGTAATGTCACCTCGAAAGGCTATCGGTGGATCTTAAATTATCTTAAATGCTGTTTGATGTATGGCCATTTCCCCGCACTGGCTGCCTGGTCACCAGAACATTATCGGAAACGCAATTTCGGACTTTGCTGTCTATAAGAGGCCACCATCAGGAGATCAGATTTAATGTTTTTTAGAGAGGACGCTTGAGTCTATCGCTTTCACCCTCGTATTCTGAATAGCTCACACCTCTTATATGTGCAGCTATAGGTTTAAGTACGACGGCCCGCGTGGTGTACCTTATGATCTCTTGCCGCTGGGCAGATTGTGGGTTCGACATAATCCAAGAGGCGAATAAATACATGATCCCGTTCTTGTACCGACATTTTTCCTACACGAGAAAGCTTTTATACAGGACAAATTTTTTTCTCATTTCGCCCTTACCAACAAGAAAACTTCAGACGCGCATATGCACGCTATGTAATTTGCTAGACCTAACAAAAATACATAGGAACTTGCCGCCACACGGCGAAAGCCCAAAAACTAAAAAAATGACGCCAATCAACCAAGTGAATGTGGTTGGGAAAGCGAAGCTCTAAAGGGCATCCACAATGATTACCCATGCGAGTTCACTTAAATTCACTCACGTCGCTCTAGAAATAGTGAAACAACAAAGAAGTGAAATGAACTTAACCATACCCTTTATTACTTCAAAGAGATAGTCATGGTAAGGTTAAATCAATGTATGATGCATGAACGGTGTTTGGTTGAGTTGTATTGGTGTAGCACATGAGTGGAAACTCTTGTTTTATAAAATTAAAGGATGCTCAAACGCGGTGTTAAACGATCTCACTTATCAGTCTCTGCCGCCGCGGACGGAGGCTGCGAGATCGGCGGCAGGGACGACGACGATGACGACGACGACGACGACGACGACGAAGAAGAAGAAGAAGAAGAAGAAGAACAAGAAGAAGGTGGAGGAGGAGGAGGAATACTTCAATTCCGATTTCTGAACAGCCCAGAGTGCGGCCCAGGGGAGTGGTTCCTTTATCACTGGAGCCCATCCGCCCCGCCTCTACTCTGTCCACCAGCTGAAGCTGTGTCTGGACAGCAGCATCTCCCATTGATCTTGTTGGGTAGCTGACGAAAAGAGAGGAGGCTGCTCAGGACCCCGATTATGTGACGGAGTATTCGTGCTTCTCAGCGTCGTAGCGATTCAGGTGCATTAAGTGAAGACGCGTCTGGTGCGGGAAGGAGCCGGTTTGTATGACCCATAGGGTGGTTTGTTGTTCTCTGGAAAGGTCAGGGTAAGGCGAAGGTAGGGAGGGGCCCTGCAGGCGATAATGCTGGGTTATCTCCCTGAACGTGACAGGCGGGCGACTGTCCCCGTGCAGCTCCATTGCACGGGGGGTAAAAGCACAGACATGTTGGTGTTTTTAAAAAAGCAGACTCGGTGCAGGTCGGGACTCCCAACCTGACTGGAAATTCCGGTAGGCTTGCTGGGAATCGGTGTCTACCTTCCGAACCCCTGGTTCAGTGAGAGGCAAAGCGATGGCTGCCTCTTCTGCTGCCGTTATGTCTTGGTTCTTGAGTGAGGCACAAGCAAGGAGGTTGGTTCTCGAGGTAGCCACGATAATGGAGTACTGCTGACCTCGATGTTGGGAGGCGTCTGTGTAGATAACTGCACTATCCCCACCGAGGGTGGTGTTGAGCGCTTGAGCCTGTGCTTGTCAGCGACCCTCGTCGTTTGAGGGGTTCATATTTATAAGCAAAAGGAGCATCTTTATTTTTTGCCGACATCCTAGAGTACATCAAGCGGAGTGACATTCTGTGCTGCTCAGCCAACCTGGGGAAGGATGCGGCGACCCGCCGCAGTTCTGCTCAATCGGAGATACTGGTTAGAAAGATCGCCCTCTATTAGCTCTTCCACCGTGATATGGAGCCCCGTGCTAAGCAGCCTATCTATGATGCACTCATGGGAAGACCAATGGCCTGCTCAACCGCCTTTCCAATCATTATATAAAGCATCTTTATGTCCTCCTTGCCGATAACAAGCATGGGGTTGGCGTAAGTGATTTTCGAGAGGACAAAAGCTTGAATTACCTAACCGAAAGGTATCGGATTTCTTGAGGCATCGCTTCTTGGTGGCGCCTGATCATGTGTATGATTGGATTGATGCTGTGTTTGAGGCACTGCAAGGATACGTCACTCTTGGTGTTGGCCTGGAGATGTAGGCCCAGAATCTTTATGCTGGGGCTTTGGGTGATGGCCTTGCCATCAAAGAGTATTTGAATGTGTTTCTTGATATGTCGTTTGGCGTGAGGGCGGACGGCAAGGAGCTGTGATTTTTTACGTGAACACTGGAGGCCACAAGCTTTAGCACATTGGCGTACTAGAAGTGAGATGTCGTGCGTTAGTGTGAGCTTTCTTCGATTTTTTAACCCCTAGCACTGTCGCAACACGCACAGGCCCGGTAGACGTGCCGTGGGCGCAGAGCACAGCGGTTCGAGAGGTCGCATGACGCTATCACGTGGCATTGAGTGAGAATGCAGGCGGTAAACCCGTAGATATGCTTGGTGAATGAACCACCTGTCTTTCCCGCCTCCGCGCGGGCTTGTAGCTAAATCAGTAAGACAATGGCCTGTCGCTTTGTTATTCTATTAGTTTCAGGTTTGATTTCTGACGGTACCAGTAAATTCTTTTATTTATTCGCGGGAGTTCCCTGTTGACACCAACGGTCGCGAAAGAACCCTTGGGGGGTAGATGTAAAAAGCTTTGCCTAAAAAAAGAAACGTGGTTCCACTCAACGTGAAGGCTGTCGGAAGTGCAAAGCAGTAATTCGCCAGAGGGGCCATGGCGCCGTTCTCCGCTCTTTATTACCAACATCTCACGCTCTTCCCCTCTCTGCCTTACTCGTCTCTGAACAGACGAGTGAGGCAGAGTGATGAATTAAATTGACTGATGAATTGAACAGACGTTTGTTCAACGCAATTCAATGATCCTGACTTCGCAGTGCTCGCGCCGCTTCTCCCAGGACAGCTCGCATCCTTTTCTTTGTCTTTTGTTTCTTGTTCTGCCTGAAACAGCATGACCAGGAGTCCTGTTCTTTTTGTGCTTGCTGTCATCTCACACGTGCTCGAGCCTTTATGCACCATTTTGAAAGCATCGTTTTTTGTTCGGCGGCCACATTTTTTTTGCTTACAACCATAAAAACCAAACCAATGAGCACTCCTAACTGAATGGACGTGGAGGGTGCCGATTAACTACATATATTCTGCCTCAAGTGTGCCTGCACTACTCTTTGCACTACTCTTTGCGCCAGGAGTTGCGGATGGTTCTGCTTATATAAACTCCTTGATCAAGTATCCTCTTAACCTTTGGCCAGAAGGCTGAATCGAGGGGCAAGTTCATCTTTACTTTTCGCCGGAAGGCTGAATCCATGGGACAAGCGGACAAGCGGGTCACGTCGGTGCGGCACTCGGTGCTGTCGGTTTCCGCGCCCGTCATTTCAGCGTTAATACATCGCGTTCATCTTCAGGTGTCGTCACCAACATGGAGTCCCAGCCGCCTCTGAAAACGCAGGTCTTCGATGTGAAATTTCCTCAAGGAACAAGTCCGGAATCTGTTACGGACCCAAGTGCATCCACCATCGCGTTTTCCGAAGTGTACTGCGTGCAGCACAGGGGCGGGAAAAGTTTCCAATTCACCGCAAAAAAGGTTTGCAGGAAGGTCTAAGATAGTCTACGCCGCTCACCTAACTATCAATGGAGAGCGCGTCCTCATCATTCCAGTCGGCCCGCAAGTCGTACAGGTAACGTGACTATTCCTGCCTTTACACGTGCCAAGTGAAGCGATCGCTCAAGTACTAAGCCAATATAGAAAGGCCCTACAGATCAGCAATGGCAAGCTTTCTGCGCGGCCATCAGAACAGCCGGGCACACGCTTTGTCAAGATGGAAAGGAGAGAAAGCAGCCCAGTGCCAAACTTCATCAAAGTCTCAGAGCATCCCGTCAAATACGACTACCCTGCAGCATGCAGCGGTTGGCAAGTGGTGCGACTCCGGGGGCCCCTTGCGCGTCCAGTGTAATTCTCAGTTTTGTTTCGGGTGGGGGTTGTACGGGCATGCAGAAGAAGGCTACGTTGGCCATGCCAACGCTGCAGTGACGACCACGCGACGGTGCCCTGCAGTCTATGGCGTGCGTACTACGAGGCAGCGTCGCAAGAGTTCCCACCCCTACCGACTGCAGCCGGTACATCCACCGCATCTCCAGTTCATAGTCAACGATCGCATAGCGTCCACAGCGATGCGGTGAGCCCCGCGCTCGAGCCTCAAAGGGATTCGAAGGAGGAGAATAGCTCGGCACTAGCCTTCGGCACCACTCCACCATTATCCCCGGCTTCCTCAGATCAAGGGGGAGACGGGGCCATTGCCCTGGCCACCGCCTCTCTCGAATGGCGCGGCTACGCTGCATGTTTAATCACCAGCAGCGAGCAGTGGATGGAGGCGTTGGGTAGCTCCGACCGGACTACACAAGAAGCCCTGGTCACAATAGTCACCGAAGTAGCCACCAGTCGCAGGCCGATAGCCACCGCACTTCTCTGACCACTTGCTGGAATAAAGGTTTCTCCTCGGAAGAGGAGAAACCCTAACCATCGCTCGCTTCTTCCGGAAACAAATGGGCGTCTGCTGTTGAAAAACACTCCACATTCACGGCCCCAAACATCATCGGAAGGTGCAAATTCGAGAGAACTGTCCCCTACCCCGTCCTTCCGCAATATCCGCGCAAACTCTGTAGATTCACTGGCCTCTATAGTGTTAATATCGTAATGGACGAGGACCCACCTACAGGGACGAAGCGCAGCCGTTCAACCAGTGAAGATGCCTCTTCGGAAATCTTGCCAGAGCCTTTTGACGCTAAGCTCGACAACGACGAAGAAAGTATTGGCTTCGCGATCCAAGAGGCTAATCTAGGCCGTGCTTCTTCGAGTGATTCTGCCTCGGACGGTGCTATGGAATCCCGACTTCTGACTTTTCCATCCAAGAAGTCACGTGTATCGGAGCCAAGTCCGTCCAAGCGTTAGCGAGCGTGTATATGTTAGCCCCCATCATGATGTGCATTGTGCCTGGTGATCACTAGCTCTGCAGAAAGTTTGTGCTTTTGTTATGTGTTTTCTTTTTTTTTTCTTTCCTTTTTTTAATGAAGAAAAAATAACCTACTCATGATAAAGGATAAACGCTCAAGGGTTGCGTTTCATTGTGAAGCAGGCATAGGTTGTCGAGTTTGAACGATCCGTAGGTTGCGACGTACGGCGTCTGCAAGAAACCGATTTCTTTTCTTTGTGAGATGTCCTCTTATTTAAAAGGGCATTTATTGCAGTGTTTCTTTTCATATGTTACTGCGCGATGTGGGTGCGGGCATTGTTGTATTCAATCGCCTCATCCTGTGCGACCATCATGCGTCATATAGCCGGAATGGACGTATTTTGGCCTTCGATTGCACCTTCTGTTAAGTGCATCTGCGTATATTCTGTGTTTGTGGCCTCGCGCAGCATGATAGATGAAATAATTCTTTTCGGTACCTCGCTGTTTTCTTTCTTCGTGCGCGCCGTGTAATTTTCCTCGAGGACTTTAATTATGTGCTTGGCACGCACTGCGACGTAGATGGCAAGGGCAATCCAGCTGGTACGCAAGGGACCAAAGACGTGTTGGGCAGCAATTCTCACTAAAGGACGTGCACGTGTTACTACACTACACAATGTGCGTGTGGACGTGGCGGCGTGGCACATCCTCCAGCAGACTGGACCGTGTCCATGAGTATAGATAGGACTGCGTATAGATAAGACAGCGTACAGGGCAGTCCTCCACCTCGGAATTTTGACCGTGAGACGAACTGACAACCGGTGGTTTACCAGGGTAAAAGAATGGGCAGACAGAGATGGGCCTAGAAAGAGGAGAAGGCCATTAACTCTATGGAGGGAAGAAATAGCAACATTCGGAAGCAAAGAATGGACTCGGGCAGTGCAGGACAAGAGCGGTGAACGTCAATGGGTGGAGGCTTTCGTCCTGCAGTCGGCCTAAATAGGGTGTTGATGATGATGACGATGAATAGGCCCTCAAATTGTGTCTTCATAACGCTATTGAAGAAATCAGAGAAACCACTCTCTTAGCACCAGGTGGGCGGCTGGGAAAACCAAATCGGGACGGGCCATCGTATGGAAGACAGGTTCCCCCTCTGAAAAAAAAAACGACGGTGCTCCTTAATAGACAGGTCACCGATTCAGCGCCTCCGCATAAAAACTATCCTCTACAAAACACGTGGATTCAAACCTACACAAGAACAGGCATATAGCAGGATCAAGTTCATTTGAGGAAAGTTTCAAGCTCATGAGACCACAGAGCACACCGACTCCGGCACGTACGGAAGTACGAGGCAGGAGTTGTCGTAGTTGACTACTTAGGCAATCTTTTCGATTGAATGGCCCTTCTACGTACAGGAACAAAGAAACGGAAGTTGGAGAACTCCCCTTGGCAATCCGACTAGCGGAAGTATCGAATAGAAGCGTAACATCATTACAGACTCTCAAAGTGCATTAGACTGTTGGCTGCAGGCAGAATACCTAAACATTTTGGTAAGATACTCCCATCCACAATGGAGAAGGTTAACGACGTTACCAGGGTACCCGGGCACAAAGGTTTGAAGGGATCAAGGCACCGACCAAAACGCACGGGAACTTCCAGACCGTGCTCCTTGCGACCACGACTACCGCACTGCCCTCCCCGAAAAAAGCGAAGAGCGTCTCGCAATCCTACGCCAAGGAAAACGATTTTCCCCCGTGCTACAAGGGGGTCTCAGTGCCGCAGAATTGCAACTCTGTGGAGGATAAACCAACAAAAGTATCTACAAATAACTGTGGGCGAAGATGTTGGGAGGGAACATGATATATTAACTTAATACTCTGCTAAATTCGGGGAAATATTCACCCTCTTCCACCCAACCTAGGCATGTGCAGGGGTATGCTCAGGGGCGAACAACTTAAACATTACATATTCCACTTCCATCGAAACATGGGAGGCAGCTTTGACAAGCTCGTTAGCTCAAGATCAGCGCGAGCTGATGAGAGGTCAAGGGAAGGGGCTCCTGCATCTGTCGCCCTAGACTTCAGGTTCCACCCTTAAGCTCCCTACCATCTCTTTACCCCCTTTTTCCTAAAGCTCAACTATTTCTTCCGTAACAATGATCTTCATACAGACACACACACTCTCTCTCGCTTTCTCTCTTCACAAAAAGCAAAAATATTCAGTCCGGCTTAAAGGGGCACTGACACAAAATTTTGAAGGCGAGATAACTTCGGAGATAGATTGGTGGGAACACATATACATCATCTGCAAAATATCAGCGGCGAATACAGCCTAGAACATATTTAAAATCAATTTTGAAGTGTGCGAAACGCAACCGAGCAGCCAGCAGAGGACCACGCGCAATTGTAAATAAACAACATCCAAACACGTCACGAGTTTGTGTTTACCGCTTCCGCACTACCGGCGTTTTTTGCCGGCTCGCCTGGCTCGCCGCTCCAATCGGAGGGCCGGAGGGCGGAGCTTCTGCTCTCGAGAACGAACGACCCGATCGTTGGCGGCGGAGGCGCCGTGATTGCCGTGATTTCGTCAGCTAATCGGGCAGCTGGCCGCGACCAAAGTTCTACAGCGATTCCAGGCACTCTGTTTCTATTACTGTTTATTACCATTGGATGCGAAAACGCGCCGGAGGCACGAAAAGCTCACTGATCTAGCCGCACGGTCGCTGTGCAGGCGGCGGCCACGGCCGCGAAGTGGCCCAGGCCGGCGCAAGTACCTCGAGTGATAGCTTGTTACCGCTGCACGAAATTGTCCCCAAGTCCCGACCATGGTGGCTTACATGAGAAAGGAGTTAATGATGCGATGGCTGGTTGCATTAAAAATTGTCATCTGCACCGATTACGAGAGCGGCACTCGAATATCCGCCGCAGTGCTGAGCCGAACACATCTGTAGGCGGACCTGTAGGCAGACCGGCCGGCTGCTCCCAGCGCGCGCCTTGCCACCCACCGTCTCGAGCGTCGCGCGTCGTTCTTTAGCCGCGGTAGCATTTGCACTCGCAGCGCCTGCGTCACATCCACGGTCGCTTTTTAATTAAGCGCCTCACGAGATCAGTACGTGGGGGCATTCGCAGAAACTGCCGTCGATGCGGATTCGACAGTGCTATGGCGGCTCTGCTCTGTGATATCCCTCCGACGGTCACGTGGTCAGCTTTGTTCACACAAAATCCACAAAATCCATCGTTTCGCGGCACTCGCTGAAACCGAAACTGCGACTGGCCGCATTGAAAATGCCTCTAATTAAACAACCGTCGCACGCTGAAGCAAATGAGGTTTCTACAGGTTATAAGTAGGTCACTAGCTACTTATCGCAACAAAAAAATCAAGATGCAAAATTTTTGTGTCAGTGCTCCTTTAAGTATCAGAGAATCAACTCTTTGAAACACTGATACTCACCCCTTCTCGCTCAAATTGACCAACAATCAATCCGCAGCCGCAACCTTTTCCGCTTACACCTTAAGCCTTAGAAACGTAGAGGGACTTTGTTTCTCCTGGGCCACGGTGAATAAAAACCCTCGCTGCTAGTCTTTCTCTCTTCTCTGACCTTCAGTGCTCTTGAAACATAGGTCGTAAATACAGCAACTGCATCCGAAAACAATCCCTGGCAGTCGAAGTAACGCTATCACGTCTTACATCTAAAGGCCCATACGTAGATGTCCCCTGCACCTTTTTTATGTATAAATGTTTGTTCATTTTAAAACGAAATCTCGGTTGATAGTCAGCGCTTGCCCTCTCTGGCTCTTTTCTCTGTCTTCTTGTAGTACCGCGCTGTTTCTAAACCATGTCGCAATATCAACTCGCCCAACTGTCCATCTTGCTGAGCCCAAGAAGCCGGACGGTCTCAAGGGTTCCTGGAATAAGGACTCTTCCCCAAGACTAACTTCTCCATATGGAAGTTTATTCTTCCCCCTCCGCTACGGGGGATAATTTACAACATGTGCTGGGCCTTTTCTTTTTATTTCCCTGTGAAAAGACACTTCTCAAGGAATATTGGCGCGTTTGATGCCCTAAAGTTGCTTTTGTGCCATGAGGCACACGATATTTTCAGGTCGGCAGGGTTATTTAGACCACCTCGGCACATTTAACGTGCGTCGAAATTTCGGCGCATACAAGTGTTCGTTTTTCGTCTACATCACAAAAACGCCCGCCGTGTGCTGCGATCGAACCTTTATCCTTGCGATCAGCAGCCAACGCCTCAGCCACCGAGCAGCTGTTGAGGGTCACACTTATCATGTATTTACACTTTCCATGTGTGCGACCATTTATAAGCAAGTTACAGAACGGAACAAAGATGCACATTTCATGTGGAGGCCTTCGCCGTTGCGCCGAGCAGCAATCTTGCAGCCCGTTCTCCCTACACAGACGCAGCGAGGGAAGGCCAAAGTCGATGTTTTATATCACCTGCCGGATGCCCAGAGTGGGTAATTTGTCTTGCTCAGCCTTGCACTGTGATCGCGCTACCAGCAGTAACTTACCATTTCAACATTGAGGATCATACATTTCGTCATGTTGTAATGACGAAGACAGCATTGATAGTGTTGTGACTGAACTGAAGGGGAAAGTGCGTGAGAAGTTACGACCTTGATGGTGCGTGAAAGAGAAAGTCCCCCGCATTTCCCCGAGGGGGAGAATGTGAAAGTGCGAATGCACGGTTGTCGGCCCGCTTGCGGCGCTTGCGCTCGGCACCCGCAGCCCACCGCCTCGCCGCCTTCTCTTCCATCTCTTCCATCGGGTTTGTAGTATGACGTGTACACCACGCAGTTATCAAGCCGCTATAACGCCGCTGAGTCGCCAACGCAACGCCGCTGACGACGTAGTTTGAATGCGTTAAAGATATAAGGAGCGTTCCTAACTCTAAAATCAGCGTGGCTTCCGTGGCTTAGTCGGTAGAGCGTAGTGCTGCGGCCGCAATGTCCTCGGATCGAAACCGGGCGTCGGATGCTGTTACTTTTTTATATAGTGTAGTGGCCTGGCTGGCGCGCCGAGAGAGGGTGTTGCGAGCTGGAGAGTAGGCGAGGGGGGAGAGGAGGCGCTACGCGAGCGCCCTCACGCGTCGGAAATCCGGCGCCGTTGCTAGGCACGCTAGCTAGCTCCGTTGCTAGGCTGCGGGCGGACGGACGGCGGCGGACGAAGTAGGCTCGACTAAGAAGTGCATTCGCACTTAAAATGCCCCGGATGGCGTTTACAGCGCATTTTCAACAGCGGGTGGTCGAACCGTTTCAACGTGAACCGGTAACCGTTATTTCTTTTTTTTTTGGGTTCGGTTCAGGTAAGGGTTCAGCGTGCCCAAAAAATAACGGTTCGGTTCCGGTTTTCGCTTGTCTTCGCTTCGGGCTTGACACCCTGGTTTCAATAATTAATGATGTGGTTTTGTTTCAGTGGTCTTTTCACTCGAAAAATACCTACCTTTGTGTTTGCTGGGTTCATATTGATTCTACTGGATTGGGACCAAAAGTCCAACCTTTTAAGAATAGCATTACATTTCATAACTAAATTATCTTCACATTCACCAGATATCAGGAAAGTACACTCGTCAGCATACATTATAAATTTTGCTTCTGAGTCAATTTGTACGATATCATTAAAAAGTACATTGAAAACGAAAGGTTCCAGCACACTCCCCTGCAGCGGACCAAATGTTGCGGACAAAAAGGATGAAATATTGCCACCAATACAAACGCATCGCTAGCATTTGGTTAAATAACACCGAAGTAACGATAAGGGAGCTCCACATATACCATTAAGCATCAGTCTGTGTATTAGTATGTTCTGATTAAGGCAATCAAAACCCTCCGTGAAATCTATGAAACGACCCAGAGTTAAACGCTTGCCTCCAATATTTTGCAATATGTTTTCTTGACTTGTCAATAGTGTGTTATCGGTTGATTTGTTTTTCCGGAAACCAAATTGTTTTCCGGGAACCAAGCGGGTTGGAAACCAAAATCTTTCCTCTGTCAAGAAAACTTTTTCTATTTTTTTCTATTTTTATTTTCTATTTTTCCATTCATTTAGAAAACACCGAGATTACTGATATAGGTCGATAATTATATCAGTTATTTCTATCCCCACTTTTATATATCCCAGAAACGCTACTTTCTTCATATCAGGGAATATGCCACTTTCAAACGATAAATTATGAATATGAGTGAGCACTCGGGCAATTGTTTCTATGGCACATTTTGTAGGTTTAATTTGTAGGTTGCCAGTGTTTAAGGTTTAAGGTTTATAAAAGTGGAAAAAACGTTATAAAAGTGGAGAAAAAGTGGAAAAAAAGCCCAAGGACGCGGGTTCCATTCCCGGTCGCGGGGGCTGCTTTTCTGATGGAGGCGAAAAGCGAAAACGCCCGTGTGTTCCAGATTTCGGCGCACGTTAAAGATCCCCAGGTGGACAAAATACGCAGCCCTCCACTATGGCGCGCCTCATCACCAGTGTAGCGTCGTCGCTTTAAACGCCCCAATAACCAATCTTTTTGACCACTAGGTGTAAGAAAAAAAGTGCGGTCCAATCCACCCTTCGGAGGTGGTTGCAAGCGAAGCTTTATACACCACCTAATACGGGTGACTACGGCCTGGTTGCGTTAATCACACGTTAGACTGTACCCGTAACACGTTATTTATAAAAGACGATTGTCTTTTTGAGCTACTTAAACTCAGAAATTTAGGTCTGTCTGTACGTCTGTTTGTCTGTCTGTCTGTGTGTATGTGACTCGATTCAGCCACCCGGATAAAGGGATGCAAAATCTGCGCAATAGTCTTATATACTCACAGCACCTATACGTCTATGTCCGGTGTCAATGTTCATACTTGTCAACATTGTTGAACTAGAACAAGTCATAACGCAAAAAATTGCGCCCACCTCCCAGCGAGGGGAACCCTGTGTAGATGCGACGCATCGTGGGGTTCACTTGGTGTTTCCGTTGGATTGATTCTGAAATCGCGTGAAACGTGTCGGGAACGCGTATGATTATTATGTTTTATGATTATTATTATGTTTTATTGGCCAATCTTGGTCAATCTCTCTAAGTGGTATGCTTGGGGTTCGCTGTCGCAACGACCTTTACTCCATCATTGTTGCTGTAAGTGGGAGCTTCTTTTCTTTTATTGCAGGTGTTAATCATTGCCCCATCATGCGTTGTATCAGTAGCATCTTGACGTTGTTTGAATGAGTCAAGGATATAAGGCGCGTTCGTAGCATTTGATTCTGTCTCGGTTTTGTGGCGCAGTGGGAAGAGCACCATGTACCTCGCGTTCCGCCCACAGGTTCGTGGGATCGAAACCGGGCGCCGCTAACTATTATTTTTTTTTATAGTGTAGGGGGAGGGGTGTGGACGGACAACAACGCCGTATGGAGGGACAAGGCGAGTGAATGAGATGCAGTCGCATCTAATATAAGACAAAATATTACGTAAGTGATATTTACAGAGTTTCTTTGTAAAAAAATTCATAGATGCGTGATTTTTGCGAAATGAAATACTACATCCCCTGCAGAAAAAAACTCACTCCGTCGACTGCTGTCGCCCGCGCGACAGCAGTCGACAGCAGCTTACGGCCATCCGGGATGGCTTGCTAGCACTAACTACTGCTCTTCATCAAGCCCCTGGAGGTACTACTTTACACATTTATACAGACTCCACGGCGGTCATACGTGATTTACTTCGAGTAAATAACAACTCCGCTATCTCGAGGGACATTAATGACATACTGGATACGTACCCGTGCCCTCTTCGGCTCTCGTGGGTCCGGCGAAATACGCTCCCCGCTCACATTGCGGCGGATGGTGCCTGCCACACTGCATTTGTTCCAAGACCATTGTCTTTACTGACTCTAGACACCCCAGGACAGTTTCTCCAAAGGAAAGAAGACCTTCGTCGCGCTACACGAGATCTAATTCCACCGTGTGGAACGGACCTCAGACTCGCTCACTGGGAGGAGGTCTTGCTGCGAAGACTTCGTGTTGGTGTAGCGCTCTCTCCCGCTTTTACCCGTGAGTGGCCACCACGCTACCATGCCCCGTTCGCACAGAACTGCCGCTTTTGCACGGCTCCTGCCGAAGATGCGGACACAGAACATTTGCTGTGGACGTGCCCTTCATTGGATGCGGCCAGAGCACGACACCTTCGAGGCACAGGCCTCCGCCCTGGCAGGCCACCGGACCTTCATCGGTGGATATGGGTACCCCACCACCGCTTCCTCCATGCTTTTCTTCGCCAAACGGGAGTTAATCTATATTTGTAACATAGTATTTATGCCAACGGGCATATTATCGCTATAAAAAAGACTATAGCTTCTGGCGGCATTTTAATAAATCAAGCGGCACAGTAACTAAAGGTTCAACTAGATAGGTTCCACGTTCTGCTTGGAACACACGTGGACTAGGGCAACGTGGTTTTAAAAAATTACTCCCGCCTCTCCTCGCGGGAACCCCTGTGTAGATGCGACGCATAGGGGGTTCCGTTGTTGTTTCCGTTAGGTTGATTCTCCCATCGCGTGAAACGTGCCGTGAACCCCCTGCCGCGGCTATTACGCAACGTGGCGCGGCTATGACGCAAGGCAATCCAACACAATCCACTTTAATCCAATCCAATCCAATCCAATCCAATCCAATCCAATCCAATCCAAATCCAATCCAATCCAATCCAAGCCAAGTCAAGCCAATCCAATCGAATCCAATCCAATGACCCTCGCGAGAGAGTGTTCGCTATCGGAGAGGAGAGGGGGTTAGCGGCGGAGAGCGCAGCTCGCGCGGCGAGGAGAATGGGGGAGGGGTGTGGACGGACAACAACGCCGTTGGAGGTAGAAGGCGAGTGAATGAGATGCAGTCGCATCTAAAACGCTGAAGTAGGGCGCCTCGATTTACGCGCGTCTCCGCTGTACGGCAGCACTCGCAATGAGGCACACGGCCTGGAACAGTTAAACGTGCTAAACTTAAATTGACTTCAGCAAACCTTTAGCGTGTTTACCTTGCGAGGAGCGCGACGGAAGAGAAACAGCATGAGCGGTGGGAGGGAGGCATTTACTTGGCAAATGTCAACGAAAGACGATAGTCTTTGTCGACATTTGCAACGAAAGGAGCAGATGCGCAGCCAATTTTTTATTTCACTTCAGCATGGCATTCAGGGCGGCCGTATGATCGATGTGGTAGACACTCAGACTTTGCGTTTCCAGCGCAGTTATATTTTGTAGCAGCTGCCCAGCTGCGTAACACCTGGGGGTCGACGGCGACGAGCACAATAGAAACTGTTTCTGGTTTGTTTCGTACAAATCGTTCGTTGGGCTGTCTACTGCTTATGCGAAATGCAAGTAATCCATAGATCGGCGGCAGAGACGGAGGAGGAGTGAGATACCACGCGTTGGCGTGAGCTTCCTTTAATTTTTATTTACTCCTAGCAAATACACAAGGCGCGCACACAGCCGCTACACCTGCCTTGGGCGGAGCGCACAGCGGCGCGAGAAGTCACGTGACGCTATCACGCGGCATTCAGCGAGAACGCAGGGGGTAAACCCGCAGCTGTGCTCGGTGTGTACACGGTCTGTATTCCGCATGTCCGTGTGCGCTCGCAGCTCAATTGGAACGGCAACGGGCTGTCGCTCTGTTTCTATATTCGCTCCAGGTTCGATTCCTGGCGGCGCCAGTGAATTCTTTTATTTGTTCGCTGGAGTTTTCTGGTGACGCCGAGTGTCGCGACAGAACGCTTGGCTGGTAGAGGTACAAAGCTTCGCTTTAAAAAGTTTCCGATGGACTCTCTGATGGGGTTATCTATGGCTACGACGTCGCCAACTGGAGGGTCGATATTTATGAAATATTCATTAAAATGGTGGGTCATTTCCTGCCCGTCGGTTCGAGATTGTTGTGCGTTATGCCCTCGGGAAACGATCTTTTGTTTGTTCGACCTAAAACGCGATTCAGTAATTTCCAAGTAGCATCTGGTTGTTTCGGTCTCATGCAAGCGAAAAGCTGCGAATGCTTTTCTTGCTTTTTCCGCTTATGCTGCGAGTCGAGTACATTTCTTGTTTTCTCGAATTCATCAAACACTTCCGGCAACCTTGCGATAAGAAATCGGTGGTACAGACGATTTTTCTTCTTTATCATTGCCAGATGTGTTTTGGTAACCCGTGGTTTTTTAACGTTTTTAGTAGATTTGACCGACCTGAAAGGAAAGTGGGAAGTTTGTCTCTGAGCAAAAGATTGAATGTATTCTCAGTAGGCAACATGAACATAGCTTACGATGTACCAGTCATGAAGGTTCATATCTTGTTTGAAAAGTTCTAAGCCTTCGTCGCTCCTACATTGCACATCAACTGCTTTATAACTACGTGATGTATGCCTGTTTACGGGAAATATCGAGCGCAAACCGGGCAATGATAACTGGAGTCGGATGTCATTGTTCCAATGTCAAAAACAGCTGTGTCGAGATTAGTGATAATCAAGTCTAGGATGGACGAGTAAAGCGTTGTCACATCAGTTGGCGTTGTGATTTTGTTCTCAAAACTTTGAGGCAATTATGGTATGTAATGTAATTATAGCATCTAATTATGTAATTACAGACCATAATAATGTACCATAATTATATATGTATTTATGGTATGTAATTATGGTATGGTATGGTATGCAAGCGCTGAGCGTTCTGGGGAATGGATATTGAAGTCACACGCGTTGATAAGTCGTAAATTATTTCTGTTCATACTCCAGAAGAGTTTCATAAAGCGCAAAATGGTGAAGCTTTACCCCTGCAGGGGGCCTGTATATGACAGACACATTATCTTGATTAAGCTTTATTAGAATTTTATAATCGTTCCAATTTCAGAACATTCATAGACAAGCTCGAACTTAAGATTTGTATTAACATACATAGCAACCCCGCCTACCCGTCGATTCTTACGATTATGCACAGATGTGTTATACCCTTGAAGCTCAATCACGTCACCGCCACCACGGTAACACGTTTCTGTTAGGAGTACGAGTTTAGTCTGCAATGGAAATACACTCAAGAAATGCATAAATGTGAGGCCTTTGTTAAGTGGAGCTGGCGTTTATATGCAACACGAGACATAAACGATTTTTGAAGTGGCGTTAGAGACTAAGGTAATAAAAAAGCGTGATACAGTAAAAGCAGTTTAATTCAAGCTTACGGTTAATACGAACTGACGCCCTGGTCCCGGCATAGCCCTGAATATTGCAATGGGGAAGAACTCCCGATAACTAGAACTCGGTGGCATCCAGAACGGTTAATTCGAAATGTCATCCCCTAGTTTCCTTCGCTCCGGGCAGCATACGTCAGCCCAGAGTGATTACAATGAGTTGCAAATCCAAACTAAACTAAATTTACTAGAGAAGAAAAACAACGAAAGAGAACAACAACTGACTGATCGATTAATTTCGTTCCCTGTTCGATCTCCATAAACATTATTTACGAAGTCACCACAACAAACGTCTAGTCGCGCCTCATTCGCGGTAGCCAGTTCAGAGGCGGCGCTTCTTTCCGGTCTGCCCGCGCAGTGTGGCGCGATGTCCATTCATTCTAGCGCCCGCCCGATAATTCGAACTCCGCTTAATTCGAACAATTTAATGGTCCCCTTCGAGTTCTAATTAACGAGCTTTTACTGTAATTGTTATAAACCATGACTGGGAGGAGGGGGGGTAGTGACAGGAATGTTTCGCAGGTCTTTGCAAGATCCTTTTCACAAGTGATGTGAACCGAGTTGCTATCTTACGTTTGTATCGCCAGGGTTTTCCCATTTACAGACCAAACAAACTCACATTCATGGTCCTGTTTCCTCTGAAAGAGTGTTGCGGAGTTACCATTCCGGAATTGGAATCACTCCGAAATCGTTCTACCTTTCTTGAGGTGTTGGGATGGAATGGGAATGGAATAAGTTCAACAGTTGAATGGGAATGGAATGGTATTGAATGGTATTGAATGGGAATGGAATTTAGCGCATTTTCCCCGGAATGGAATGGGAATGGAATGGTGATTTTTAGATGACGACGTCACCATCGCTGGCGCCTTCCAGCTACTTAATTAGTCTGTGGCGACGACTGCGTCGGTATATCTCAAATGTAGCACCGGCGACGAAAACGAGAACGTGTACCTGGCATCTTGAGTAACCAAACCCGCGCAGCCTGCAGCAGCGCTGGTGCTACTGAACTTCGAGCAGCACCAGGGCGTCTGGCCGGCGGGCCGGTGACTACGTTAGGTCGGTTCTTCGTGCTCTGGCAGGCTTTTTGAGGCATAGCTTTCTCTGTACAACTGTCCGTGGCACCTATGGTAGACCAGCGTGTCAGTTGCAGACGCCGTGTGCCCAGGCCAGTAGGCAAGGAATATCATCCAGAAGCGGGGGGTGGGGAATACGAACGCCGTGCATCCGAGTCCGCTGTGTTTCGCACAGCAAGCTGATGCTGCGAAATGTCGGAGCTGGCAATATAGAGGGTTCGTGCATGAAACACGAAACAACAAATCTGCTTGGCGTTCTTCACCCACCATTGTAGCTTGTTAGCCGACATGGTAGTTATCTCCTGGGAATACGGTGCCAACCTGTGGACCCTCTGTCCGTCCGTAGTAGCGGGGCCCCGGGGCTCCAGCAAATCAAAACCGAGGCAGCAAAAAGAAAATTGTGGGTGAGGGCCTGCGTGCCCGGCACCCGCCATATGCATAAGAAGCGAGCTTCGGATGTGTTACTGAGCTTTCTATCTCCACGCTCTGGTACTGTAGTGGGCAGCTGAAACATACGATTGCCTTAGATATTAAATACGACAATGCAGAAGACACGGCTACCAAAGGGTGTTTGTTTATAACAGCTCCGGCTCCAGCAGCCCCCTTGTTTACGATGTGCTTTGACAGCTCTGAGCAGTGCCACACCGTGCCTTGCTTCCATGCGAAAGTGCGGCGTTCCAAACTGGCTCGTGGTTAATTTGGTTACTGTGTTTCTGTGCACGTGGCCTTTGCGCCCGGGGTACAAACGTACCTGATTACTGAAGCCTTAATCGTCGGCGCGATAGTTGGAGCATCGCCACTATTGAGGTAGGGAGGCCTCATTTCAAAATTTTGATCAGGTCCTCGTGCATATTGGTCGCGCGTTCACAGAAACAAAGTGCCTGACCATACTTCTTTATTTTGCCAGGGCTCTCGTCACGATATGGCTCTGTCACTTTAAATGAGGGGCACCGTGTATTGAACGGATTGGGCTGAGGTAGTGCCACGGCAAAAAACAAGCGAAATGGAGGTCAACGTAGAAGCGGTTGCGACTTTCCTGCTGTAAATGCAAAACTGTTAACGGTGTTCCATGACGCTGCCTTCCCGTCTCTTGCGTTAGTGCAGTAGCATTAGTGCTCAATGCTGTAAATTCAATTGAAATCATTCAAGTAAGTAGAATACATGTACATGGGGGGAAGCTCCGCGCGACATGCCTGTGAGTTATCCACAGCATACTTTATAATTACGCTTGTATGACTGTACACAAAGCAGATCGCAAGATAGCACGCGACAGACTGTGCAACGAAACGGACATTAATGTAATAGCTGCTTCACCTCACGTCGCGCAGGAATAAACGGTTAAAACGTGCGAACATGAAAACACCAAGATGAATAGCGGGATCCAGCAACTTATTATGCAAAAAGGGGCAGTGTGACACTTCCCCTCTTTAGCGCGAAACCTTTCTTAATGAGACCGATGGCGTTCTGCCAAAAAAACTAATACATTTCCACATATACCGGTTGCTCTACCGAAACGCTCTGATAGCATCTCTGGACACGCGGTGCGTGCGTGAAACCGGGGACCGCAAATAAAGTCTTCCTATATCTCTCTCTGAAACCGGGCTTCCATAGTGTCAAAAAGGTTGCTTGAAAATCGCGAAAAAGCAACAGTTCTAAATAAGACTTCACACGCGTCTACCCTGAAGACGGAGTGCAATAGTATATCTTTATCTCATAGACCACGCAACCGTGTACATTTAGATCGTTCGTAGATGCGTTACTTGTGAGCGAGAAACCGTCTCATAGTTTCGTTCGCTTGCGATTTGGGAGGTTGAATGTTTGGCGATCGGTTCCATGCACTTTCAGCGAAATTTGGACGAACTTTTAGCTTTTGCACTTTTCTATACACTTTCGTTAAGAAGGGATGGTAAATGTTTGCATTAAACGGGTATACTTGTTCTGCACGAGATATGTAACCAACCCGCCGCGGTGGCTCAGTGGCTAGGGCGTTGTGCTGCTGAGCACGAGGACGCGGGTGCGATTCCCACCGCGGCGGCCGCTTTCCTGATGAAGGCGAAAAGCAAAAACGCCCGTGTGCACGAGATTTCGGCGCACGTTAAAGGTCAAAGTTAATCCGGAGCCCTGCACTACGGCGCGCCTCATTGCCTGCGTTGCGTCGGCGCGTTAAACCCTACAATCAATCATATATGTAACCAAGCTGCTACCATCTCCCAAATCGGTGACAAGTGGAACATTTTGCATACTTTTGTAGTTTTCAACGCGTATGATAACGTCAGATTCATGTTGCGTTCCTCGATAGCTCGACAGAGAGCCGGAGGCAGTTATTACGTTGAGAAATTAAAGGAATGGAATTGAACTGCCCGTCCATTCCAGGAATGGGAATGGGCTAAATTCTGTAATTCCGAGGAATTGAAAGGAATGGAATCACGACAACTTCTAATCCCTCGGAATGGAATTGGAATGGAATGGGGATGCCCATTCCGCAACACTGCTCTGAACCGCCATCCCAAGAATCTTCTTTAGGGCCGGGCAAAGGTATTAGTTGACATATATTGGTGTTTTTATTTCAAGACCGATGTCGTTCTTTGCGAGCTTGTGCTTCTTAGCCTTTCACAACAAAGCAGTATACCTCTACCCCCACAAGGTTTCATCGCCGCAGGCAAAAACAACCTTCGTGGGCAAAAACGCCAAGGCGCCAAGGGCTAAGACGCCGAGCACATGCGTCAGGCTAATCAGGCATACAGCATAAAGCTCAGGATTCGTTTAGGGGAACCACAAAACAAGCATGGAACCCGCATTATGAATGATAAGGCGCCTGTGAACAATGGACCCCCCTTCCCGCCATGTGTTCCTGGTAAAATTATTTTTGCAGATTATCTTTGAAGGCTAGGCAGGACTACTGTCAGTAAATAGAGCAGTTCTTGCCCAAGACGCCCAGCGCATGCGTCAGGCTATGCAAGACCCGGCACTTGCCGCATCCTTGGACCCGCTTCTGCTACTGAAATGCTGTTACACGCGTTATTTTTTAATTCGTATTCTGAACGGCGTCAGTCGCGCGCAGCCGCAGAGAAGGGAGAACAAGCTACGCCTACAAGAGTTGACCGACTAAACCACACAAACAACAAAATGGCGGCGTCCACGAACCATCGCAGTGCAAACAAGTATCCCACAATGCAAACTAACCAATGATCACGGCGGCGGTACGGAACAATATGAGAACTCTATACCCTTATCTAGTGACACTAGGCGAGCGCAAGCGAAAAGCCCGCCGAGACGAAGAGAAACATTTCATACCTTTCTCCATCACCATTTGAAGTGGTTTACAACAGCTTTGCTGGACATTCACTTTCGCAGGGCGCGATGTCGACCAATTTTTTTTTTTTTCGAATAACGTCACCTTCGGCGCGCGATTTAAACTGTATAATTATGTTTGACTTGTCAGGCTTCCGGGTAGGTATACGTGATGACAAGACTCGAGGTCAGAGCTTGAAATATGTTTTTCAATTAAGCGGAATATTTCCGACATAATGCTTTCCACGCTTTCCCCTTTTCTTACCTCTACGCACAGAATTCCGAGGTTTGAGTTCCGCGAGTATTGTTCCTGCCTGACAATCCGTTGGCTTAGCCATTCTGGTCGGCGTTCCAAAGTGCTATTTCTATACTTCCACGTGCCTAATGTTTTTACTGCGAAGCAGTATAAGTCTAACCCCCCCCCCATAATTTTCATTCCAGTGAAGCCGATTTAATCGGCGTCGCTGCTGTGCTCCTCCTCACCACCACCGGTTCCGCTTTCACAACCTTATTCCTCTCGCCACCGCCGATGCCTCTTTCACAAGATACGCTATCGGCTGATAATGGCGGTCGCGGCTTTATCAGGCGTTACAAGAGCAACTTGCAAGCTTTGAATGCCGACATGAGCCCATAATTCTTTTTCAGCGTGAAAGGCTTTCCGAGTGACATTTTCGCCCGTGCATTTCACGCCTAAACGCGCCCATCACCGATAGCCGGTTTATGCATGGACTGATTGGGGGTGGAAGCAGGGGGGCGTGCTTGCACAGCTAGTCTTCATGCCGCCACCGATGACATGCGCGTTGTGCTAGCGGGAAATTTAAACGTGGACGTCTCGCGGCTCAATGCGACCTGTCAGCTGTCCTCAGGGGTCGAGTGGTTTGGGTTTGGGTTGGTGTGTTACAAAGACAGTGAGATGAGATGGCTACGACGCGGTAGGGAAATGGAGAGACACACGTTTGCCAATTAGAATAAAACTGGAGTCCTTCCAGGTTTTAACTTTTTATTGACAGACGCGTGTCGTTCCCTCGGAGGGAGAACAGCGGGAATTGAAGGGACGTCTGCCGGAACAGAAGCGAGAAATGGGTGCGAAAACAACATAAAACTGCCGCCGCCGCTGCCGTTTACACCGCAAGTTCCAGCTGGCCGAGTAGCTGGGAACCTCTCCCGAATGAACGGCAACGTCGACGTGAACCACTATTTCTTGTTCAGCTTGAAGGGCTTTTAGAGCGACAATTTTGGCGGTGCCTTTCACGTCTAAGCACGCGCACATAACTGGTTGCCGGTTTATCGGGCACGAGTTGGTAGTGGAGGTAAACGAGGGGGGGGGGGGGGAAGCGTGCACGCGCAGATATATCCTCGTGAGAACCAGTGTACAATATATTGCACACTCGTTCTCAGCGCCATGCCCTCACTGATGACATATCATGCCCTCACTGATGACATGCCCGTTGTGCTGGTGGGAAGTTTAAACGTGTCCCAATGCGAAATTCCCGGTGTCCTCAGTGGTTGAGCGTATTGGGTTACTATGTTACGCAGACAGCAAGATGCTTACGACACAGGAGGGAAACACACAGCTCCATGTTTGTCCCCTAGAATAAACCAGGAGTTCTTCAACGTTTCATTGGGCTAGTGCTAATTGCTCGATCGCAAATTACAAACAAACGTGTTTTGTTTCGTGCATTTCGTGTACTGCGTCCAACTTCTCAGGTCATCCTTCTTCACAGAGTTTAAGAACACTAATTTTTAAAGCAAAGCTTTTTACCTCTACCCCCCAAGGGTTCTTCCGCGACCGTTGGTGTCAACAGAAAACTGCCGCGAATAAATAAAAGTATTTACTGGTACCGCCAGGAATCTAACCCGAAACTAATAGAATAACAAAGCGACAGCCCATTGTCCTACCGATTTAGCTCCGAGCCCTCGCGGAAGCGGGAAAGACAGGTGGTGCACTCACCAACCATATCTACGAGTTTACTGTCTGCATTCTCGCTAAATGCCACGTGATAGCGTCACGCGACCTCTCGCACCGCTGTGCTCTGCGCCCACGGCACGTCTAGCGGGCCTGTGCGCGTTGCGCATGTTCTAGGGGTTACAAAAATTGAAGAAAACTCACACTAACGCACGACATCCAACTTCTAGTACGCAAATGTGCTAAAGCCTGTGGCCTCCAGTGTCCAAGTAAAAAATCACAGCTCCTTGTCATTCGCCCTCACGCCAAACGACACATCAAGGAACACACTCAAATACTCCTTGATGGCCAGGCCATCACCCCAAGCCCCACCATCAAGATTTTGGGCCTACATCTTCAGGCCAACACCAAGAGTGACGTATCCTTTCAGCGCCTCAAACACAGCATCAATCAAATCATACACATGATCAGGCGATTTGCCACCAAGAAGCGATGCCTCAATAAATCCGATACCTTTCGATTAATTCAAGATTTTGTCCTCTCGAAAATCACTTACGTCTAC
The DNA here is from genome assembly GCF_048455015.1 of Haemaphysalis longicornis. Taxonomy (NCBI): domain Eukaryota; kingdom Metazoa; phylum Arthropoda; class Arachnida; order Ixodida; family Ixodidae; genus Haemaphysalis; species Haemaphysalis longicornis. Next base: position 366,796,485 of record NW_027526203.1, on the reverse strand, counting down.
CCCATGTCTTGTTCTCGCCAAAGAGGACATAAAGATGCTTTATATAATGATTAGAAAGCCAGTTGAGCAGGCCATTGGTCTTCCCATGAGTGCATCCACAGAGAGGCCACATCACGGTGGAAGAGCTAATAGAGGGCGATCTTTCTAACCAGAATTTCCAACTTCGGCGGGTCGCCGCATCCTTCACCAGGTTGGCTGGGCAGCACAGAATCTCACTCCGCTTGATGTACTTCCGGATGGCGACAAGAAATAAAGATGCTCCCTTTGCTTATAAATATGAACCCCTCACACGACGAGGGTCACCGACAAGCACGGGCTCAAGCGCTCAACACCACCCTCGGTGGGGATCATGCAGTTATCTACACAGACGCCTCCCAACATCGATGCAGAAGTAGCAGTGGGCCATCATCGTGGCTACCTCCAGAACCAACCTCCTTGCGTGTGCCTCACTCAAGAACCAAGACATGACGGCAGCAGAAGAGGCAGCCCTCGCTTTGTCTCTCACTGAACCAGGGGTTCGGAAGGTAGTCACCGATTCCCAACAAGCCTACCGGAATTTCCAGTCGGGTTTGGAGTCCAGATCTGCACTGCATGTGCTAAAAAACCACTACCCAAACGGTTCCATTCAGCTAATCTAGTCACCCACTCACGCTTCCATGGAGGGCAACGAGTACACCCACCAACAAATCTGCGCTTTTACCCCCCGTGCAATGGAGCTGCACGGGGACAGTCACCCGCCTGTCACGTGCAGGGAGATAACCCAGCATTATCGCCTGCAGGGCCACTCCCTACCTTCGCCTTACCCTGACCTTTCCAGAGAACAACAACTACCCTATGGGTCATACAAACTGGCTCCTTCCCACACCGGACGCGTCTTCACTTAATGCAACCGAATCGTTACGACGCTGAATCGCTACGATGCTGAGAAGTAGGAATGCTCCGCCAGATAATCGGGGTCCTGAGCAGCCTCCTCTCTTTCCGTCAACTACCCAACAAGAGCAATGGGAGATGCTGCTGTCCAGACCCAGCTTCAGCTGGTGGACAGAGCACAGGCGGGGCGGATGGGCTCCAGTGAAGAAGGAACCACTCCCCTGGGCCGCACTCTGGGCTGTTCAGAAATCTGAATAGAAGTATTTCCTCCTGCTCCTTCTTCTTCTTCTTCTCCTCCTCCTTCATCTCTGCCGGCGATCTCGCAGCCTCCGTCCGCTGCGGCAGAGACGGAGAAGTGAGATCGTTTAACACCGCGTTTGAGCATCGTTTAATTTTACAAAAAACAAGAGTTTCCGCTTATGTGCTAGACCCATACAACTCAACCAACCCCTGTTCATGCATCATGCATTGATTTAACCTCACCACGAATATCTGTTTGAAATAATGAAGGGTATGGTTAAGTGCATTTCACATCTCTCTGGTTACCCTATTTCTGGAGCGACGTGAGTGAATTTAAGTGACATCGCATGGGTAATCGTTGTGGATGCCGTTTAGAGTTTTGCTTTCCCAACCACATTCACAGGGTGGATTGGCGCGAATTTTAAAGCAGAGCTTTTTACCTCTACCCCCCAAGGGTTCTTTCGCGACCGTTCGTGTCAACAGAAAACTCCCCCGAACAAATAAAAGAATACACTGGCACCTCCAGGAATCGAACCTGGAACTAACAGAGTAACAAAGCCAGAGCCCGTTGTCTTACCGATTTAGCTACAAGCACACCCGGAAACGGGGAAGACAAGTGGTGCACTCACCAAGCACTTCTACGGGTTTAACCGCTGAATTCTCGCTAAATGCCACGCGATAGCGATTAAAGGAAGCTCACACCAACCCATGGAATCTCACTTCTGATACGCCAGTGTGCTAAAGCCTGTGGCTTCCAGTGTTCACGTAAAAAATCTCTGCTCCTTATCGCCCGCCCTCACGCCAAACGACACCTCAAGGAACACATCCAAATACTCCTTTATGACCAGGCCATCACAATCCACGCCCCAGCATCAAGATCCTGGCCTGCATCTCTAGGCCAACACCAAGAGTGACGTATCATTGCAGCGCCTCAAACACAGCATCAATAAAATCATACACTTGATCAGGCGAGTTGCCACCAATTAGCGAGGCCTCAAGGTATCCGATACCTTTCGATTATTTCAGACTTTTGTCCTCTCGAGAATCACTTACGCCAATCCTGTCTTTTTATCGGCAAGGAGGACATAAAGATGCTTTATGATTAGAGAGGCGGTTGAGCAAGCCTTTGGTCTTCGCATGAGTGCTTTCACAGAGAGGCTGCTTAGCACGGGGCTCTACAACACGGTGGAAGAGCTGATAGAGGGCTATCTTTCTATCCAGAAACTCCGAATGAGCAGAACTGCGGCGGGTCTCCGCATTCTTCACCAGACTGGCTGGGCAGCACAGAATTTCACTCCGCTTGATGTACTCCTGGACTTTTGGCGACAAAATCTAAAGATGCTCCCGTTGCTTAGAAATATGAACCCCTCATACGACGAGGGTCGCCGACAAGCACGGGCTCAAGCCCTCAACACTATCCTCGGTGGGGATCATGCAGTTATCTACACAGACACCTCCCAACATCGAGGTCAGCAGTACGCCATTATTGTGGCTACCTCGAGAACCAACCTCCTTGCTTGTGCCTCACTCAAGACCGAAGACATGACGGCAGCAGAACAGGCAGCCATCGCCTTGGCTCTCACTCAAGCAGGGGTTCGTAAGGTAGTCACCGATCCCCAACAAGCCTACCGGAATTACCAGTCGGGTTCGGTGTCCCGACCTGCACTGCGTGTGCCAAAAAGCCACTCCCCAAATGGTTCCATTCAGCTCATGTGGACACCCGCTCACGCTTCCATGGAGGGCAATGAATACGCCCGCCAAGCCTGCACTTTACCCCCCGTGCTATGGAGCTGCACGACGTCAGTCACCCGCTTGTCTCGTTCAGGGATATAACCCTGCATTATCGCCTTCTGAAACAGACCCTCCCTTCGCCTTACCCTCACCTTTACATAGAACAACAAACTACCCTACGGGTCATACAATCCGGCTCCTTCCCACACCCGACGGGTCTTCACTTAATGCGCCTGAATCGCTACGATGCTGAATGTAAATTTTGCTCAGAACTAGGAACACTCCGCCACACAATCAGGGTGAGCGACTTTATCCCTGAGCAATCACCTCTCTTTCCGTCAACTACCCAACAAGAGCAGTGGGAGATGCTGCTGTCTAGCCCCTCTCTGCCTACCCAGCTTCAGCTGGTGGACAGAGCACAGGCGGTGCGGAGTGAATATGGGCTACAGTGAAGAAGGAACCACTCCCCTGGGCCGCACTCTGGGCCGTCCAGAAATCTGAATAGAAGTATTTCCCCCTCCTCCTCTTCCTCCTCCTCCTGCTACTCCATCGTCTCTGCCGCCGATCTCGTCGCCTCCGTCCGCGACGGTAGAGACGGAGAAGTCAGATCGTCTAACCCTGGGTTTGAGCTTTAATTTTATAAAAACAAGTTTCCACTCATGTGCTACACCAATACAAACTCAACGAACCACCGTTCATGCATCATGCATTAATTTAACCACCAAGAATATCTCTTTGAAGTAATAGAGGGTGTTGTTCAGTGCATTTCACCTATCTCTAGTTTCGCTATTTCTACAGCGACGTGAGTGAATTTAAGTGACGGCGCATGGGTAATTGTTGTGGGCGCTGATTACAGCTTTGTTTTCCAACCACATTCACAGGGTGGATTGGCGCTAATTTTTTTGTCATTGTTTCGATTTTCGCTGTTTCATTGTCCAGTTTTTTCTTCAGTTCATCAATGGTTCTACGCGCATGCTCAACACTTTTTATCCGATAAGTTTGCGCGTTCCTCATATCACGGATTTAATTTCAGAGTGCGCGCTCTACCGCTTCTTGCGAGCATATCTTATCTCCTGGCGAAGTTCCTTTTGATTTTCGTGATTTCGCTTAGGTACTCTTCTTTCATTTTTGTGAAATCTTTTGGCATGTTTCCAACGGCAGGCAAAGGAGAACAGACAAAGTACAGCAAAGCTTGGTAGCGGCGACAGCGGAATTTATTTGATTGATTGTAGGGTTTAACGCACCATCGCAACGCAGGCGAGGAGGTGCGCCGTAGTGGAGGGCTCCGTATTAATTTTGACCACCTGGAGATCTTTAACGTGCGCCGAAATCTCGTACACACGGGCGTTTCTGCTTTTCGCCTCCATCAGAGAAGCAGCGGCCGCGGCGGAGAATCGAACCAACGTCATCATGCTAAGGGCGAGAGCCCAATTACGGAAACAGGACACCGACACGTTAGCCCTAACCTGCGGAAGCACTAACGTGAATGGACGGGCAACTCGCGTTACGCAAGACAAAGACCGCCTACTGCGGCATCCGAAGCCCGTTTAATAAAGTGTGTCCGCCTCCAGCTAGTGTTGTATCTTGGTTCCCTACGCGTGAATGTATAGCGGGATGCAGTTGAAACAATCAGGTCCCAGACCCGAAAGACCGCCCGTTGTCTGTCCCCACCACGGAGATGTGAAGATAGGGACTCGAGATTCAGCGAGTGCACGGAGACAAGGGAAATTCTCAGCTGCCTACTTAAAGGAGCGTGACAGCTACATAAACGCAGACGAAACAACTGCCACTCTTGTTTCTCTGGACGAGGGCAAATTGCTCACGTAAGCATGCCGGCGTGCCTTGCGGTCAAGTCGACCGCAGCGCACTGCCCCTCCTAACCTAATTTCTCCGCGGCCTCGCTGTCTGGACACGCTCCGGCAGAGAGACGCGCGCCATCAGCGGAATTCGGCACGCCCACTCGAAAGTCCGTCGAGGGGAAACGCCGCGAAGAAAAGCATCCCGCCTCTGGCGCTACCCAAACCGCTCCTCCCGATGGGCCGGACGACGGCAGCCGGACGCGCACCACGCGCGGTCACGAGCGCGCGCTCCTCGGTTTTTGATGCCTCGCCCGGGGTCCTGTCGGTTAGAGGGACGGACTTCTAAGCCAGCTTGCGTTACCGTTCCCATATCGATTAGCGACATTTGTCAGCGACAGTCTGGAGATGGAGCCGCTCGAGACCGCGTGCGGTCACCTCCGACCGAAGCACGTAAATGAGCGTTCTGCCCAGAGCGGCCGATGCACACGCATAACGTTCTACGGCACGTCCGTTTTCTCTCTTCCCCCCTGTGGGGAAATATAACGGACAGCTTTGGGGCCGGAATAGAGGCTACACGTTAGCATCAGCCGTCTCCGAATTTGGAGTGCGGAAGGCGGAAAGGAAACGCTTATTGATCCAGTGGTGGCGCACACGAAAGGAAGGTATTTGTAATTATCCGGCTTTCGACGCGTTTTGTTTCTCCAGGTTTGCTGCAACTCTCCAACGCTGCGATGTAATTCTCCTTTCTATCCGCAAACGAGGGCACCTTCAAAATAGCTGCTATTTGTCTGGAAGTTCGAAGTACGGCGCCCTTTATAAAGTAGCAGCACTTTTAAACTAAGGTGACTATAGCGGCTCAGGCAATGCCTACAAAACGTTTAAGTGACCGAAAATCAACCGCTTCTCCTCCGGCATTCCTATCCTGCAGCTTCAGGAATGATTTACCCAGCCTAGGTGTGATTTTCTTGTCTTGTTGTCTTTGAGCTGAATTTTTAGATTCGCTGTTTTGAAACGAAAAATACTACTCAAAACGTAGCTTCAACACGTGGCGTCAACACGTCCTGAAACACTGGCTTAAAGGAGTGAAGCACTTTAAAATTCTATCTAAGAGAGCTTTCTAGAAGCCTGTACGAAAAGAGGATCGGTTTGACATCGTTTACCTAAATGCAGAAAAGCGATATCCACAAAATCTTCAAAAATATATGTATGCCTCTTGCCGGCTCAGCTACTTCGCTACTGCTGCGCCACCTGTTGGCGCCTTCCCGCGGCGCGTACTGGTATACCGGTACGACGGGTTTAGTAGTTGAGGGGCGCCCATATATTTTTCGCCCTTCACTCGGTTGTGTTCGTGTGGCCACGCCTTACCAAACTTGTCACGATAACGTATAGTTTGCAAGTAATACCTCTGCGGCACCCCAAATACTGCTCAGGCTTGTTGGGTGCTCGAACGCCAACGAAAAATCTCCGGGGACAGAATTCGGCGTGTTTCGCTCTCACGAGTGTGATGAGACCACCCCGGTTCAGCGTCAAGTGCAAGTATCTTCCTCGTTTACTCCTTGCAATTTGAGGTGAATGAAGGTCGGTGTAGCACGACATGCCTGCTTCAGCTGTAACGACCCGGCCTCGTTTAGAACATAAACGGCCAGAATTGTCATTGTAAGCATGAGACGACTAATTAGATGACAGGTACCTATGCTCTTTTCTGTGAATTCGACCCACCGTAGAAAATTGAACACAATGGCAAGGCATCGCATAGTTAAATATGTGCCATCTCGGTTAAATAGGTGTAGGCTTACGGCTTATAGTAAGAAGACAAGCGCAGTGTGATCAACTTTTTCCGAGTCAGGAAGAAACAGATTAGCTTTTACGTATTTGGAGAAAACAATTACCTGTTCCACCAAGTGACCGTGTTTGGCGAGAGCGCACTTTTTCTGAGTTTGTGCCATCAGTGTTTGTGCACTTAGTTGTTGTCCTATTGTTGATGTTATTGCTAGTGTTATTGTGTGTCTAATCATTATTTTATCTCTACTCCGCTTCAAGACAGCCCAATTGCTCTTGTTATTTAATGTATAATTTATTTCATAGCATCCGCATTTCTTGTTGTAATGTAAGGGCAAGCACGTTCAGCCGTGACTTGGCGCTTTCAGAGTAAAGTCAAGTTGCTCCTGACTACGCTTCCCTTGCATCTCAGTCCTCTCCAGAGGAGGAGCACAGTCCAACGCCGATTGAGACCTTCCAGGAAATAACCGAATATTACAGATTAGGTAGAAGGACCTTTACCCCGCCCAACGAAGTTTGTCTAAAATGCAGGAAAACACATTAAGACGAATTCAAACAAGCACGTTCCCAAATCCAGTACGATTAAATCATCTATACCCCACACAATACAACCCTGAGTGTGGTTTTTGCGGCAATTCAGGCACTCTCTACCACAACGTCTGGCAGTGCGACCGAAACCCCGACCTTCCCCCCATTTCCAACCCTTCCCGTGAGCAGTGGGAGAGCATGTTGTCCAGTTCGAGCCTCGACGACCAGATGATCTTGGTTGACCGAGCGGACAGAGCCAGGACAGCCCATGGACTTCCGGACTAGGAAGCCACCCCACAATTTATTTTTGCTCATTAAAGTTTCTTCTCTCTCTCTCTCTCTCTCTCTCTCTCTCTCTCTCTCTCTCTCTCTCTCTCTCTCTCTCTCTCTCTCTCTCTCTCTAGCCCGTTATTCATAGCTGCAAAATTATGGAACAGCCATTCCGTTCTTGCCTTTTTTTTTTCCTCTGAAGGCAACAAAGCAAAGAAAATTGCGTATCTCTGTGCTCGTCGAGCTGCGCCTAGTGCAGAAAAACATGCTTCCAGGGTGGAACCCGAACTCGGGACCTTCTTATCCCGCATCCGGTGCCTAACCAACATGGATACCCCCCTGTAAACATGGTTGTGTTTCCCTCCATTTTCTGGTGCCCTTATACGAATGTAAATGCAACCACGCTGGGGTGATATCCAGTGCTGCTCCGGCAGCCCGGAGTGAAAGGGCCTTAACCTCCGGGCCGTGGCTCGGGTCATAAGCTTCAATCGTAAACTTCCAGTTAAAACAAGGCTGTTTGAAAACAGTGGATCTATTTGTTGGTGTCACAATTCCGGTTATACCGTTAACCTGAGAGTATTGATCATAGTTTGTTGTGCCATGATGCAGTGTACTTCTGGGATGTTTTTCCTTTCGCCATTCGGTTCTTACCCTTTTGATATGTTAATCGCGCTCCCTAGGATGTTTTTGTTGATTGGTTGTAGGGCTTAACTCGCCGAAGCTACACCTAGGATATGAGGCGCGCCGTGGTTGATTGCTCAGGATTAATTTTGACCACCTGGGGATCTTTAACATACGCGGACATCTCGACACACGGGCGTTTCCGCTTTTCGCTTCCATCAGGAAAGCGGCCATCGCGGCTGGGATCGCACCCGCGTTCTTGGGCTCAGAAGCACCATTACGTCATAGCCACTGAGCCACGGCGGCGGGTGCGAGTTTTTTGTTCCGCTCCGATTGTAAAGTTTATGACGGTGCCGCACAGGCGACCGGCATATGAAACACAAGGAGGTCGTAACAACCTCCTCGGTGGAATCCCTTGGCTAATTCAGTCCATTTTAAATAGCTGCCCTGCCTTAGTCTGAGTGCACAAAACGGAACTTTCCAATGGTTCATTATTCCGCATCTCTCGTATTTACTCTACATCGAGGCGTTCGATTTCCGTTGTTGCATTGTGCATGCTCTGTGAAAATGACACCACCTTCCCGCGAGAGAACCCTGAGTTGATGCGAAGCATCTCGGAGGTTCCGAAACGTTCCCGAGATTGGTTATCCAAATAACGGAAATTGACGGAACTCCGGACGGCGCAGCTTGACTCAACCGAAGCAGCAACTGAGGGAGCGGCGCGCGGTCAGGGTTTAATATATAGAGCAGATGGAGTGGAGAGGAGGAGATGAGAGAGGAGACGCGCATGCGCGCTTATCGCGCAGCTGCGGTGATGATAGCGCGCGCGCTATCGCACAGCTGGCGTGGAGATGGGGAGAGGGGGAGCAGCGCGCGCGCTATCGCACAGCTGGCATGGAGAGAGGGAGAGGAGGAGAAGCGCGCGCGCTATCGCACAGCTGGTGGGGAGAGGGGGAGAGGTGTGGACGGACGACGGACGGACAACGGACGACAGAGCCGAGAGCAAGAGATGCTTTGCACCTAAAACGACAGCCTTTCTTGGGCTACTTAAGCACAGAAATTTTGGTCTGTCTGTCTGTCTGTCTGTCTGTCTGTGACTCAATTCAGCCAGCCGGCCAAAGTGAAACAGAAGCTGCACAATAGGTTTATATACCCGCAGCCAAATCTAAACGTCTAAGTGGCAATGCTCATACTTGTCAGGATTGTTGAACAAGAACAAAATGTTACGCAAATGTGAGGCACAAAATCAATACATAAGTAATATTTGCAGTCTTCCTTTATAAAAAATTCATGGATGCTTGATTTTTGCGATAGCAAATTCTACATCCAATGCAGAAATAAAAATCTCTATCGCCTGCTGTGGCCATTTCTGGCGACATTTTAAGAAATCGAACGGCAACAGTTACGAAGGAGTCAGCTAGATAGGTTTCACGTTCCACTTGGAACGCACGTGGAGAAGGGCAACGTGGTTCCATAAACGTGGAAGTAGGGTGCCTCGATTAACGCGTGACTCAGTCGTACGGCAGCTCTGGCTTCGAGGCACCCGGCCTGGTGCAGTGGAACGCGGTAAATTTAAATTGACTTGAGCAAACCTCTAGCGTGTTTACCTTGGGGGGAGGGCGACGGCAGAGGAACAGCATGAGAGGTGAGCGGGAAAGCGAAGGGAGGCATTTACTTGGCCAATGTCAACAAGGTATCGTCTTTCCTCGACATTTGCAACGCAAGGAGCAGATACGCGGCCATTTTTTCTTTGTGTGTGTGAGGGGGAGGGGGGGGGATTACAGGCTGCGTTGGAGCGGAGTGTTCCTGTGGCGAAAAGAGATGCACCGGACTGGCTGTGTCATTGGGACGCCTGTGTCTGCGTGCCCGAGCTTTGAAGGGCGCCAAATTTTAGTTGGCCTAGTGCGCTTCTTCTTCGCCCGTTACTTTTTAAATTATGTATCTTCTGTTTTGGGTGCGACTGTGTTTTGTTAAATCAGTCATGCAATAGAGGAACAAAACAAAGCTGGCATCTGTGATGCCTGCTCGATTGCCATTTGAAGAAGAAGTACACAGGCTGCGTTGGAGCGGAGTGTTCCTGGGGTGAAAAGAGAGGCACCGGAATGGCAGTGTCATTGGGGCGCCTGTGTCTGCGTGCCCGAGCTTTGAAGGGCGCCAAATTTTAGTTGGCCTGGTGCGCTTCTTCTTCGCCCGTTACTTTTAGAATTATTTATCTTCTGTTTTGGGTGCGACTGTGTTTTGTTAAATCAGTCATACAATAGAGGAACAAAACAAAGCTGGCATGTGATGCCTGCTCAATTACAGCACCTTTATCCTCTTTGCGCCGCAGGCCATTTTAGGGGCCTTTTCGCTGCTAATAACGCCGGAGGGCGGATTTTCTGCCCCGCACATCATTTCATGTTTTCGCATTAAAATATCGCGCCACTGCTGCAGGGAATCGAAGCCATAGCTTCATGTTCAAAACCAGAATATCGTTACACCGGAGCCTCCACAGCAATTGTAAGACGGCTCAAATGTATGGCAATAACAAGGGCTGTATGCTTTTCGAGGACATTCAGCAAACCGAGAGCATTTATTACCGTGATTGGCTTGGCATCCTAAAGTGGGTGTGGTGTGCCTGGGGAGTTGCGGCGAAGACGAGTGAACCGACGGTTTCTTCTGAACAGAGCATTCTACAACATTACCGTGAGTGAATGAAAGTTTAGCTGATAAGCAGACGGATAAGATGTAGTTAGAGAAAACGACATTCGGCCCTTTCTCGAGGCGCTAGAATTTAGAAAAATTTAGGGAAATTTTCAAAAGCAAAATCTTTACATTGTGCGTATCTGGTTCGTATCTGGTTTACATTGTGCGTATCTGGTGCGTATCTGGATACAATCTAACATTATATGGCTTTTACATGACCTTTATGCGGGTTCTGTAATGATTGTAGTGTGGTATGTAATTTTTCAGAACCTAACGTCATTGGAATGCCAACGTAGTATTATTGCAATGAAATAACTCAAGCGTCATCATCAACGAAACGTAATAGCGTCTTTATAACACCGTATTATCATCAAAATGCTGACATAACCACCAAATTGTCACCACGCGGTGCCTACGCTGTCCGATTGGCGTCGGACGATCATGCAGCTACGCCGAAGTTTCGTATGACCGGATCGAATAGTCGTCTGCCTTTTTATTTTCGAACGCGCGACCCGAGAAAAAAGTCGCAGGAAGGCTTTATTTCCCGCGGGGCAACAGAACTTGAATTAGAATGTCCTGGCACCTTATTTTTAACTCCCAACGCGGCGAGAACGCAGCCGCTCGAAAAACAAACAGAAAATGTAAACAGGCTTAACCAACAACGAACTATAACGACTTCGCCCCTTTCCGCTGATCAAGTTTGATGCTTGCTGATAATCTCCTCCATCATTCTAAAATTAAGCGCAAAAAATGATTTCTGCAACATGTCTCTAATTAGAGAGGAAACGACGCGATTGCTAGAAGTGAGAGGAGAGAGAGGTTGGGGAGAAATCCTGGAGGCTTATCTTCGGCATGCGGAAAGAAAGCTGCAGCTGTGCTTGCTGTCTTGGCGATTAGCTTTTTACTTCGAAAAAAAAAAACAAAACATTAATGAACTTCGCCAAGGAGCGCCGTTTTTCCACCAGGTTATTTTTCTTTACAAAAACACCTCATCCGAAAGTCAGCGATGTTTGCTTTTTTGCACGCTTACTTTTTGCCGGTACAGGAATGAAGTGCACCCTAATATTTATGGCTTGCTCAACTTACGACGTGTTCACAAATTTTAGGCGCTTAATCTCGAGGCAACTACCTAGATTTTTGTCTGGATCTCACAACGCTCTGCTTTCCTGAGAGCAAATTGTTCTTACTAGAGCAACTGGCTCCTTCATCAAGCGACTGTTTCACATGCTGTGAAACTCACCTCCAGCCGTACACAACAACATCAGATGAATTCTGTTACGCCGAGGTTTACCTGGAAATAGAGAACTTTTAAAATCAGGCCTATTGTTCTTGCATTAAATCTGCAAGAATAAAAAATTACTGTGTTTAAAACAGCTCTCTCTGCGAAAACCCGTCGGGCCAGAGGTGCTTTCCCTTGTTTGTAAGCGTACCTTCGTTGTCGGTTTTTGTCGTTCGTGCGAGAAAGGTGCCATTGCATCCGGCCCTTTGCGTCCATGGCATTGTTGGAAACATGAAAAACTAGAATGGGGCCCTGTTCTGGGTTTGTAATGCTCGTATGTATGGCCGGTTTCTGGTTCTACAGGTCGAACTTCGCGGGAAGAATTTCTGTGAAGACAGGCAGCGACCGAGGTGTTTATGTTTACTTAGCTGTGAATTTAAACGAGGCACTACTATCCCAGAACCGGCCTGCTGCTATAAAGAAGGGTTATTTGAGTAGCAGTTAGATGGGACCAAAATTATAAGAGAGTACCTCTCACTAGGAACTTGAACGTGAAGCATTTTGTGTACCGGAAATGCTGAAAATAGAGTCGTTCGCAACAATGCGACTGCGTGAATAAACTTACGAAAAAAGAACGCGACCCGGTCACAGCTTTTTTTTTTTTTTTCAGGAAATAATTATGCACAGGGGCTTTAGGGTTTCATTTACATTTTTTTTTTGAGTTGATGGTCCGCAAGTTGCGGTGTGTATATGTTGAAATTGGTTTTAGAAAAGCGTTCACTTGGTAAACCTGCTTTCAACGAGTTCGTCTATGGATGTTCCATGCAGATGACGATGTCAATTTGATTGATTGAAAAAATCTTTATTCTAAAAAGAAAAGAAACATGCCGTTCAGTTCTACCACTTACCGCAATATACGCTAGCAAGCATGTGTGGCTGTTTTCCGCACTCGGTCTCAGGTGAATAAAAGGAAGTTCCACCATTTCCAGAGCGCAGTCACTTCATATGAAAAGCTTGTACTATCGCGGTCAAACTTAGTGGGAACACGGGAGCGCGTGGCCCGAGCTACTACTAGAGCTTCCTAACGGCGCCGCGCAGAAACTGCACGCATGCGCGTGTGAGGGTCCGGAGGGTACAGAGCTCATCGCGCGCATCGCGTCACCGGGCGACAGCGCGTCGTCTGCTATAAGCGAGCTGCCGGCGCTAACCGAGCAGCAGACGTTACCAGTGGCCGTGAAACACAGCAATAAACAACTGTAGACGTCTAGGATTTTTTTTTTTTTTTTGCAGATAAGAATTGTCCCCGCGAGCTCCGCAATAGGCAGAACCATAACTTTACGAACTTTGTTTGAAGGTTAATACATTTTGCATGCTTTTCAAGGTGAAAAGGTATCAGCGACGGGCTTATCGCTGACGCGAGCGCGCAACAAATTATTTCGCATGGTAATGCCAGTAACAAAGGTGCTGTAAAGTAAATGTCCGAGGAAACACTTTATTGCAAGCTTTTCTAATGAAATACGGTGGTACCGTCTGGGCCATTAAAAATAATAAGGAACCAGTTGAGACGCCCTTAGTAGTGCCTCATGTCGCCGTTGACTTCGACGACAGCAGACATTCTTGACGGAAGCGATTCGTAGAGCGCTGTCACAAGTGAGGTGTCGCTTGCCAGCCGCTGCCAATCGGCGAGCACTGCGGCCCACAGCTCGTCCTCAGTGGCTGAATATATGGCGGTCCGGTTCACCTCTACTTTCATGCGACCCCAAACATTCTCGATGACGTTGAGGTCGGCTCCCTTCACGTTGAGGTCGGCTTACTTACACGAAGCTGGCATGCATGCCAACTTCGCGTAAGTAAGCGCGAAAGGAACAAGGACGAACGAAGTTTGTTGATGAAGTTTTTTGATGAAGTAAAAACACGCACAAACGATATATATGCGTGGATCCCGACATCAGTGGCGTAAAACGTATTTCCCCATGACCGGCGTTTCGGGCATATTTACGCTCACAAAGAAAAAAAACTTCCCTTAAAGATGAGATCCCCACAGACGAAGCGGGCAGTGGCCGCGCACAGCCAGTGTGGTCACGCATCAAAGATTCATCAGCTCGCGGTGACAATTCTTGCTTGTGAACGCCAAGACGGCAGAATAGCGGTTCGTATCTGAGGAACGAACGGCGATCTGATCTTGATTTCCAGCAACAAATTGCTGCGTATACCTGCGAATGCTGCTCACGGCTGCTGGCAACGGCTGCTCGTTTAGCGCCGGCAGCTCGCATGTAGCAGACGACGCTCTGCCGCCCGGTGACGCGATGCGCGCGACGAGCTCTGTATTCTCCGGACCCTCACAGCGCGCATGCGTGCGGTTTCCGCGCCGCGCCGTTAGGATGCTCTAGTAGTAGCTCGCGCCACGCGCTCCCGGGTTCCCACTAAGTGTGACCGCGATAGTACATAACGGAACATAAAGGAAGCCGAAATGTTGGTCTTAGCCGATATAGAATTTAGTTCGCTCCGCCTGTTCTTTCTGTGGCTTGAAACACTTCAGCCTTCCTGCTACCGTCCAAGAGTTTTCTGAAACAGTGGTTTAATAAGGCAGCGATTATTCGTTGCTCACAACAGTTGTGACTAGACAATTGTAGACCGGATCCAGGCACGATCTTCTGAACAGGGTGTCGAACCGTAACCAAACCAAACCGAAAAGCGGAACCGAACCGATTTTTTTGCCGGAACTGAACCCGAACCCGAACCCGAACCGTTACTTCTTTAGCATGCTGAACACGAACCAAAACTGAACCAAGAAATAACAATTAGTGCTCTTCCACTCTGTGAGGAAGGATGACCTGTGAAGCTGGACGCAGTACATGAAAACACGTTTGTTTGTAATTTGCGATCGAGCAATTAGCACTTAGCCCAATGAAACGTTGAAGAACTCCTGGTTTATTCTAGTGGACAAACATGGAGCGGTTGGTTTCCCTCCTGCGTCGTAGGCATCTTAGTGTCTGCGTAACATACCAACCCAATCCGCTCGACCACTGACGACACCGGAAAGTTCGCATTGGGAAAGGTTTAAACCTCCCGCCAGCACAACAGACATGTCATCAGTGAGGGCATTAAACATATATCTGCGCGTGCGCGCTTCCCCCCCCCCCCCCCCCCCCCCCCCCTTTACCTCCACTCCCAACTCAAGCCTGATAAACCGGCAACCAGTTATGTGCGCGTGCGTAGAAGTAAAAGGCACCGCCAAAATTGTCGCTCTGAAAGCCCTTCAAGCTGAACAAGAAAACGTCGCTCACGTCAACGTTGGCGTTCATTCGGGAGAGGTTCCCAGCTACTCGGCCAGCTGGAACTTGCGGTGTAAACGGCAGCGGCGGCAGCGGTATTCTGTTGTTTTCGCACCCATTTCTCGCTTCTGTTCCGGCAGACGCCCCTTCGATTCCCGCTGTTCTTCCTCCGAGCGAACGACACGCGTCTGTCCATAGGGAGTTAAAACCTGGAAGGACACCAGCTTTATTCTAGTTGGCAAACGTGTGTCTGTCCATTTCCCTGCCGCGTCGTAGGCATCTCCACTGACTGTCTTTGTAACACACCAACCCAAACCTAAACTGCTCGTCCCTTGGGGACAGCTGACAGGTCGCGTTGAGCCGCGAGACGTCCACGCTTAAATTTCCCGCTAGCAGAACGCGCATGTCATCGGTAGCGGCATGAAGACTAGCTGTGCATGCACGCCCCCCTGCTTCCACCCCCAATAAGTGCATGCATAAACCGGCAATCGGTGATGGGAGCATACTCAGGCGTGAAATACACGGGCAAAAATGTCGCGCGGGAAGCCTTTCACACTGAAAAAGAATTATGGGCTCAGGTCGGCATTCAAAGCGGGCAAGTTACTCTGGTAATGCCTGATAAAGGTGCGACCGGTGATTCCAGCCGTAGCGTAGCTTGCGAAAGAGACATCGGCGGTGGCGTGAGGAATAAGTTGTGAAAGCGGAACCGGAAGTGGCGAGAAGGAGCACCGCTGCGGCGCCGAGTAAATCGGCTTCACCGGAATGAAAACTGGGGAAGGGGGGGGGGGGAGGGAGGGGTTAGACATATACTGCTTCCTAGTAATAACGGTTAACGGTGAGACGGTGAAACGGTTTGACCATCCATTGTTGATATAGCGTGGTCAGTGTCATTCTTAAGTTTTCTTTACGTATCATCAGCTTCGCGATCGTTCACACACTTTTACCACTTAGTCGAGTGACAACACTACCACCGCCTTCCCAATTAGTGCTGGTAACCCAAGGAAAGAAATGCGCACCAATATTGAAATCGTATACTGGTGCTAGTCGCACGCAGACGAAATTGCCCTCTCGGCTGGTTGCATTCTATATGTAACATAGAATTTGCGTATAGTAGTTGTCGCTGCGATTATGCGAATATTGTGTATCAGCACAAAACAAACGTTCAAATAACGAAGGAATTGATTTTTGATCTTGCGTAATATGTTACTTTTATACGTCGCACAAAAACGAAATTTTAAGATTCAAATTTTTAACCCGTTTTACTTTGTTGGCAAGATAAGGGTGTTTTCTGTATTAGCCACCTTAATAGATGGACAAATAAAACTTTAATTTCGTCGAGGATGGGGCTACAGATGATGGGGTATTGGTTACGGGGAGGTGGCTACAAGACCGTGCCTTACAGCAACCTCCAGCCCTCTTGTCACGGCCGAAAGTTGCATCGACGGGTAGATGCTGAGCATCCCCCCCCTCCCCCTCCCCCGCTGATCCGAATTAGGAAATCACAGACCGTTTGGAAGGGGGTCCTCGCGGCAGCCTTACAATATATGAGATAAATATGCTCTATCGGCTTGACATAGGGAGCCTTAGGGCCGGTAAGCTGCTGGATAAATCAATGATAATGTAGAGGGGGCTGCCTTAAGGTGCCCTTCCTGAATATTGTTTAGCGATTTCTCCGGTGGTTGGATATTTATGTTTCTCTAGTAGGGCTGGGCGTTCATTAAAACTTTTAATCTGATTAATTGGCAGGCATTAAGAGATTAATTGATTAGTTGATTGGTTGGCGTGGTTTACAGAAGGAATAAAAAACAATAAGCCCAGATTTTAAGTTCAACGTTTTCCTCTTTTTTTTTTTTTTTGCTATCACGTCGTCAACACGGAGAAGTCGAAATCATATTCTCAAATTTTAAGACAATATTGTGTGTGCGCGCCAAGGTGGGCTAAACAGACTAAACACGATCCCGTAGTACAGACGGGTAAACGAAGTTTTGCTGACGCTGTTTCTCGAAGGAATGAGGCCGGCGCCTCCCGTCTGCGTTGTCACTACATGGGGCTGCGGTTCTAACCATGATATTATAACAACGCGTTATTGCTATGTAAGGCGATGTCCTCAAAAATAAGTACACAGAGTTTTGAGGCGCTTGATATCTGGTCTACTGGCCTCACGTGAGTCGAACCGATTAACTGGCTAAAAATTTCAATCGTGAACAATGCACTATCAATTAATCTGTCGGTTAATCAATCAATCGTTTATGCCTACTCTCTAGATGGTAGTGAATAACTATCTAATGGTACGTTTTTGTGCGTTCCCTCGCCCATCTGGGGGAGAAGTCACCCTCTACCAGGTTGGAGAAAAAGCCCGCGTTATAAAGAAATATGCAGGGGCAGGCAGGTCAACAGATTGCTGCACCGCACAACAGTGACCGACACTCTAAACGTGCCAACTTCTTTTATTCTATGATTTCTCGGGATGCCGAGGGATATATGGTGCTTTCTTACTGCAATATAACACGGCTTGCATTAGTCTTGGTAGAATTACGTCCCAACAATTCACTTCTCTAATAGGTGAAGCCGACTCGGTAGAGGACTGTTAACTAAGACAGCGGCTGGTAAGAATGTGCACGCATTAGCAGACAGCTCTCAGAAATTTCATACCACTTTTTGTAGATTGTTAGTAGCACAAAAATGCAGGTAGAATTCTCTTTTGCTGGGCGTGAAAGGCAGCTCCATACCGAAGTTGATTAAGTTCGGGGTTGGCGCTGTTCCCCTTACTTACGCTCGGCATGGGACGTCAAAGCAACCATGAAGCGAAATAAACCGTAACCTTGTTTTATTTGACAGTAACAATCTTTGGTAACTCGCTGCTATTCCGGCCCCGGAGGACGTTGTTTTCACAGAATAAAGATAGTAATTATGGAATTTACTCTACCCAACGTCAGCGCTGACGTAATCTTGGTAAACAGAATAATCAGTGCGTTAACTTCATGTTACCAATCTAGAGGCGCGGTAAAACAAGAATGGAGGCATCACTAAATCTCAGAAAACTAATTTTTTGCTGTGGCTTCGGTTGGCGGTTGCCAGTCGCATAAATATGTCCCTGTGACTTCATAAGAGCTGGGCAGTAAAGTGCCTGGTGAACGGCAACATTATTTATTTTCCCGATGATCTTACCTAACTGTTTAAAGTTGCCATTAAGATCGTACGTAATTGTTTAGAGTTGCCATTGAGATCGACGTCATTTCTTTTGCGAGAAAGCCGTCTTTTGAACGAACCATACTCTTATTTTTCGGTCCCGGTTCCTCTGAACTACAAAGTTGAATTTTGTTTTCGCACTTGCTTATATTACCTTTCCGAACCAATTCGCCAACCGGTTCAGGCTTGGGAACCGGTTCAGTGTGTAATACAATCGAACTGGAATTGAACCGGAACGAAATTGTTGCACCCGAACCCTAATCGTAACCAAACCGTTATTTTTTTCGGTTCGACACACTACTTCCGAGACCACCGTTCGCCTCCCCGCGCCGTAGAAACTACCGTAATGATGTCATACTGGTTTCCAATGCGTTTTCATGCCACCTTAGAATTTGATTTCACCACAATTGATTACAAATATCGATATGTTGTTTCTCTACGCACAGGTTGTACACGTTAGACGCGCTAGCATTTGAAAAAATTTATCACTGTGTACTTGCCAGTGTGTCGTCATATCCAACGTCAGCTTATCGCCGGCCAGAATGTTGCGATTTAAACAGCACTTTCGAAAGAATTTTTCTTTAAAACGTAGGCGTAGATCTGTCGGGAAACGCCACAACATAGCCAACGCATTTTGCTAAGGTCATTCTAGAATGTTTATAGGTGACTTGAGTGTGCCTTTAAGGTGCCGCATAAAAGAAAATATTATCGAGCGTGACAGCATCCCCACTCTATACATGTATACATGTGCTTCGGATGATGACTCTGCAGAGCCTCCAGTAATACATTCTCCAATCTCCAATATGAATGTCTGTCATCCCCTCATGCGTGAATATGTTTTATGCGCATTCGTCTTAGCAGACAGGACGCTTTTTTTCTTTGCCATTCAATTTGGGACAAAATCTACAACCACGGTGAAATTTTTCTTCCGCATCTTGGACCTGGGAACAGATTGAACCGAAAATTTGATCAGAAAACCCCAGGTATACCTTGTTCTCAATAGTAGAAAACTGGGAAATAGACACAGAAGGTAGATTTAACCCAACAAAATCAAAATTCACTGTAATAGGGGACAAGTATATTAAAAGACCTCCCATTATCAAACGAGGAAACAAAAATCTTAAATTCTGTAAAGAAATTGAAATATTAGGCGTCTATATAGACAACAAGCTCAGTTTTATCTCTCATATTAACCATGTAAAGGAAAAAGTAAACCAAATAATAAATAGCCCAGAAAAATTTACAGCATACAACTGGGGGCTTACCAGCAAACACCTTCAACAAATTTGTATCAGAGCTATAGAAAGAATCATAGTTTATGCCGCTCCAAATTGGTATAAGAAACAGGTACTAATGAGAAAAAAACTAAGAAGTATCCAAAGAACAAGTCATTAAAGTTACCAAAGCATTTAAAACAGTATCCAATCCGGCCTTAAACATCATAGCTAATGTCCCACCAATTCATCTGACGATCGAAAAAGAAATCGAAACATTTAACGTACTTTTCGCCAGAAAAATGTTCACCTGGAAAAACCGCGCTTTTACGGGAGACCAAATAAGTAACAAAGTAGATATATGGCAACTGCATCCAGCAGATAAGATATCTTTTACCTATCTTACTCAACCAATTTCGACGACAGATTTTGTAGTATTTACAGACGGCTCACAAGATAAAACCGACATAGGAGCAGCTTTTGTAATTCTAGATAAATCAGGCAAAATAGTACAAACCAAACAATACAAACTTCCGGAGTACAGCAATAACTTTGAGGCAGAAGGAATCGCGATTTTAAAAGCAATTGAATACCTCCAAACTAGTTTCAAAGAAGGTAATGTGCAGTTGCATACTGATAGACTATCAACCCTAAAAGCAATTAGCAATCCAAATAATCGGAATCGAAATATATTTAGAATTAAAGAAATGCTAAATAAAATAGCAAAACAGGTCAAAATAACGTTAACTTACATTAAAGGTTACACTGGCAATATCGCTAATGAAATAGCGGACGAAATGGCTAAAATATCAGCAAAATATGTCGAAAACATTGACTGGCCTATTTCACTACAATTTATCAAAAAACAGCTCACTATTAAAGGAGCCATGAAGAGAAAACAAAAGTTTGTTTTACTCGAAAGATTACGTGTATCATAGTACCCTAAGCGCTTTCCCGGAGGCAAATGATGCTTTATTCACTGAAAAATAAGGCAATTTAAGCCAATATTTTAAATCTCCCGCTAAATTGCACATTTCGTGACGTGAACAATGGCGTCATACGAGCCGGTCCATGAAACAGATACTTAGTATGTCGACTCCATATAGCACCCACACGCGGGAATCAAACAAGAACCGGAACTCGTGCCGAAACCGAGACGGCGGCCATTTTAAAAATACTAGTAAAACCTAGTGCACCCGCAGCCCTAGTCATGGAATCGCCTGATCCGGAGAACAAAACTTTCGCCGAGAAGCTCGGCCTTGCATTTAACAACCTCACACCACTTGAACGCTCAATGCTTCAAAGTGCACGAGCGGCAGGAGTTGTGGGATACGCGGATGGACCGGAAAGCGACCATTCCGCGACAGCCACAACAGACGAACGCCCAGCCGTCGGCACCGCTGCCTCGTCAGCCCCGTCGGGACAGACGAATACAGACTGGTACGTATGTGCCATATTTTTATTACGGTTAATAATAGTTCAATTTCAGTAGCAGTATCCCTTATGCCAGTTGGCCGGTGTCGTGTATGGAAAGCCGTTCGCGCGAGCTCTCTGCTTCGACCAGAAAGAACGAGCGTCAGTGCGCGGTGTGTACGGCATTTTTTTTCCCCCAAGGTCAGAGCGCTTTGACGGCGATTTGACGAAGTCGGCGACGAGCACCAGCATGTCCCAGGAGTGAGCTAACGTAAGGGTCCCTGCCGTAATCACTTCCTCGGAAATGAAGCGAGCACACTCGTACTTCCTTTAGCTCTCTTTCTCCTCCGTTTGCAAAGTTCACAAAACGTAGCCACTTGCTTCGCCGAGGTTCGTCGTTGGGCAGCACATGAAAGGAGATCTCCTCACCGGCGGGGATGTCGCACTCCCTCGACGATTTCCCCGTACTACATGGGCATTTCAAAACGTAGCAACGAAATTTCATTGTAAAGTACTCGAACAAACTGAAGTTTTCAGTGGTTGTAAACTGGAAACGAGCTCCTAACAATAGCAGCAAGCCAACACCATTCCGAAACTGCGACGACTGTCGCTATCTCGTCGCTGCTTGCTGTTCCTTACTCTCCTCGTTTCTATTTTTACCGTTGCTGGTTGGCGATATGACGGCCAACCTCCTGTGAAGGGATTACGATACCAAGCAAGGTCGCGGCTGTGCGTGCTGGGACGGTTCGTTGGCCCCGAAGAGCCTCGAACCCGAAAATTCGTCTGCGTGACGGTGGCGACGGCGAGATGTCGAGTTCGGGTGGCGGTAGTTTCGTACGCATTGGTGTACACGCTTGCCTGTTTCTTCGGAACTTCAACCATTTACTCCACCGTTCTTAGTGTCATAAAAGGAATGTGCAGTATGTTTAACGGGCATATAGCTCACTATGCAAAGTGGTAAGCCCTGCCTATTGCGTTTGCTTTTGCCGGCCTCCGCCAATCGCAGAGCATTCTCGTGTGACATCATAGGTTCTGTTGCGGGAAATGAGCTGGTGGGTCGCATGGTCATTCCCTTTTTTCCTAATTATGTAGCTTATTTGAGCGAAGTGTGTGTTAAAAGTGGTGTCAGTATGGTTCTAACGAGGCAATCTTTCGAATGAACCAAACTTGTGTTTCCTCTTCATGGCTCCTTTAACCTAAGAAAACATTCGAATGTTGAGTGGCAACAAGAAGGAAATGAAAGCTACACATTCCAATGGATAAAGAATATTCACAAAATTCCGGACCACTTTCCCACCAACTGTTACACATCACAATTTATCACTGGACACGGTAGATTTACGTTTTATTTTCATAGGTCTGCCATTACAAATAATAACATATGTAAATGTAACCTACCAGCAGACAGTTTCAACCACTATTTACAGGACTGCCCAATAACAAACATAGAGAACAACTTCTTAGTATCCATAGAAATTATCTCGTAAGAAGGAAACCAGAGCTAATAAAACATACAAAAACATTAAAAATTTTACAAGGAATGACAATACTAATTAACGCTAATAGTCAACAATACTAACCCCTCAAATATTTTGTCACAATTTCACACACATGCAGAAACAAAGTCAGCGGCAAATAACTCGGTAATAACTTTTAGATCTTTTGTATTTATCTGTGCTCTGTAGTGTGTCTTTTTCTGCATAATTATCTTGTTTAATTACCTCTTTATATTTCTTTATTTTAAATCCAAACATCCATTTTCAATGTATTTAATTTACCCGTTATACCTCGGTGGAACGAGAAGGGTTTCAGTTCAAGAGCCCGTTTAATAAAGTGAAGACTAGAGGGGCTCGCCGCGGTGGCTGAGTGACTAATGCGTGGTGCTGATGAGCCCAAGGATGCCAGTTCGACCTTGGCAGCGGCGGCCGTTTTCCTGATGGCGGTTAGAAACGAAAACGCCCGCTTGTGGAGACATAGCCGCACGTTAAAGATCCCCAGGTGGTCAATGTTTCTTTCGACCCCTTCACTAAGGCGTGCCGCGTAGCCCAGGTATAGCTTCGGCTCGTTCAACATTCATAATTTGAAGACTTGAAAATTCAAAGTCGAGCCGCAGGAGAGGTCGCATCTTCTTGAAGCGTGTCCGTGTCTATCTGACTAAGCCTTTAGCAGTGAATGGGGCGTTATTATATATGGCGTGTGTTTGTATACAGCTTTCCTGTCGGGCCTTCCATGCAATAAAGAGGTCTCGAGGGCGAGTAGCCATGATTCCCCCATCGTCCTGGGTTCGACCCTGGGAACTTCCAAACCAGCACAGGCGTTTTGTTCTGCAGACATGCGCTTGGTGGCCCATACGGCAGGATCGGGGTGACGAGCACGCGCCAAGCTCCCTGCTAAGGACACGGCGACGAACGCACGGCTGCTGCCACATGCCCGAGCGAAAGAAGGACTACCTCGTAACGGACAGCTACCCCTGCAGCAAGCATGCAGAAAGTGGCTAGCAGCTAGCCAGTGTACCAATACACTTCATAAGGCCCGAGCCCATGCCTCTTGCCATGGCCCCTATCCACACATAAATCACCAAAATTAGCTTAAACTTGGTATTTAAAACGAATAGTTTGGTCAGAAAAGCGTCTAAGCGGATGTTTTTCAATAAAGAATTCACTTTGTTGTAGCGAATGTCGAAACCGGGGCCTGATGACAATCGCACTGCAGCACAAAAGTTGCTGCACAAGATCCGAGAAAGGAAGGAAGGAACGATAATACAGTGCATGAAAGAGAGGGAGGTTAACCAGGTTACAGTCCGGTTGGCTACCCTACGCATGGGAAGTGGGGAAAGAGGGATTTAAAGAGAAAGAAAGGGTATTGAAAAGAGAGGGAATAGAGCTTGAGGAGCAAGAAAAGAAAAATTAAAGATAACCACAAAAACAAAATAACAGGTGATAATAAAGCCTAAACTGAAACGGTAAACGAACCAAATGAGTAATGAACAATGGTACACATTGTCCCTACAATCGTTCAGACAGGCCTGTGTCGTTTAAGAAACGAAGTAATGCTTTTGTGGCCTTTTCGGACTGTGATGCGCAACGCCTGTGACCCAAAACGGTTCGCGCAGTTAATGGCTGGTTGTCGAGTTTCGGGGGAGCGGTTGACAAGTGCAGTCTCTGCGTTGCAAACCGGGCACAGTGACATAACAGGTGTTCTAGTGTCTGGTCCGCAGCGCACACGTTACAAGAAGGGCTGTCAGTCATGCCGATAGTGAATGAGTAAGCTTTGGTGAAAGCAACTCCAATCCACACTCGGCACAGTAGGGTGGCATCCGAGCGTGGCATGTTAACAGGTAAGCGGCGCTGCAGGTCAAGGTCGAGCAAGTACAGGAGGGTGTTTGAAAACTCCGGTGTATTCCAAACAGTCAGCGTGATTTTCCGGGCGATGGAGCGCAGTGACCTTGCCGCATCATGGCGCGATAACGGGATGTCGGCCAATTGAGCACTTCCATGGGCATGATGAGCCGCTTTGTCTGCACATCCATTCCCAGAAATGCCGCAGTGGCAAGGGAGCCATTGAAAAATAATATTGTGCCCATGCCTCACTAGGAAGACATACTCTTGATGAATCTCGGCCACAAGCTGTTCGTACGGGCCGCGGCGAAGAGCAGAGTGCAAACACTGGAGAGCTGGCCTGGAGTCGCAAAGCAGAGCCCATTTTTGTGGTAATTCTTGCTTTAGGTACAGAAGAGCTTCGCGAATAGCTGTGAGTTCGGGTGCAGTTGACGTTGTTAAATTGGACAGCTTGAACTGAATGTCTACCGATCTGGCTGGCAGAACTGGAGTTCGTTACCGAGCCATCGGTGTAGACATGAATCCGGTCTCTGTAGGCTTCATGTAAAAAGTGAGTAGAGAGCTGTTGGAGGCCTTGTGGTGGAACATTCGATTTTTTGGTTATTCCCGGGATGTTTGGATGCACTTCTGGCTTAGAGAGGCACCAAAGGGGGGATGATGGTCGTGCCACAGGTGTGTATCCTGAGGGAAGGCTCTCGCAGTGAGCGGCGACTACCTTAGAAAAGAATGCCTGTGGTCTAGTTGACGGCAAGGATGCAAGGTGGTGATGAGGCAGCCGAGCGAGATGTCTAATGTGAGCCCGGAGTGCATCCACTGCCACGTAGGTCATTATCGGATGGTCTCTTGCGGTTCATATGTTTGCCACTGTTGTGACGCAACGCGGTATACCAAGACCTCGGGCTTGTATCGCATGAATTGCACGCAAGTTGGTTTTGCTTGTATTGGACAGAACGGACAGGCTGTAACGTAGAACATCGAGAAATGGTGCATTGTAAAGATGTAGCATTGAGCGAGTAGAAACGCCCCACCTCTTTCCAGCCAGAAATTTGAAAAGTTGGATAATTCCAGCGGCCTTTTTTTCAGAGATGAGATTTGGCTGTCCATGATAAGTCCCGGTCGATCATCATTCCAAGAAAGCGGTGACTTTTCCCGTAAGAAATGGGGTGTCCATTTAAATAGATGGCATACAGCGGCATTGTTTTACGAGTAAATGCCACCACTGAACACTTATCTAATGCTGTTTCAAGTCCTTGTAGACGCAAGAATGCGCATGTGTGGGTCGCGGTTTTTTGAAGGCGTGCCCGAACCTGGGGACGTGAAACTCCTGATGCCCAGATGCAAATATCATCAGCATACATGGAGAGGTGTACAGTGGTTGGTATGGCTTTTTGAAGACCGACCAACGTGAGATTGAACAATGTCGGGCTAAGAACACTGCCTTGTGGGACGCCCCTGTGAAAGCGTAGCGTTGGGAGGTTGTGCCGTCGGCGGTCTCAACAAAAAATGAAATTTTTATTAAATAAATGGCATTTAAAACACAAAAATTCAACCTTAAATATCGTTAATTTAGTCGTGAAATTTAATTTTACTTACGTTTGACTTTATTAGAGAACGTTAAAAATCGTCTGATCTTAGAGGGAAGAAAGATTGTTAACGTACAAATACGTATGTGCAAAGCACGCACAGACCGACAGACAGACAGACAGACAGACAGACAGACAGAAAGACAGACAGACAGACAGACGGACGGATGGAGGGACGGACGGACGGACAGACGGATGGATGGATGGACGGGCGGGCGGATTTTAATGCGTAAGCCTTCTTAGGCCACTCCTCCCACATAAACTGCTTCATCCGTCCCTTTGTAACGCGTTTCAAGAAACGCTGAATCGGAATGCATGGACCATAAGGGGCGCATCATGAATGATCTTAAGCCTTCTTATTCCCATAATGCCCTTCATTGAAAGGCCCTGGGGCCTAGGTCCTCCGACGCAAACATACCTAGAGGTATATGTGCGGAGAGTAGCGTTGGGACACGCCAACACTTTCGGACAATTCCCATTCCTACAAACGTTGGGTGATGCTACAGTTCAACACTATATGTTACAAACAGCCTGGATTCTATTTTATCCCCACGCGCTTACAATCAAGGATATAAAGTAGGCTAATCAAGGCCCACGAGCTCGCTAGGGAAAATTTGGTCGCCGGCGTGTGCAATCGCGCAGTGCAAGCATAAGATTGCTTTTTTTTTTAATTCGGTATACACCTGTTGCAAGAGGCAGGCTGTACCGGGCAGGATTAATTCAGATAACCCGGGAGTTCATTAACGCGCACCGAAATCTAGCCCGCGCGGAGTTTTTGATCATTTTTTACCCTGTGTAATACGCACGCCACTGTAATTCTTGCCTAGTGCCCGCTAAGGGAATATTTTTGAGGCAGACACGTGGAAGCTTTCGTGTACGACTAAATAACAGACTTTCACTTTGAACATCGCGGATTATCGTCGATGACGTCGTAGTTTCGCGTTCAAACAATCCCGCAATGCGTTCGTTTGCTCTAGAATTCGGCTTATGTTGGTGATTTATCCGTACCTTAAGAAAAAAAACTATCAAAAGTAGAGCCGCACGCCCGTTGGGAGCATTATTCTTAGATCGCAAGTCCGAGTAATCCCTCCCTCTGTACCCTGCACAGACACCACGCAGTTGCAGACGTCATTAGAGCCATCCTTGGACCAATCTCACTCTCCCCCGAAGTTTCGCGCATTATCTTTCAAACGACTGAATTTACGCTTATAGAAAGCATGTTCAGCATGTGCCCAGCACTTTTTGTTTTTTGTTTTTGTTTTTTCGCTCCGTAATTTTGTGCGTAAGGGAACGAAGTGGCCTCAACCTGCGACATTGCTATTTATTTTCTAAGCAGACCTCCTAAATATGCAAAGTATATATTTAGCGTGGAATAAACGGTATACTCCAAACTGTCGTGGACGAATTTAATGATTTTTTAGGTTTCTGCTTAGTCTAAGTATGAAGTGCGCACTGTAGAGTATGTACGCGTGTGTGTGTGCGTGAAATGTTCTGCAGAATAGGTGGTTACGCCACCAATAACTTGGGTTAGGTAGTTATTACACACCCAACTGTATAAATCAGTGGACCGGTCTTCATCTTGGGATTGCAACGCTCAGCACCGTTATTTTAAATCCTACTGAATCTCCAGGTTCATAAAAGCTACAGTCCCGCGCATTTATAAACGATTATGCTTAGAAGCGTTTTATATACAACAGACCATGCGCGGGGTTGTCTATATAGTATTACCTTTATTGTAAATTGTAATTGTGTTCGTATTTTTTTGGGACACCGCTAGGTGCAATATCTTAGTTATTGGGCGTTATTTTGCAAGCTCTTTTACTGGAGTAGTTCCCCCACACTATATCGATTCCGAACTTTTTTTCTGTGCATCCCGTCGTCTTTTCTGGGCAGATTAATTGAAGTAGTATCTCAAGCAGGTCGGCAGCCACAATGTCGCTCTATTAGGTTAACTACAATCGTGCAGAGCTACGCCCGTTGTGACTATTTTAGAACTTTCAAGATTTTTCTCCTGTGAAATATTCCAGAGCATATGATTGATGACATTCTTGCACAGGATTTTTCTTTTGATTGCGTTTGTTACGGTGTTATGGACTATGTACCGAAAGCAATCATCATGCAAAAGTTGAGAAATTAACAGTGTTCATTTGAGAAGACTTCGGCTACAAGATTAATTTAAAAAATGGCTGCATATCTGCTCCTTTCGTTGCAAATGTCACCCAAAGACGATAGTGGACTGGCGCCCCTGCCAAGTAAAGGCCTCCCTTCTCTTTGTCGCTCACCTCTCATGCTGTTCCTTTCCCGTCTCGTTCCTCCCAAGATAACACGCTAGGGGTTTGCTCAAGTAAATTTAAATTTACCACGTTCTGCTGCTCCAAGTCGGGTGTATCGACGCCAGCGCTGGCGTACGGCGGAGACGCGCGTGAATTGAGGCACCCTACTACAACATCTATTGGCGGTGAGCGCGACCACGGGCGGCGCTGCGAAGCGCGCCTCCGTGACGTCGGCTTAGGGACTGTTGCATTTGTCGTCTGCTTCACTCGGGCTCGGTCTCCCTGCTGTTTCTTTGCGCTCGGTTGACAGATGTGATGCTTGTTCGCACCAGATTTTGCGTGTGCGTAACTTTTTATCATAATAAAACACTTCAAATCGCATACACCAGCTGAAGGCGCTATTTAAAGTATAGTTTTTGATACCGCTCCGGAAGAAACATTGCCGGCGCCGCCCCAATTTTTGCAAAGCCGGCCCTGTGCGGCGCGCGAAAAGTCGGAGTAAGCGTCAGCTTCAATTTTCAAAATCTTTAGAACAAAGGGAGCCGCCAGCTACTAATAACCGACAACAGCGAAAATGCAAGACCAAAACAAATACAAAGCCTTTGGGGCTGTCGGATTTGGCAGAAGGCATTACGATTCCCGGTAGTCATATGAAAGAAAAAAAGTTTTTGCAAGCTCGCCGAGCGATCGAAAGTATTATATCTCATCACTTTACGTTGTAATAGCATGAAAGTATGCCGACATGCACTATGGGCCGCAAAACCTGTAGGCTGAGTTACAGATAACCCACTGTGTGTTGGTTTTATACAAGGCTTCTAACCAGTAGGTTTATTGAGCAAAACGAGTAACGTCTACGGTAAAGATACAGTAACATTAGGTTTGTTCAGACCTGGAGGGAAATTCAGTACATTTCTCACAGCCTTATCTCCCCAATATTCAGATATGCACCATATGCACTGCGCTCAAGAGGAGGAGGCAGAGGAGTAGGAGGAGGGGAAAACTTGATTTAACTGCAAAATCGAACTGATTAGCTGGCCGGGTCCTCAGTGCAGGACAAGAGAGTAAGAGTAATTTTCTTCGATTCACAGAACACCATCCCGAGTAGACTATGATTTGTTTCTTACGCCTGGAAGGGTTGGCAAGCAATAAAGAGTTGTTTGGAAGTATTCATCGGTTTCGATTCTTGTAATATATGCACGTATACTATTTATTGCGTTGGTTAGCTAGTACATCATACCTTTAACACCGTAATCATGTCATAACTGATTGGGTTGAGAGTCAGCTTGTAATGATAACGATGGTTACGGTACCAATTCGGAGCACAAAAGCCGCCTTCGAGTACTCTGGACAACGTACGTTGTCTGGAGCGCGATCGCGGTGGCGTAGCACAAACCGTCTCTATCTATTTGCATGTGAATAAACAACGCACGCAGAGAATATGCATCTCCTTGCACACAGCCATAACCAAAGCGAATTTGTGAAGATGGGAATGTATGCCATACAGCCTGAAGAAAATATCCACACGATATTTGTGATCCTCCCCAGCATCCCAAAACCTACTAATAAACGTTTGTGGGTGCAGAAAAATTAATTCGTTGGGCACAGTAAAAAAAATATATATCAACCTGATACAAGTCAACAACGAAAGAAATAGACAGCCGCTTTATTTCCTGCGATGCAATGCGTGTGTAGGGGCCCTCTGCTTGGCACGTAGCATTAGACTGTTCAGTCTTCATAAGGGCATCCCAAAAATACTGTATGGAAGCCTACGCATTTTGAATACTTATCGAGGAGCTCTGAGCGCTGAACCTCGCGTATAAGCTAGAAATGACAAGTTACACACGATCTTCTGACCGTTGCTCCGAAGAAAGTTATTCCTCTCTCCTGTGTGTTTCAAACTTGTGGGGGATACAGCTTGAAATTATTCATGTGTCAGAGGCTGGTAAAAATACCTGAATTACTAGAAATACGCTTTTTGATGCACTAAAGCATCAAAGCGGGCGATTTGTACCACAGGCGCTGCCCCCCCCCCCCCCCTCACAAGCGGAGTGTGGCAGACGACAGCAGAGCGAGTCCCTAAGCCGATGTCAGAGCCAGGGGGCGCCACTCAAACAATAGTTATAGAAACACGAAGGCCAACTGCACGAGCGTTCCAAGCGGGACATGGTTCCCACTTAGTGAAACCTTTCCTTGCTACTGCCGTTTGATTTCTTGAATGCCTCCAGGAGGTGGCGCTGGCAACAGCAGGCGACGGTTTTCTGCCGTTGATGTAGTATTTCATTTGCTATCGCAAAAACCAAGCATCCATGAATATTTTAATAAAGGAACACTGCAAACATCACTTATGTATTCATTTGCTGCCTTATATTTGCGTAATATCTTGTTCTTGTTCAACAATGTTGACAAGTATGAACACTGGCACCGGACTGAGACGTTTAGATTTGGCTGTGAGTATATAAGACTTATGCGCAGATTTTATTTCACTTCGGCCGGGAGGCTGAATCGAGTGACAGACAGACAGATAGGCCAAAATTTCTGCATTTTAGGAGCCCAAGAAAGACTTTCGTCTTTAAAAAGAACGACCATCGTCTTTAAGAGAACCACACGGCAAAGATACAGCCAAATATACGTGGCCACGGCAACTAATGATTCGCGTTTTGTCGGCTCTTATTTTTGTTACGGAGCGGTTCCTATTAGGCCCATGCAATATAATTGAAAAAAAAAAAAAAAAAGACAGCATCTGCACTCCGTGGATGATGGCGAAGGTGCGGAGTACGGAGACTAGAAATGACATCCCAGTTGCGCCCCGAGTGACATCCGATTTGCGCCCCGACCGTCATTCGATTTGGGCCGTGAGTTGCACCTTGATTATTCCCTAAATGAAACTGCAACTGACGGCTCAAATCGAATGTCGCTTGATTTTCGCTTGATGGTGGTGTGCGCACGGATGGACGAGGACGGACATTGGGAGGCCTAAGGTACTCCGCACCGTTTCGAGGCGAGGGAGTAAGGCGTTTGACTCTCGGGCACTAACTTACGGTCGTAGCCCAATCGGTAAGACGACTGAAACTAACTCTGTCTGGTCTACCAGACACAGGCCCGAATCCTGCCGGTGCCTGTGGGATTTTTTGCGATTGTAAATGCTATGCGCATGGACGCGGACGGACATTGTGCGGTCCTAAGGTACTCCCAAGGAGGTTGTATAAAACTTCTGGAGTGGAGGTCGCCCATAGGCCTCCTGCGCTGGAGTTTTGGCGTCATGCAGCGCCCCTAGTGGCCGACGCCTCTGGGTAGTACAAAAGGAGACGACACCCGCCGCCCTCCATGTGTTTTCAATTAGAAGCCAGAGTGAAAGTTGGTTGTACTTAGTTTAATCGCTTTGTGGCGCGTTTAGATGACTGCATACTGTATAACATAGCCCTTAAAGTAGTTTCAGAGGCTAAACAAAATAACATCCGCCAAAACAAGCCGATTTATCGGTTTTCTTTTGAGCGAGCTGACGTGGCCGCGACAGTATCGCCAGGTCGGGTGGTCTAACTTCGTGACGACCATTACCGTTCTTTCTTCTTGCGTGCGGTCGACAAAGGAACGTTCACGAGTAGCATAAACACGGAAAGCTTCTGGTAACTGCAAAAGGTTGCTTCAGCGGGAGCATGCAAGCGAACGCAAGAATTGCGCAGCCGACTCAGCTGACACTGCTGGCCTGGCATCGCCTTGAATACAGGTGGAAATTTTGTTTTGTATTTTCGCAAACTAAATGATTCTTGCGTAACGTTTTACTCCGCACGATTTACGAACGGCAGGGTACATGTATACTAGCGAGTAGGTGAGGCAATAGCGTCAAATAAACAAATTAAGCGCTATTAAAGGACGCAAAACAAGCACCAAATCGCACGCCCGCTGCCTGCAAATATGTGTAAAGGTATTTGCATAACATAACAGCCGCATACACGGCGCGCGGCCCCGAATATTTACATACGATCATCACTGACTCTGTCGGTTATCTTCTAGTGCAGGGGTCGTCGCTAAAAATCTGAACTCCGATACGCCAGTTTTGTCCTCAAATGTAGTTAGGCAGCGAGGCAAGAACAGAGAATTGGTCGCTTACAGTTGAATTGTCCGCCATCCTCACACTTCGCCAGATTATTGTCAAATATTATTGGCAATTCGCTATTCTTTTTTTTTTTGCGTTCAAAGCTCCCCCCCCCCCCTTCCCCCCCGATTTGCCGTCCAGCCCTCCGCCGTGTCGGCTGCATGCAACTCGGCCCAACAATTCAAGATGTCGCTGACCCTCATTCTAGCCTATTAATTGCGAACTGGGAATACATAATGCAAGAACGTAATTAACTAAAGTGAGAGCGAACAAGGAAAGCGAGCGGCCTCTCAGTTCCCCGCCGCTAATTTGGGAATCGCAAAACAGATTTCACGCTTATGAAGCTTGCTGCATTTTGTCACTGAGACACGCAACAAAACGGCAAGCTAACGCTGCACCATGTATTCGTAACGGCGACGCAAACTAGCACTGTTTAATGGAAGTGCACGCATAGTGCGCACGTACGCAAAAGAGCGGCGCACCGCAGCAGGCGCGCCAGCGGTCCGCCGGACTCGCTGGCTTTTTAAAGCGCGATCATAGCCCATTGCGTCCCTCTTATTTTTTGATCGGCTGTTGTTGAAAAGTCCTTGTCACCTAGAGTATTAATTTAAACTAGAAGTTTCACTACAAATGGTCAGTGAACCTGCGAGTGGGAGAGCGGCCGTCACCGTCCCGGCACTTTCGACGGCGCTGTAAACGTATTTAGCGCTACAAAGCTTTTTCCCCTGCCAAGTTGATCGCCGGAAGAGACCGGACTCGCCGGGGATGGGCTGGTGACCATGTCGCAAAACAATCGGGAACATCGAGCTCATTTTGCTTCTGTCAACACGCGATCCTATGGGACCCGCGCAGCTTCGTACGACCCGGAAGTACTGCCCGGAAGCCGCTTGCGCAGCGCCCCCTGGGCAGCGCAGGAGGCCTACACTCTAAGAAAAAAGGGTAGAAAAAAAGAGGAAATCGAGGGTTTTCTCCCCCGGACCAGCGAGATTCTCCCTTTAGCTAATTACACGTAGTGCCCTCTGTACGGCCTCTACGAAACACCGAAACGGGAGAGGAAATATTCTCCCCTGTCGTCTGCGATCTGCTGTCGGCGCCGACGCCGAAAACGAAACCGTTCACCGTTGCACTGTGGCTTTTGCCGATCGGGCGCAAGAGCAACACCTCTCCTGCGGTGTGCTGCTTGCTTGTTTTCTCGCTGTCTTTTTTTTTATTATTACCATGTGCCCGCCATGCTAACGCACGGCTCGCCAGCCGTGTATTTGAAGCACATTCTGTGGGCACCGCTGCATGCTTGCTGTGGGTGACTCACCTGCGCCCTGTTCAACGTTACCACTGCATTTGTGGACGTTTTATACTGACGCCCAAGGGTAAAAGAGGTCAGCGATGATAGCAAACTGCCCCTTTTTTCGTCATTGATCACGGACCGCAGCATATTGACGCCTCAGTTACCAACAACAAAAGGCCCCCATTTGGTAACATCTCGGCCAACGTTTGCATCTCGGTTGAATGGTTGCCAGACCAGCGCTGCACTCTACGCTAAAAGAGCGAAGGCGAGGCAATGAGGGTCAATACCCAAACATACCTGCCGTACTGTTTCGTGAAACGTTTTTTCTTCTTTGAGATATCTTACTGCTTCTTACAAAACGGCAAATTAATAAAAGTTTGCAATTGCACGGGTTACATTTGATGAAATAACAAAACCCACCTAAGGCTTACGCACTGCCGTGGGTTATCGAAACAAACAACGATCTCACTGTTCCTACCTGCAATCTCGGCGATCAGGGTTATAAATACTTTGTCGCCGTTGCAATGTTTAGTTGTGGCTCGTGATCATGTGGACATGTGAAAAGTGTACTATATGTTGTAGTGTATACGTGTGTTGTGTATGTTGTGGGTGCACAGTTGGCAGTACCTTAAAAGAAGTGTATGTCGCTGTGTTGTGCTATGTTTCTTCCCAATATGTGCCCGCCCACATGCGGCCTCCGTGATGTTGGCTATAAATAATATACGTTATCCATAAAGGAAACCAAGGAAACGCAAACGCCCACTGATAGTGATGCTTAGTAGCCGCCCCTCCCCACCCCTACTTTTTTTTGGGGTCATCTATTGGTCATTTTAAAACGTTTACGATTGCTTTACTTCGAGCACGTTAGAGGGCGAGCATTGTCGAGGATGCGACAGCGACGGATACGTTTTTCGTGTTGCCTGCATTGCTTTTGCGGTGAGATTTACGATTGCAGACGATCCGCGTTTTGATGCATCGGTTGTAGCAAGGTAAGACGACTAACAACAACTGGTTGTTCTCAAACGACCGCATTGGATGCTTGTGATCTCGTGTGCGGTGAACGGCGGGGTTACAAGCCTTTCGGAAATAAAGGCGGCATTTTGAAAGCAATCGGTATGACTTCTACTATGTTTACGGCGGCGCGTTCGATCTGAACGCGTAGGCGGGGCGCGCAGCGAGACGAATGCAAGAAGTCGCGCATATACGATTGGCGACATCGCTTGCTAACCGCAGTTCTGGTGCTCGGTAGGTAATTTCTTGGTTATTCTAGCGCATTTTAAGCGCACACAACCACAGTAACCTACGTATTTGTACTTCCTCGATCCTCAAACCGATCAGCTCGCTAGGCCTTTCTCGCATAATAAGCCTTGCTTAGGTGACGCTACCAGGGGAGGAACGCTCCTCCATTAGCTTACGAAAGGGGGAAATCTTCCTCCGCTCCTAGGGGTAGAAACGCGCTCCTCCCTCTTAAAGGGAGAATCTTTCTACCTCTTAGGGAGTAATATATGATACATTCCTGTTTCACCCTTAAGGGAGAAACTACCACACCCTTTTTCTTAGAGTGTATAGCGGGCAACGCGGGGAGGTGCAGCCTGAAAACCGGTCGGCGGCCATATTGCCGTGGGCCGAAAAGGCGCTGATCCGATAGGGACGTTGAAGTGCGGTTGTGTGTGTGTTTTTTTTTTTTTTTTGCTTTAGAAGGGAGAAAACGATGGGTAAGCTGGTTTATCGATTACGATATTTGAGGGCAGCCTGGATTTTGCCTTACGCGGAAGGTATTGACGTAAGATATGGTTCAAGCAGCGAGTTCGCGTGCGTATATATTACGGTGGTGAACAGAGCTGTCGCCGCGGAAACACGCGTAGCGCTTGGCTAAAGACACCACCCCTCCTTTCATTTCAATAAACGTTAATTCTGAATATCTGAGGCTATAGACCACCCCACTTAACATTAAAATTACCTCATGTTGCACGCCATGGCATGCATGGCAAGAGATGCCGCGTTATAAGGTTACTATTGGCCGTGATTTCACGCTGAAAGTGCAGGACACGCGACAGCGCGATTATATAACGCTTGTTTCTTTTAGCGGCATTACTGGGATTAATAAATGTTTATTCATTAATGATTAATGAATAATAAAGAATAATAACGCATCTCTCACACCCAAGCAAGCTAGGCATAGTCTAGCGGTTCGAATGGTTTTTAGGCAGTACTGCAAGGAATCATATGCATCAGGATATTGCAATCTTTATATGTACTGCACATGCACGTTTTCTGGTTTAAACAACATGCCCAGTTTTGCCTTTGCCGAAGAAGACCAAATTAGGCACGAGCTTTTGATTGATTGATTGATTGATTGATTGATTGATTGATTGATTTATTTATTTATTTATTTATTTATTTATTTATTTATTTATTTATTTATTTATTTATTTATTTATTGGACTGGATTGGACTGGATTGATGGATTGATGGATGGATGGATGGATGGATGGATGGATGGATGGATGGATGGATGGATGGATGGATGGATGGATGAATGGATAGATGGATTAATTGATTGATTGATTGATTGTGGGGTATAACGCGCCGACGCAACGGAGGCGATGAGGCGCGCCGTAGTGGAGGGCTCCGGATTAATTTTGACCACCTGGGGATCTTTAAGGTGCGCAGAAATCTCGTACACACAAGCGTTTTCGCTTTTTGGCTTCATCAGAGAAGCCGCCGTCACGGCTTGGAATCAAACTCGCGTTTTAGCGATGAGCAGCACAATGATTTGCGACTGTGTCACCATGGCGGGTCTATTTCCAGCTTTTCAATCGTATTTTGCAAAATGTATTAGGCACGCACTCATTAAAGCAGGTTTTTTATTTCGTGTGCACTTTACAGAAAGCATGCTTATCATCACACGTACACGTCTCACTCGCATTGACTTTCTTTATTTTTCAAAATCAAAAGGGTAATTAATTGTATGCACGACTACATTAACCACGCACGTTCGCACGATAGTAGAGTGCTGTTGATAAGAAAACTACGCGCAGGAGGTTACTCAATCACATTCACAACCTCGTTGACCGCGCACGTTTGCACGCGAGCAGCGTGCTAGTGATAAGAAAATCACGCGGACGAAGAATGCGGGAGAGCCTTGCGGAGCATCAAAAACTTCTACGAAACAGCGCTAACGAGAAACGTCAGAGTATTCACGTAGGGACGGATGCGAATGAAATATATTTAACAAGAGTAACTTGATTTTTTACAGTAACTGTCTGAGCAATACTCTGCATTTAAATTAGTGCGGAAAAACAATTTGCGACCCCCATATTTACAAACATGTGATTTCGCGCAGTGAAGCGACTACAGGACCACCACAATTACCAGCGAAAACATTCCCATGTCTGCGTAAACAAGCGCGTACGGTATGCTCAGCAAGCGGACGGCAGGTGCTACGGCGAATTTTCCCTTTACATCACGCACAAACGGCGGGCAAGTGGGCACTTATAACGTTATAATACTCGAGACCCAAAACAAGCAGAGACCCTCAGTACTTACAGATGAAAGGTGATCCCCAACGTCTTCGTCGCGCGATTAACGCAGCCGAACGCGACGCACGAGCAGACCATTTCTGCTTTCTACACCTTTGGAGCATCCATCCGCGAACGGCGATCGAACGAACACGACTTCTGCTCTTCGGCAAGAGAGAACTCGGCAGAACGACACATGGGGCAGAAAAAAAAAGTCATTGTGTCTTTTTGTTTATTTTAGTTGTTTGCGCTCAAGAATGTAAATAATTAGCAGAAGTCTGCGGCCACCGACGCACGCACAAGAGACGTGCGTAGCGCTTAACTAGAAACACGAAGAGGGGAGCATAACCGAAACCACATGCGTCGAAATGAAAGCGCGCAAGAAAAGCTCGGTGCGCTTGAAGCTAGCCGCATGAGAGAAACAACTTGCAAAACAAAATAAAACAAACAAAAAAAAGAACGGAAGCAAAAATATAACGTAACCCGCCACAAAAAGAAGTACATGATGCGACGGATGCAATGCGTCTGCTACGACGGAACGACTTTTCTGCCCACGGCAAGATGGCGGCCATCGGCGTCAGTTTTCGAGCGCCACCTCCACTCTAGAAGTTTTATACAACCTCCTTGGGTACTCCGCACCTAAAATGCGCTGAATAAATATGCGTAGTTGTCTGGATGATAGGCGAACGCGATACGTGTGGACTCATCGCTGTAAGACAAGGCAAGATTGTTGAGCGCCGCCTGACGTCAGCAACCAAACAGGAACAAAACAGAAGTGCATATTGCTTTGTGGCAGTAATTCACGCAACACTCAATGCTCGGACAGGGATTTGAACAGAACAGCCTCCAAGCGCTTCAGCAGTGAAAAGTTGATGGATGTTGACTGTGCACGTTCACGTTACTTTGCAAGGAAGAATCGTAATAAATGTAATAATTATCACCTAAATAAGGCTATTTTACCACAGGCTAGCAAATCGTTCTATGTCCTTGTATTAGTGTAGTGTACTTTTAGTGATCCGTGTTATATGTGTCATGTCATTTTATGTTTTTATTTTCGTTAGTGTACCAGCCCTAAGAAGTCACCGTCGTTCCTGGGCACTGAAAATAAATTGATTGATTGATTGATTGATTGATTGATTGATTGATTGATTGATTGATTGATTGATTGATTGATTGATTGATTGATTGATTGATTGATTGATTGATTGATTGATTGATTGATTGATTGATTGATTGATTATGCGTGCAGCGTCTATGCGTGCAGACCTTACATTCCTTCACAAAATTGTTCATAATGGCCTTTCTTGCGGAGACTTGCTAAGGTGTTTAGGGTTTAGTGTTCCACAAAGGCCCGCCAGGTCGCATCGCCCGTTCATGACCGCCTCGCGCAACTTGAATCTTTCTCCTGTGCGCAGATTACAGAATTCTTACAACCGCTTCTTTAAACGCTTTGATATCTTCCAAAGTTCGTCTAGAATTTACCGTACTGCACTGTTCAATACAGTATGTTATATATCTGTGATGCCTCTGCCGTTCTTTTTTTTTTCACGATTGCTGAAATTTATTTTCTCCGCGGTTCTGTTTAACCAACTGATAGTCGCCTATTTTCGAAACTGTTTACTGTGATTTGTTCGTCTGATCATTTGTTTCTATATTGTCTCTATATTGTATAATCTGTCTCTAACCATTCTGCAGCGCAGAAATGCAGCATGTTATGAGATTTTCAATCCTTCATCTGAATGCAGCAGTTCTGCCGCATAGAAAACTTTTGTGGTAATATCCTAGATGTTGGCTCCTCAAGCCTGAAAAACGTACAAGTATGTGCGTCCGATATATCTCTTATACGCCCCCACAAGTTTCACTCCCCTCTTATTGTCTCTGTCTCTGTCACTGCCCAGCATCGCTATGGAGGTGTTGACGATTGTGCACTCCCGCGATATGCTTTCAAGCGTGTAGATTATGCTGGGCGGTATCACTTTTATTCATCTGCTGAGTGGTCAGGTGCTTTTGATGTCAGGGAAGTTGACGAACAAGTTCGACGTTTTACCGAATTGTAAGGAGTGGCATGGAAAAGAACATCCCTCTTTATAGGCCTGTTCATTCCAAATTCCCCCACTTGTTCTCTAAAGAACTTTGAAGTTCGCCTAAACTTAAGGACAGCGCCCACAAAAAGGGAAAGTGTTCTGGGAAAAACAAGTGGAAAGCGGAGTTTAGTCGGTATTGCTCAATTTGTAAAAGCCTCTTTCGGCGGGACCACCAGCTCTATATAGAGTCGTTGGAGAATGCTGCGTCTCAGAATCCCGCTGACTTCTGGAGGTATGTACGCGGTCGTGCAAATTTGTCTAGAGAACACATTAGCCTGCTTAATTCCGATGGCGAAGAGGTCGAGGATGTTGCCGCCAGCTTTGCGCAGTACTTTCATTCTATCTTTCAACTGCTTGATGCTAACGACGAACGCCTATCGTTGAATACAATGTGTAATTTTAATATACTTACGTTGGATGAAAAGCTTGTCAATTATAGCCTTAAGCGGATGAAATCATCGTTTTTTCTGTGGTGCAGATGTAATTTCAGCAGCCCTCGCGAAGGCTTACGACAGTATTTTTGTGCCTGTTTTAACTTCCATTTATAATAACTGTTTACTTTCCGGCACATTTCCTCGTGCATGGAAGAACGCTCGAATTTTTCTTATATTTAAGTCTGATGATAAGTCAGCCATTACTAACTATCGCCCGATCTCACTCCTTTGAGTCGCCTCAAAACTCTTTGAGTCAGCTCTGCACAAAGTTCTCGCTGTCTGCGTCAAGAACGTTCAGATACCAAATCAGGGGTTCTATTCCAGAAGGCCCGAGAATGAGCCAAACTCGAGAAACAACGAGCTCTAGCGACGCCCACGTAACGTAATGATAATATTTCGAGGCGGAGTTCAAGCGCTTTAAAAATGCAATTCATGCTATTTGCTGATTATTGGGGTGACCTAATAGGTCCAGAGCAGCGCGTTCCAAGGAGGCGCGACTAGGGCGTGGCGCGTTTTTCACTGCTCTCTCTCGGCTACTGGGGGCAAGCTAATCCAACTTCAGTACTTTATCGCGCTTTTATTTTAATAATCTGTATTTCACTACAAAGTTCATTTATTTTTTATTTTAGGCGTTCTTATTAGCTTTTTGTTTGAGATTCGCCGTCCTAAGCAGCCGTTTCTGCCCATTTCTGCCGTCGGTGGCAGACAATGCAATTACGTGACTAAGGGCCCTATTCTCGACTGCACAAGTTGCCGGCATTTCGCCGTTTCGCCCATGTTTTTTTGCGTAAGCACGACGTAAGCAATCAGTGACGTGCTGCACCTATAGCTATGACGACATGCAGTGTAATTTGACGAGTCACTCATAAAGATCGCTACCAAGGTATCAAATATTGTGCAAGAAAGATATAAAAACACTTGGCATGTATTATAAAAATTAAGACGGTGGCTGAGGCTGACAAGAAAAACACATTTCTAGAGGTCAAATTTGGCGCCAACACCACAAGGCGATCGAGTAACGTTGATCCAAAAGCGAGCGAAAGGCGGATGTCGAGCTAAAGAACATCACACAATATTTTTACCGTATCTATTTATTTCTTTCAATCGCTTTTATTAACATAGCTGGGCTCTCTGCTTCAATACAAGCTTTGTTGCGTTATCACCTTCCCTGCCGCCACCGCCGCCACGCCATCGTCTGCTGCTGTGTCACAAGTTTATGGCGTGGTCACAGAAAAAGACGGCCGCGACCATCGCTTCTATGACACATAAGAGCAGCGAAGCGCTACGCCTGATAACCACGGAGCGCACCGATGTCGCCGATTCACTCATTCGTCAAGCTCGACTGCAATCAGCGCTGTAATGAACTAAATAGTCACTTTTCATTGTTATTTTTCTCTTGAGTTCGATGATGTGACCTAACAGCTTACTAGGACAAGTATGGACAAATGCTATGCATTGGGTTCTCTTTGTCACGGAGAGGCTTGTACTGCCCTCTTATGTTGCGGTTACGCCAAACAAATAATTTTTATTTCATTGCCAAACATAAAAGCAAAATACTGCATGTTATTTGTATGTTCCATGATCGCTGACTTGGAACCAGTTGAAACTATAATTTGTTTCGGTAGGAAACATGCTTTAAACAGCGCGCATGCGAAACTTTGCCTGCTGCAAATTGCCGCACATTTCGCGGCGCCGTAAGCCGGGGCAATTTTTGCCCTATTTTGCTTGTATTTTGCGACAAAAACAGCCGCCATTTTCAAGCTGTTACGTAGCATTACGTCACTTTTACGCAGGTTGAAGTTGCCAATGCATTACGTAATAGTTCTTGCCAACTGTTTAAATTACGTCACGCCTTTTCAGCCAATCACAGAGGGGGTGTGTATTACAAGCAGTATTGTTGTTGAATAGCAAAGACAGGCTTACGTTGTCATGTCCGCTGCATTTAGTCTGGTTTTTCATTGCCGGCCAAGAATTATGCGCCTTTAGTAACGAGAAATAAGGCAAACTTTAGAACTGGTGTCCGTAGACGACATGAAACGTCAAAATGACGACAGCACACACAACCGCTTTGTCAACCGGAAGCACGTGACCAAAATCGAAAGCCAATCAGAAAAGACTTCCGGAAAATTTCCTGAATTGCCGACAATTTGTGCAGTCGATAATAGGGCCCTAAGGCAACTAAGGCCGACTGGCAAAAAAAGAAAGCGAGTGATGGAAACGCGCCACATTCAAAGTACTTGCTGCTCGGTGCTATCGAAAGCCTCCGTCCGCTTTCAGATACGAAATTTCCTAGAACCACTTCAGCCTGCTTACGTGATTTGAAGGCGAAAGCTTGGCGATTCTTAATAACAACTTATACATTGTACTTGCGATACTTATTAGCAACTGATAATTTTACTTGCGGTAATTTCTAATTTATATATTGCAGTCGCGTTTTTATTTCTTTGTCTCTGGGCATGAATTTTGGCATTCGGCGGGATTATTTTCTGCTATACCGCATTTGCATCAGTTTCTTCTCTTTCATTTCGTTGTGAACTCGCCAGCAGGAAGACTGGCACACAGCAGAGCCTCCCTATAATCGGGGTTCTGCGCAGCTGGTGTGCACCTGTCATTCTCATGTGCCATCACGTTCACGTGTCACGCATTATTCTAGAACTTTTATTTTCCAATTCACAGTTTTGCGAATTTTCAAAACGGAGCCCGTTCGCTCCTCAAAGCTCTCAATAGCGTAAAATGTCACCCAATTGGCCATGTGCTACGAAGGAAGGAATAGAAACAACCGCAGCTTTTCAAATTTGTTTCCTTTATTTCACATTGCTCTTCACAACTCTTGTTCGACGAAGCTCTCCACTGTCGTTGGTTTTTTTTTATGGGCGCTATACCTTCACTTTTCTTCTGGCTTCGCGCTGTTTCTTTCGGTCTCAATCTTCCCTTCACAAGGTTTTCATGATCCGCTTCCAGCCAGACGA
The DNA here is from genome assembly GCF_048455015.1 of Haemaphysalis longicornis. Taxonomy (NCBI): domain Eukaryota; kingdom Metazoa; phylum Arthropoda; class Arachnida; order Ixodida; family Ixodidae; genus Haemaphysalis; species Haemaphysalis longicornis. Next base: position 366,754,072 of record NW_027526203.1, on the reverse strand, counting down.
CAAAGACGCTGGACAAAACCCGTTGAAATGCGTAAAGATCGCCTCCGATAATAGACACACGCCGTTGATTATATACTACCCTGCGAGTAAAGTTTTCGCAAGAATGGTGTGACACGAAACGCCTCAAGAAAACCGTCTGCAGTGCAACTTATTGCTATTACCCTCACCATACGTTTACAAGAAGACTAGTTTAGGAAGGTGGCTTTTTTTACATGTACTCATCTTTCACTCAGCCTGTTTTATTTATCTCATTTACACCCCTTCAGTTTGTGTGTGGTTGTCTTATGTTTGTTTGTTATAATGTTTCTTGTATTTTGTATTTTTATCACTATCCGTGCACCATCACTCAGGCGATTGGCTGTTCCTGGCCACGTAAATAAACATAATTTATTATTATTATTATTATTATTATTATTATTATTATTATTATTATTATTATTATTATTATTATTATTATTATTATTATTATTATTATTATTATTATTATTACTGCAGTGTTTGAAAGCGCGCACGTAAAATACTCACAACCAGTGCTGGATGTACAAGACGTAAAAAAAGGAGCTTCCAAGCGGGGAGCAGCAAACAGTGCCCTGCGATTTTACAACGTGTAGCCCGGCCATAAGTTTATAAACGACATGTCCATAGATTGGGTTCTGTTCCAATGTATCTTCATTAGCTGTTAGCTGAGGTTGCATCCCGGGAATTATGATTCTGCGTGTTTAAAAACTAACACGATTTGTAATGAAAATGCATAAGAATAGCAATAAATGGCTTTTTTGCCTGTTTTATAGTCATTTGTCGATAAACTGGTTCAGATAAAAAAATATTCGTCGATAACAAACAGCTTGCAGCACTAGCGAAGGTAGAACGTTGCCAAGTCTTAGTTGCCCTTGTCCTCCCCAACATAGAAAGAGAAGCAGACAACACGTTTTAAAACTTCTTAATGGCTCGCGACAATGTTTCTCAAATAGAGCAACCGCACTGAAAAGGGTTGCTTGATCCCTATTGCTCTTAACATGTCTGTTTAAGTGCGTTTATAAAGCCACCGTGGTGGCTCAGTGGCTGAGGCCTTATGCTGTTCAGCCCAAGGACGTCTGTATAATCCCGGCCGCTGCGACTGTTTTTCTTTATGGGAAGCGGAGAACAGAAAATGCCCGTGTGCCAAGTTTTTGGCGTACTTTAAAGATATCCAAGTGGTCGAAATGACTCTGAAGCCCTTCACTACTGCAGGCCTCATAACCCAAGTGTAGCGTAGGCGCTTAAAAAAAAACAGATGCGAACATCTGTAGTTACCCGTTGGTCAAACACCTACGTCTCACTGTTTCAGTTAGAATAACATGCGCTCCGAGCTCTGAACTTTTGACACAGGCTGCACCTTCTTCTATCAGACGCATCAAAATCGTAGCTAAGCATCTTCCCGCCCGAAGGCGAAAGGAATGCTTACCCTTTTACATATACGTTCTGAGGTATTTTTTCTTACTTAAGACGTCCTTTTAGAGAATGTAAAGCTGGCATGTCGGAGTCATGAAGCAAGTTTTAGGAATAAGCCGTTGTAGATGTCAACAATAGAAGAAAGAACGTTGATGCAGTTTGGCAGCGAATCCTTTCATTGAAAATTGACACCGCGATAGACAGGACGAATGACAAGAGCAAGAACAAGGCAAGCGGTGAGTCTCAAATACAAATTGTATTGTGGACAACACCCACAGCTTGCAGCATTACGGCTACAAGATGCACCTATAGCCAGGAAGTCTTGTATTTTCCGTGCAGACAAGAGAGCCTGTAAACGTAGCTATTTGTATTGTTTTTGTACCAGCGTATACTTGCTCGAGAGTCTTTCCATGCTTTATTGTATGTTTCTTCACAACAGGGCGCAGTAATCGTACAATGGCGTATTTGTACAATAAAAGATTCTGTTAGGAACGCTTGCCGCGCTGTGTTTCCACAACAACCGATCTGCCTGTCTGTCGCGCTGTCAATTTCAAGTTTTATAGGATCCGAACCCAGGTTACGGAGACTGGAAGCGAGTGTGGGTTTACGCGATAGCAAAAAAATGTGCCTTTGAGAAGTATACTGCCTCTCTCTCTCTCTCTCTCTCTCTCTCTCTCTCTCTCTCTTTCTCTCGCATATCTATCTATCTATCTATCTATCTATCTATCTATCTATCTATCTATCTGTTTTTTTTTCCCCGTTCGCTCCCCGGGAGATTTTTCCCCCGTTCGTCCGTTATTTTGTTGCCTACAGCACCAGGGTGTACTCTGCGGCAAGCTAAAACTATACCATGAAAGTAATTGACTTTGTTTAATACGTCCTCAAAGGGACACTGAAGACAAAACCGAAGTTGGTCAAAATAGATTGGCATCGCCAGAACCGGTACCTTCAAAATAATCTCGTAAATATTCAAACAATGTAGCTATGAGTCGCCCAGCAGAGATGACCTCAACGGCGACTGAGCTGATGTGCCAAGAGTCACGTGACAAACAGAACGAGAAGCGCACACAGAATCTCTCTAAGAAACACGTAAAATATTCCTTTACACGTTAACTTTCACAAGTCATAAACAATTATAAGTGTACAGGTATAATTCCAGCCGTGCCGACTTTCGCAAGCTGCCAAGCCGCGGTGCCGGGGGCGGTTGCCATGGTTATCGCAGGTTCGGCGTAGTCACATGCCTTTTATCTCTTTACACCGTGGAGGCAAGTAGCGCGTCAGCCTTCCAGGGTTCTGGTCTTCTGTGGACAGTATTTTGCGTCTGATAGAACAAGTGTTTGCTCCCTCACGGCACTCGGGATTTTTAGTACAGCGTTTCTGCCTTTGCGTACGGCAAACGCTACATTTTTGCGTCACGCTACGTAAACACCGCGAGAGGAGATTTAGTAGAGCGTCTCATCAGTTTTGCGCAGCGACACGCTAATGCTTACGGCGCCATCTGTTGAATGTTTTGCGAAATGAATCGCCGGCTGATCTGCCAGCGGCATGGCCAGCGGACTGCCGGAGTGCTGGGACATTTTACGACTATCCAAACAATTGTAAACAAACGCTTCCCCGTTAGTATTGAATGCAACACGGCCATAACACGACATGAATATTCTCTTACCTGAGTACGTTCCATAAAGAAAGCGTTGAAGCCCCGTGGCACTTCTTTCGTGCAATCGCAGAGAACGCCCTGAACCGAATGACCGGTTTTGACGCATACATTTTATTCAACTTCAAAACAATCCAGAGATGCGTTTCGAACGAACACAACGTCACAACATGCGTTACAAGTCTGAACCGCGATTGGTGATCGGTTGCCTCCTCCTGCCCGTCGTAAATTCGGCACTCACCTCGCGCGCGGTTTGCGGGCCGAGAAGGCTTTTAGCCACGCGCACTGCGCATACCCGATGCGAGGTTGAGTCGTACGTCGCTCGAGAAAGATAATCCAGAGCACGGGATGCCTCGCAGTATGCCTCGCAGTGTGCTGTGCGACCACTACCTACTCGCCACACTTACGTGGGACGAGGTGGATGATCTTATGATGACACAGGTGGAGCGTGACCTTTACAAAGGCTCGCTGGACGATGTGGAGTACCACCTCAGGAGAAAGAGAGAATCGGAACTATTGCACTACCGCTCCCACCGTGGACTTCTTGATATATACTGTGTCGAGCCAACCCTGTTCTGGCAGCAGTTCCACTTCGAGAAGACGAACTTTGATTACCTGTGTAGTGCGCTCTTCGTGCTGGAGACTGAAGAGTGCGCAAAACGTGACTGTGCCAGATGGAAAAGCGTTGTGCATAATACTACGACGCCTGCGCCTACCCGAACAGGTGGTGCGATCTAGAACTCATTTTCGGCAGGCGTTCGTGTGTAATGTCGAGCGTGGCGACGCAAATGATTAACCACATCGCAAACAACTTCGGACATCTGTTGTACGACTGCAATAACCACGACTGGCTGTCTCCTGCACATCTTGCGAATTTTGCAAGTGTAAGTAGTCTTGGCTGTTTTACTTGTTTTATGCAGCAGTGCATGCATGGAGCTGATAGTAGGTGTTGGGCCGCTTGGCATAATGTCCGTTTTTCTCTTAGTAAGGTATGTCGCGTCATATTCTTTAATGTTTGCTTAAATTTTGGGCACCCAAACGAGGAGCAGTAAGTAATGATAACGGGACAGTTCGAAACGTACTGCTCGTCTCCCTCCACCAGCTCTTTGCTGGGTTAAAGAATATGAAAATGATAGTAACACATAGGGCAAAAGAGCAGTAGGAGCAATTCCTCTTTGAGGAATGAGGCATCCAAGTGGCAGTCGATTTAATACACTGAACATCAACCCCTCAAAACTTGGTTTTGACATTGAAATCTTGCTTTGCTGTGAGCTCTACGTGCTACCTCAGCAAGTTTCACGTAGAGAGCCTGGTCAACTACAGTACATGTCCTCGCACCATGCTGATGTGTTTTAAAAACATTCACCTTATTTTAGAGCTGTATAAATGTGTTGGAATTGTGTCATCTAGAACTCAAGGTTGCATGGAAGGGAGGGTACGTGATACCCCTGTTTACTGCTATTCAAAACGCAAGTTTTTAGCATGTTGCTTTTTTTCATCTTGCAGGCCGTCCAAAACCGCAATGCAGCTCTTTCAAAGCGCTGGGAGTTCACCGACGGCACGGCTCGCCCCATCTGCCGACCGAGAAGAAACCAGCGGGACTACTTCTCGGGTCACAAGCGGATCCACTGTGTAAAGTACCGGTCAGTTATGTGCCCGAATGGGACTGTTTGCCAACTTGATGGTCCATATCCTGGGAGGCGGCATGATGCAGGTATTTGTTCTTTTGTATTGATGTTAAAGAAAATTGTGCTTACAGAGTAGACCTAGAAATCATAAGGATATAGTTCCGTAAGCAGTAAATGGTGTTGAGGTTGCCATGGTGACGGGCAGTGCTTCTTGCAGCCATCGTATGAACATGTGACAATTAGGACGAGTAAATTACAGGAAGGCACATACGGAAACAGCTGTATTGCTGACTTGCGCATTTTTCTCTTCTATTTCTGAAATGCTGTGCCATATAACAATAGAGTAAACAGCAAGACATACATATTAGATGGTTTCATAAATGGTTACAGAAAGGTTGCTTGCATTTTATGTAATAAGAATACTCAATTGAAATGTCAATTTCAGTGCAGTTTAGCCAGTTTTCCAGTTATGTGGGACTTAACTTTTATTATTGTTGTTGCAGGGATACTAAAGAAAAGCGGTCTCTATGCCAAACTGGAGAGACTGGTTGGGAGCCACCACTTCGTCGTATACGGCCATCCCGCATTCCCTTTGAAGCCGCTCCTAATGAAGCCCTACGGTGGCTCATCTTTGACAGCCACACATCTTGCGTTCAACCTTTCCATGAGTCATGTTCGAGAGTCGGTTGAGTGGGGCTTCGGAAAGGTATTTGCAGAGTTTGCGTTCCGTGACTTTAAAAAAATCAAAAGCTGTTGCTTCAACAAGTAGCGCAAATGTACAAAGAAGCAACAATCATGTCAAACTGCCACAATTGTCTCTACGGCAGTCAGGTTTCAGAGTACTTTGGCACTGATCCATCTAGCTTGCTAGAGTACCTGAGGCCGAATACAATGCCATGAATGTGAACGGTGCATATTTAAGCACCTGCTGTGTGAGTGTATGCCAGCTCGCGCAAGTAGTAAGGGGGTATGTGGCAGAACATTGTATAAAAATTTTGTACCAGAGGAAGTATCCCCAGAGATGGCTTCTCGTATTTGCTTGTGGTACTGTGACAGCCCAGAAATTCATAATACCGTTACATTTTTATTTTACTTGTTGAAGTCATCAGGAAGCATAGACATACATGTGTGTAGTCATGCTTGCTAGTACTCGCACAAGTTCATACTCGTTTTCAAGTTGTACGTATGAACGATGCATGATTTCCTTGATACTTTCAGTTTGGTTTCCTCGCTGTGCCTGATTTATTGTTACTTACACTCTACTTGGTGTAACTGCTGTTGTTTATATTTTGTTTTTCCAACCTTTTTTGTAACATACAACTGTGTCCTGACGGTATTATAAACAAAGTTTGATGTTCAAGGTGCCTACAATTCCTAGATGAGTTTTCACATTTGGTGGAACTGCAGCATCAACATCGACAGAGCAATGTTTTCTGCTCATTTTGCAGCGTTTTCTTGGGGGGCTGCCCTGTTTAGGAGGTGTTCCAGAATGGTGGAAACATGCAGCCTCTTCTGCCCTTTCACGCCTGTATTGAGCATGCTGTTCTGCATGTAGGCGCCTCTCTTATGCTTGATCTTCGGACCTTTGTATCAGCTCTTCTTGTCTCAGGCATATTTCATTTTCAGCTTTCTGTTTCTCCCAAAGAAGGCACTCTTCCTCCATGGCGATGCGCCTTGATTCGACCAAGAAGTCTTTTAAATGCAGAGCATTTCTTTAACTCACGATGTCACCCGGCGTTGGCGTGCCTCGGCGTCCGCAACAGCCGTTCCAGGTGCGCCCTCTCCCCCACTCCTCCTCTCCGGCATCACGCTACCCTCCTCGCTCTCAACAACAGGTCCGCACCCCTCCCCCTACACTATATAAAAAATAATACTTACCGGCGCGTGGTTTCGATCCCACGACCTTGCGGGCGGAACGCAATGTACATGGTGCTCTACCCACTGCGCCCCAAAGCCGACACAGAATGGAGGGCTACGAACGCGCCTTATATCCTTGACTCATTGAAACTACGTCAAGAATCTGCTGATACAACGCATTCACTACTTGTGGGCGGAACGCGAGGTGCATGGTGCTCTTCCCACTGCGCCACAAAACCGACACAGAATGGAAGGCTACGAACGCGCCTTATATCCTTGACTCATTCAAACTACGTCAAGAAGCTGCTGATACAACGCATTCACTACCACCAACTCCCCAAACACTAAACGTTAACGCAATACACCCACCCCCTATGCGACGCATTTACTCGAGTCCTCCTCGAGGGGAGATGTGCCCTTTTTAAATGCAGAGCATTTCAGTAACTCACGATGTCACCCGCGTTGACGTCCGTAGTCGTAGTCCGCACCCCTCCCCCTACACTATATAAAAAAAAAAAACACTATCCGGCACCTGGTTTCGATCCCTCGACCCTGCGGGCGGAACGCAATGTACATGGTGCTCTACCCACTGCGCCACAAAGCCGACACAGAACGGGAGGCTACGAACGCGCCTTATATCCTTGACTCATTCAAACTACGTCAAGAAGCTGCTGATACAACGCATTCACTACCACCAACTCCCCAAACACTAAACGTTAACGCAATACACCCACCCCCTATGCGACGCATTTACTCGAGTCCCCCTCGCGGGGAGATGGGCCCAATTTACGATAGTAAACGCAAAATGTGGCAGTGCAACGCCGGCACGTGTGGGAAGAAAAGCACAAAGAAAACAAAACTCCCGCTGGTGCAGCTTCAGGCAGGGGGCGCGCGAGCGCTGTGAAGGCGGGAAATTTGAATTGCATGGGGTGGTAGCAGTAAGCGGATAATGATGCTGCAGACCATTATGGCGAATCACTGCTCTGCACTTCCGACAGCTTTCACATTCTGTGGAACGGCTTTAATTTTTTTGTTTAATAAATTCGTCATGCCTCATTCTTTTTTCGACAAACTCGAAGTGTGTTTCTTCCGGCCTTCCAGCTTGGTTTCTTTTCCCTGCAGAGCACAAAAGTTCACAGAAAAAACTTATTCAGTCCTACACACTTTGATCTTTTCGGCATTTTAGTGCTGGACGAATTTAGAGTTCCTTTCATGTGCATTCAGTAGGATATGGTGCAGCCAATATATTGTAAACTGTCGCGGGTTCGATTCCCGGCCGCGGCGGCCGCTTTTCTGATGGAGGCGAAAAGCAAAAACGCCCGTGTGTACGAGATTTCGGCGCACGATAAAGATCCCCAGGTGGTCAAAATTAATCCGGAGCCCTCCACTACGGCGCGCCTCATCGCCTGCGTTGCGTCGGCGCGTTAAACCCTACAATCAATCAATCAATATATTGTAAACTACAGAAAGAAACGGGTGTGAAATAAAAGCAGCTGGAAAATTAGCTGTGTCGTTAAGAAAAAAAAACTCTGTGAGGAAAGATGACCAGAGAAGCTGTGGTGCGTAATATTAGTTTTCTGAGCGGCCAATTGCCATACACTTCTTTTTCCTGTTGTTCTGGTGAAACAGCAGTTTACTGCCATTTCCTGTAACCATAATCCCTACGTAGATGGACGTGCATTGACAGCAGACCGTAATTCTGTGACGTTGCCAACTTCAGTGCTGACTAAGTAATTATGACTAGAAAATGAGATTCGATGTAAGGCTAGAGTCATCTTACACCCAATTCCGATAGAATTTGTTTTGTGATATTTTCGACAACACAAGATTTACAACCAGATTTTGTAGTCGTATCCCTCCGTACGTGGCCATGCTTCACTGCAACACACAATGTGGAAAAGCAAGCTTCTTCGTATCTTCGCTTCCTTCACTCACTTTCGACCCTCACATGTTCATATGGAGTAGCAAGCCAGTGGCGCTCCCAAGCTGACTTCCCCACATCATTAAAGGCATGCCTCCTCCTCCTTCTCCGGCTTACATTGATTGATTGATTGATTGATTGATTGATTGATTGATTGATTGATTGATTGATTGATTGATTGATTGATTGTTGGGTTTAACGCGCTGACGCAACACAGGCGATGGGGCGCGCCGTAGTGGATGGCTCCGGATTAATTTTGACCAGCTGGGGATCTTTAACGTGTGCCGAAATCTCGTACACACGGGCGTTTTTGCTTTTCGCCTCCATCAGAAAAGCGGCCGCCGCGACCGGGAATCGAACCAGCGTCCTTGTGCTCAGCAACACCCGTCCCTTTAAAGTCGGCCGCACCTCTAAACGTAAATGCATTGCTCGGAAAACGTCTTTTAGGGATAATATAAGCCTTATATCAAAATATGAAGACCGTATCGCACGCTGGCGTGCTATTCTTGACTACATTGGCCTTTTGTCGGAGATAATCTGCTGGATCCTAGCCATAGACAGCTTCGCTATAAAATACGTACCGGCGCTACGTTTGGGCTTGTTTGTGGCCGGCCGCGGATCAATTAGGTCGTCGTCATGGCCTGCAGGCGTCGAGGCAAAGCTTTCCACCGAAGGCGTTGAATTGCTCTCTGTGGATGAAATTTGGTTGGCGTCAGGCATGACCAAGACAGCGTCCGTGCCGAGCACAGGGAGCGGATGATCGGCTTGTACGAGATCGCCATCGTCGCGATTATTTGATATTTGACTTAGCAACTGGGCCGCTGTTGTGCTTCCAGCGCCTGCAATGATCAATAAAATGTCTGAAACCTGATGCAGCTGTCTCGACAACGAATACTCAGGTAAAAAGAAAAAGCCGACGCTACAAAAACATCGGGTATATCAGGCTTACATTCTGCACTGCCAAGGTTCGCTGCTTCGTATGCAAAGAAGTCTCTTGCAGCTGCGGCGAAACTTCCCGCGTGAGCAGGTGCGCCTGCAGAGGCAGCAGCGGTTCTTGCTTTTTTGAACCCGCGTAATTTGTAGCCATTCGCTTTTGCAATAGTGAGTATTTCCTCGAGGAGCTTCTCCTGTTCAGAATACTCCTCCTCGGTACCAGACCTAATGATGGCAAAAAAAGAAACGAAAGAAAGTAAGTAAAACCGAACGTAAAAAAGGCATGTTTTCATTGTGAACCGGCAAATTGACTTACCTGCGGAGGCTTCGTCTGTACCTGTCCGCATACTGGGCCAACAACAGGTCTGTGCGGTCGCGCACAGAGCGCGCGCTAAATACTTTTCCCTTTGCCTCTGATAAGCGCACGGCGATTTCCGTCCACCGCGGTGTATGTTGCATATTCTCCTCAAAGGGATTGCACTCCCTTACATCCCGCAACATATCTAAATCGTCGCTTTTGGAGAAACGAAGGCGCGCCGGTGCCCCGCTTATGTTGACAAGGTTTTTTGCGGTGTTTGTCTGCTGCCTTTTCCCCGCTGTGGCAGATCTCGCGCTATCCCGCAGCAGAGTTTCGCGTGATCTCGCGGGAGCATCGTTATTACGACGACCAACTACTTCGTCAGGCTTAACAGCTGCAAAATCGCCCTTCTATCGGAAAAACAAAAAGTGTTTATCGATTTAAACTTTAGCTGAGGGTTAGAATAAGCAAATTTAAGACGAAATCAACAGCTGAGAACACGACATCGCGCCGAGGGATTAGCGACAAAGCTGTTTTAGCTGCGAAGCGGGAGGGCTACGTACGTAAACAACGTGAACACCGCAACGTAAAAGTTCGAATGTCACGTGCGTCCGTAAGACTCGCGGAGGACCTTCACTTTCTGAGCATGCGCACTGGTCACCCGTGAAAGTTCTACGCACGTGGATGCTCTACGTACGTAAAACTAAAACTCTGCACTGTTTGCGTACGTCTGCGTACGTTATTCTAAAACTCTCTACTGTCTGCCCGGACGAAGTTTTGCACCCAGTCGCTGTTTGGTAGCATTAATATGATTTCTAGAGCCCCGTTTTACCAACACCCAATAAGTGGGGCCGTTTTGTTTTATATTTTTTTTGTTTACAAGGGGACATTTGTGCGGGGGGGATGCCGCTCGGGCATACGCATAGCGCCGATTTTGTTTACGTGAGCGGCATAAACCGGCATGCTGCAGCATCTCAAGATTGTTCGTGAACGCGAAATGTTCGAACATGAGCATTGCAAGTTTTTCTGTTACGGTAATTCCGTTCTTGCATTCTCGTGATTGAGTTGTGGTTTGGATTGCGAGGGCTGGCGCATATGGTTCGCGGCAGTATACAGAACGCGTCATTCGCAAACGCGTAATTCGCATTACCCCTTCATGTCGTTATAGGCTGCAGTGCAAAGTTTACAAAAACGGCAAAATTAATGTTTTCGCGTCTCCCAATCGGCTTTGTCCATGACGGATGTACTTTTGGCAGTGTGTTCGTGGCGTGGCAATGTTCGTGCGGAAGGCGTTCGCAATTACGTCTATGAGCCAGTCGCGGTGCAGTCGGGCATATCTGGAAAAAGGCTGGCACAAAGGAGGTGCCGTTCCGCTTGTTTAGTGCCAAGATCATTTTCCTTGCGATTTATAAAAATATTAAACAAGCGGTATTGTTTCAACGTGATCAGACTCCTTCGTGAAATACAGCTTGCACTGTAGAACATCAGCCTCTCAATAACCCGGACTATGGAGTATTAGGTCATGTAACGTCCCCCTTTGATACAGAGATTACTTTAGTAGAACCTCCTCCCCCAGCCAATAATCCTATAGAAGAAACGAGCTCCCTCGGTACCTGCCCCAGCAACGTTATTGACACTTCCAAAACACTAACGGCCGACGAAAAAGGTATCCTAGAACGAGGTCTAACTATCTGTCCCACAAATAACCGTGTGAATGAATACGAGTTACATAAGGATCTCACTGAATTTTCTCGGAGAATGAGACTAAGCAAGTTTTTTTTTCAGAAAAACAGGACGAACCAGACAGGACGAACCTGACGAACCTGATGTATTCATTCACCCTCCTAGCACTTGGACTCCAGATGTAGATCAATCTCCAGAATTAGATCTGTACTTCAAATCAGTATCAAGAACAATATTGACAACCAAGCAATCAAGCAAGCGCAAGAACTTAACTCCGTCGGAAGAAGCTACCCTGAATATCCTATCAGCCAGAACCGACATAGTCATAAAGCCAGCCGACAAAGGTGGTAGCAGAGTTGTTTTACGTATGGGAAAATACAAAGATGAAGCTTATAGGCAGCTCAACAACCCTTGCCACTACAAGCCCTTAGATAACGATCCGAGCCAGGAGTAGCGCCTAACAATCGTTCAGAGCCTCACAGACCTGCGATCTACAGAATTAATAACGACCACTGACTTAAATTTCATGGAACTGAATAATTCGCAGGCAGGACGTTTTTACCTCCTCCCAAAAGTCCACAAAGTCCCCGTAGAATTATTGTTTACTGCCGACATTCCTGGCAGACCCATAGTTTTTAATAAGAATACCCCAACCGAAGCATTATCTCTGTTTCTGAATCATTAGCTATCCGACATTCCGACTCTTCTTCCTTCATTCGTTCAGGACACCCCCCCCCCCCCCCCCCCCTTCCTCCGCATAATAGAAGAGGTAAATAAGGGTGGACGCCTACCCAGTGGAACCCATCTTGTTACTCTTGACGTTGCCGCATTATATACTAACATCCATTTCGTCGAAGGAATTGAAGCTATTCCAAAATATTTATCAGAGAACCCGCACCAACATGTGCTAGAAGCGTACATAACTTTGTTAGAACTAGTTTTAACTCTCAATTATTTTGAATTTGACTCGTCTTACTTTTTGCAAGTTTTTGGAACCAGCATGGGTACTCTATTCGCACCGACCTATGCCAATATTTTCATGGGGCAACTTGAAGTCACCCTACTAAACTCTTTTCCGCATAAACCTCAGGTTTACCTCCGCTACATAGACGACATCTTCAAGATTTGGGAACATGGTAGCGCGAGTCTAGACATCGTCGCGCGACTCTAGGTCGCGCGACGAACGTTTATATCTCATCTCAATTCTTCGCATCCGACCATTAAATTCTCCTGCCACTATTCTGAAAAACAAGTGAACTTCCTGTATACTACCGTCATTCTAGACAACGGTAAACCTAAAACTACGCTTTTTAGAAAACCAACAGACAGGCAGCAGTATCTAGATTATAAAAGCCATCACCCGAGACACTGCAAACAAGGGATCTATCTAGGACAAGCCACCAGACTTAGAAGAGTATGCAGTGATGACAGGGACTACGTAAAGCATCTAGACGAACTCAAGTCCACCCTTATGAACAGGAACCACCCCAAAAGCTCGCTCGATCACGCGTACCAACGTGCATCTAATCTCAAAAGGGAGGACGTGCTCAACAAACAGCGACAAAACGAAAGCGCCAGGCCGCCGGCCCTAATAACTAAATTTTCAAACGCCCTCCCAAACGTAAGCAATATCCTGCGGAAATAATACCCCGTTTTAGCCAGTAACGACCGACTTAAAAAGACGTTCCCGGACGCACCAAGGGTTACATAACAGGGAAATAGGAATCTAAAAGATATTTTAGTGCATGCTAAAACAGCGCCTTCAAAGCAACCAGTCATAGCCAGCTGCTCCCGTCCCAGATGCAAGACTTGCAGGCACCTGCAGACAGACGGCATTGTAAAAAGCACAGCCAGTAATTATGTTCACAAGATTAATTAAAGCTTTACGTGCACTTCATCCAACATTGTGTAAATGTTGGAAAGCTCAATGTGCCACAAACAGTATATAGGCGAAACGAGTCAACCTATGAGCCTACGTCTTAACGGTCACCGGGCAGATACTCTTAGCAAATCCTCCATAGCTGAAGCGCAGCATTTCAACCAACCAGGTCACAATTTTGATGACCTTAAGTTGTATATACTTCAATCAAACTTTAAGTCTCCTAGGGACAGAAAATACCGAGAATCCTATTTATTTCACAAATTCAACTCCATGGAACCTGCTGGAATGAATGCGTCTAGGGGCAACTTGGAATCTTTGCGATATTTACAGGGAATACAGCATTAGGCACTGTCTTGCTTGCACCTTATCCAAAGAATATGAACCCTCCCTCTGCGTCTCATGGGGTCACCTAATTCCTTTTGTTTTCATTCCTTAGCTTCCGCAGTACGCGCAGGCATCCCTCCAACCTTTTCTCTGGAATTCCATTTTATTTTTATTTATTTTTTCGTTCTTTGCTCCGCTTTGTCTTGTGCCCCGTACGTCCCTCTAACTTTATCTTCTCGTTTTTGAGTTTCAGGAAAGGCCTGTTCCAGGAATGTTGCTGTTGGAGACACGTGCCATTTCAGTTGTTCGGTTATTGCTTTTTCTTGCGTGTGTGTGTGTGTGTGTGTGTGTGTGTGTGTGTGTGTGTGTGTGTGTGTGTGTGTGTGTGTGTGTGTGTGTGTGGTTTTTTTTCATTTTTTCTTGTTTTTTCTTGTTGCTTTTTTCCTGGACGTACTTATTCTCCCCCTTCTCTACCTTTTCTTTTGGCCTGGGGTTGCAGATAGCTTATGTCAAGGACTCCTCGCACCGCCTGTTCTGCTTCCGGCGTTTCGGAGAACCTTTCCGTAGGCCGCGCGGTGGGGCAACAAACCCCTCTCATCGTTTCTCTCCGAGAATTTTCCGGCATATCAACCCCCGGCTGACTTCCCTCTTGCCGACTTCGCGGCTTAGCCTATACAACCTTCTTTCCCCCTCAATATCTCCGCCTACATACTCCCAAACCAATTAGCTTTCTCAATTACACTTCTTCTCTCCTCTCACCTGGGGACCTACCCCTATATAAACTGTGGCAGACAGGCGAGGGCTTGCCCTGACGAAGGCAACTCTCTTTGATGAAACGTTGGCAACAATCGTGGTTTCTACCTCGTTCGAAGTTTTATTTTCTTATATAATATATGCATATAAGTAAGAGTCAATAAAACCTCGGAAAGCAAGGGGGAAAGAAGGAAGGAAGGAAGGAAGGAAGGAAGGAAGGAAGGAAGGAAGGAAGGAAGGAAGGAAGGAAGGAAGGAAGGAAGGAAGGAAGGAATACGTTTTTTCGTCCATCGGGATCAGGTATTGGGGGTGGAGGAGGTCCACAGGGCCGCCGCGACCGCCAGGGCCCGGGAGGTGGTCAGGACTTGGCCTGGCTCCTCCGGGTCACGCAACATCTGCTCCCAGTGGTGAGGGGAGGGAACGGGGGGAACGGGTCTGAGGGACATTCGCAGAGGGAATGGTAGTTAGTGTCGAGTGCCCCGCAGGCTGGACAGGTAGGGTCAGTAAAGAGGTGTGAGTAACTGCGTATCAATTGTGTTCTGTGTGGGAAGGTGTATGTTTGTAGGATGCGCAGCATGTGGCCCGCCTCCGGAGAGAGGTGTGAGAGAGAGTTCGCGAGCACGTACGTGCACCACTTCATTAGCACCTACGCCTGTGTGGGCTGGCGTCCACAGCAGGGTCACGATGTCGGATGGAGGATTTTTGGAGAGAATTTTCAATGCCATGGGAGAGATGTTACGGCGAATAAAATTGCGAATGGCCTGCTGACAGTCAGAGAGGACGAATTGGGGGGTAGGGCGCTGGGTGAGCGCGAGGGCAATGGCTGCCTCCTCCGCCGTGGTTATGTTGCTAGTTAGGATGGTAGCCGCTGTGGCGTTTGGTGATGTGTGTTGGCCAACAACAGCTACACAGTGTGCAGATTTGTGAGGGTAGGGGGTGGCATCAGTGTATAGTGTGCATGGTGATGGTGGGTATAGTTTGGTGTGGGCGTTGGCTCGTGCTAGTCGGCGGGCTGCATGGAAAGTTGGGTACATGTCGCGAGGAATTGGACGGATTCGGATGCTGTTACGGATGTGAGGTGGAATAGGAAGTGGCGGGATTGGGATGGTGGGCGGTAGTACGTTTATAGAGTTGAGAATGTATTGCCCTGTAGGGGAGGACGCGAGGCGCGTGAGTTGGGAGACGCGGTGGGCTTCTAGATGCTCCCGTATGGTGTTGTGTATGCCGAGGTCGAATAAGCGGTGCGTTGGTTCTTATGGGGGAAGCAGGAGGGCATGCTTATACGGCTTCCGGAGGAGGGCATCAAATGAGTCGAGTTGGAGCAAAGGGGAGAATGTGATAGGTAATTGAAGCAGATGAAGAATTAGGAAAGACAGAAAGAAACTGGATAAAAAATGCCCGCCGGGTGGGATCCGAACTTACGACCTCCAGAATACGCGTCTGGTGCGATTACCACTACGCTACCGGCGGGGATATTTCCCCCTCCCCTTTCGGAATATTTATGTTAAGGTATTTTAATTCCTGTGCTTGGGGAAACAAAATACCTTAAACTAGCCCCTCATTTTCCAATTCTGATTCGCTACATGCATAGCGAGGGCCTCTGTTCTGGCAGTCTTTGAGCCATAGGGAGCTTAAGAAGGTTCAACGCTGGTCGAGCACGCTGGACATGTAGACACTCGAGTCACGGACCGGGGGTTAGCCATTTCCTTTGCTTAATTTGAACAACTAGAATGTCCTCCACCTTTCAAGTCGTTTGGTGAGACCCCAAGTTGCGCGTCTGCCCCGTAAGTCACCCCCGAGTAGTCCGAGGGGCGCTGGTTACCACCACCAAGCACAGGAAACAAAATACCTTAACATAAATACCCCAGAAAGTGGTGGGGAAAATAGACCCGCCAGTAGCGTAGTGGTCATCGCACCAGACGCGTATTCTGGAGGTCGTGGATTCGGATCCCACCCGGCGGGCATTTTTTCTCCACTTTCTTTCTGCCGTTCCAAATTCTTCATCTTTTTCAATGACCTACCACATTCTCCCCTTTGCTTTCCGAGGTTTTCGTGACTGCCAACCCTTACTCCCGTCTTAATTCAACGAGCCCCTCATTTTCCAATTCTGATTCGCTATACTTATATATTATCATAAGCCCGTTTGTCTCCACTGAAGGACGAAAGCCTGTCCCAAAGATTTCCAGCCACGCCCATCGAGTGCCAGCTGAGTCCATGTTTTTCCCCCAAATTTTCGTACCTCGTCTCGCCAACGCGTTCTCAGCAGATCCCTAGTGCGTTTGCAGGTCTATTGGCAGCCTATCTGTCAAGCGGATGGTCCACCCGCTGTCCCTCATACGCGTTACGTGACCAGCCCATAGCCATTTCCTTTGCTTAATTTGAACAACTAGAATGTCCTCCACCTTGGTCTGTCCCTCAACATGACCCCTGATATTCGGTGTTCTATGGTTCGTTGTGCCGATCTTAGTTTGCTTTCAAGTCGTTTGGTGAGACCCCAAGTTTGGTGAGTCGTTTGGTGAGACCCCAAGTTGCGCGTCTTCCCCGTAAGTCATTACTGGAAGAACGGATTGATTAAATACAAGCTTTTTTGAGTGACAAGGGAAGCTTACCAGTCAAGATGTCGGAGTTCTTACCAAACGCAGCCCACCCCATGCTTATTCTGCGGGTAATTTCCCGTTCATGGTTTGGATCCGCAGCGATGACTTTCCCAAGATATACGTATTCGGGGACTGCTTCCAAGACCTCATTGCCTACCTGGAAGGGATGTACCTTGGCGTGCTGATTCGGCATGACCTTGGACTTTTTCGAGTTTATTTTTAAGCCTGAAATCGTACTGGCTGAACACAATTGGCAAAGCATGCGCTGCAAATGCGTGCTGCTCTGACAGAACAGGACAATGTCATTTGCAAACCGCAAGTGGCTGAGATATTCTCCATTTATTCGCACCCCGGTTTTCATCCAATTAAGCTTTCTGATCAAACCCTCCAGACAGGCTATAAATAATTGTGACGATATTGTGTCCCCTCGCCGGACAACCTTTCGTATAGGACATTTACAAGTTCTGTGATGGAGCCGTATAGTTCCAGTACATCCGTTGTATATATCATTGAATAGCGCAATATATGCCTCGTCGACGCCGGGATCACGTGACTCTTTTATTACTGCTGAAGTGGGCACTGAGTCAAATGCCGTTTCATAATCTATGAATGTCATATACAGCGGTGCATTATACTCTGAGCAATTTTCGATTATCTGGTTGATAGCGTGAATATGATCTAAAGTTGAGAAGCCCCCCCTGAAACCGCCCTGTTCTCGTTGCTGTTGAACGTCCGAAGTGGCACTGATACGGTTAAAAAAAACCTTAGTAAAGAATTGGAAGGTAACGGAGAGGCGGCTGATGGGCCTGTAATTTTTGAGATCTTTGGCATCACCTTTCGTATGTAAGAGAACTAAATTCGCATTTTCCCACTCCTTTAGCACCCTTAAGGACCTCAACACTTGCGGGAATAGGGCTGCAAGCTTCGTTAGGACAACGCCGCCTCCGAGGCACGATATATCGGACGTAATTCCATCATCTCCTGCAGCTTTGCGTTTCTTCTATGCTTGGAGTGCCATCGCTACCTCATGTGTTGTAACCGGCGGAACGGCTTCCACACCGTTTACGGGAAAACATGTTTCTGAGGGAAATGTAGACACGAATAGGTTTCTGTAGAATTGCTCGTCTTTTTTTAGTATGTCATCGATATTGTTTGTTATGTGACCACAGGCGTGCCGGAGTATTGTATTTTCACCAGTAGTGAGCTTCATATATATATATATATATATATATATATATATATATATATATATATATAGACACGCGCCCCACTCTGGGCGCGTGTTTTTCTTTCTTTCTTTCTTCTGTATAATAATAAAAAAATGTTTACTTAATAACTGTAGTGAAAAAGAAAAGAGCCTAACCACTCCCCTATGCCTCCTTTGGCGTTGTAGACTGCTGACCTATCTTTCTGTATTTCCTCAACGAGCCCCTCATTTCCTTACTATATATATATATATATATATATATATATATATATATATATATATATATATATATATATATATATATATATATATATATATATATATATATATATATATATATATATATATATATATATATATATACATATATATATATATATATAGTAAGGAAATGAGGGGCTCGTTGGGGAAATACAGAAAGATAAGTCGGCAGTCTACAACGCCAAAGGAGGTATAGGGGTGTGGTTAGGCTCTTTTTTAGTACGGTTAATGAAGTTAATATATTTTTTAAATATACGGAAGAAAGAAAGAAAGAAAAACACGCGCCCAGAGTGGGGACCGAACCCACGCCTTTCGAAAGGCGAGGGTTCGGTCCCCACGCTGGGCGCGTGTTTTTCTTTCTTTCTTTCTTCCGTATATTTAAAAAAAAATATTAACTTCATTAACCGTACTAAAAAAAGAGCCTAACCACGCCCCTATGCCTCCTTTGGCGTTGTAGACTGCCGACTTATCTTTCTATATATATATATATATATATATATATATATATATATATATATATATATGGGCTATAATGCATTGAGAATGAGAAGAGTGTTAGCGACTGTTCAACCCAAGCCATTATTCGCGCAACTGGTCAGTGCCACATCCACGCTCAACTTGCGGACAATAAATGTGTTGAAAAAGGGGCTTGCTAGACAAAAGTAGGTCTGTTGTTAATATGTTTTTCAGTGGATTTTGGTTAACATCGCAATGACCGGATACGCTACGGCGTTGACAATTAAGCAGCAGTAGGCGTGCACACTGCAAATGCACGGCCTCACGTACAACGCCAGGTTCAGACTGCTGTCGCAACTGTCGTAATATCTTTAACTAATGACGTCATTTGGCGTCTGAGCCAACTGAACGGCGTGAAATGCCGTTTTTTTAAGCGCAAAACTCACGGCATGGCTGTTACGTCGGCAGTCTGAACATAGCTTAACGTTAAGACGTAATGAACGGTCCTTTGTGCGCTATGCATACACGGAAGAAAGGGCGTACAGGCGTTGCAGTGGGAATAGGCATTCCCAGTGCCCACTCAAACGTACGCGAATTTAACAAAGCGGTAACAGAAACTGCGAATTAAACGTAGAGTCGGCAAAACGCTTGTCTATAACGCTCGAGCGGCGTGCGCCGGACTGCGCGGGAAACATCTAGTGATAGCGCTAGGTTTGAGTGCGGTAGAATGGGAACATACGTACAGTCGGCCGCAAAATTTTGCGGGATCTACAGTGCGTGGCGGAGCGCCGCAAAAGACCGCCGTATCGAGGCTCACGGAACTTGCGCGCCGAGCGCGCTCTGCGATGCCTTTCCTTTCTTTCGCTTCCCCCGTGATCTGCTTTCGATATCCGCGGTAGCCGCTGTGGCGCTGCGTGACCATCGCCGCGGGTCTGCCTTCCCAGGTGCAACACAAGGAGTAGCTCGCACCCTCCTTTTCGCGGGGATCAAGGTTGTCTGAATCAAGAGCAATCAACCAAGTGACGTGCTGATCGACCATTGAAGCTACAGAGCTGTTATAGGCTAGGTTCTGACGAACACTGCGTGCTTCGACAATGCGTGCAGACAAGAGTCGCGTCGACGAAATTCTTTATTGCGGCAAAGCCAACTTTCCGGTGAATGCTGTCTGGCTCTCAATCTAATGTAGATATCCTCAAAAAAAAAAAAAAACTCGAACTAGAATAGCCCGCTAGGACGACAAAATGGCAATACATTACGTACTGAAATCACTTCAGCCAACTGCTACCAGCCTCCGCATAATGGATGGGAATCTGGGAACTCTTACATGCATGGCAAATATCCCAGTTCGTACGCAAAGTTTTTCGTGTAATGATGAAAAGGTACAACGGTTGTAAATGGAGGAACACACAATTGAGCTTTGCTGAAAATAAATAAAATAAATGAGTGCCATTACTCTTTGTGAAAAAAGAATGACCAGCGGAGCTTCGCGCAAGGAGTACACGACGCAAACACATTTTTTGTATGTGCGATTGGACATACTTCCTAGATAATTAGCTGAATAACTCTTCAACGGACTGGAGTTTTATTCTAGCGTGCAAACATGGGGCTGTCCGTTTTACTCCCAATGAATGCCATGTATTGACAGCAGACAGGAATTGCGCAATATTTGTAACTGCACCGTGAGCTGCGTAATTGTACAATAAATCAAGGAAAGTCGGCAGAGCGCTTGAGTTGTCTTGGCCGCAAATTGCTACTATGAGCTAAATTAAGAGAAGCTATCAAAAACATGGCTTTATGTTCCAGTCGCTTTTGCAGCTAAATTGGATATAATTTGGGGGGAGATGGTAGTTTTGCCAAAACAAGGGTTACAGCCATTTTCTCTAACCATGCACCCCTCCATGGACGGCCATGCATTGAGAGCAGACGGGGATTCCGTAATGTCTACAACTTCACTGCGAACTGATACTGACAAGTAGATGAAAAACTTGGCGTTATGACAGAGTCGTCCTAGCGGCCTATTTTAGTCTGAGTTTTTTTTTTTTTTTTCAGGATATCTACATTAGACTGAGAGCCAGACAGCATTCGCCAGAAAGTTCGCTTTGCCGCAATAGAGGATTTTGTCAACGCAAATCTTGTCTGCACACCCTGACGATGCACGCAGTTTTCGTTAGTACTTAGCCTATAACAGCTCTGCAGCTTCAATGGTCGGTCAGCACGCACTTGGTAGATTGCGCTATATTCAGACAAACCTTGATCCCCGCGCAAAGGCGGGTGCGAGTATACTCCTTGTGTTGCACCTGTGAAGGCAGACCAGCGGCGATGGTCACGCGGCGCCACAAGGGCTGCCGCGGATATCGAAAGCAGATCACGGGGAAGCGAGTGACCAGAGGTGCCGGATAACAAAGGAAGGACAGGCATGCGCGCTGCGCGCGCAAGTTCCGTGAGCTTCGATCCGGCGGTCTGTTGCGGCAGATGGCGCAGTAATGCAGTTTTGCGTAGAGTTCCTGTATATAGCTCCCCTAGGGGAGCAGAGTTGCGCGTCCATCCACCATCTTGAGTTCCAGGTCGTGCGGGGAAGCCACCCTTCTCGCGTGAAAGCTGCCGCCGGGCCGTCGCGCCAGGGGCAGCGGCGAGGAGGAGTGGCGAGGAGCGGCCGGGCAAAAACTGGCGCACGATATTGGACCGCTTATCAGATGAGCGGCCGCCGCTGCCGCGGCTTCCACAGCCGCCGATGCCCAGTTGAGTAGAACCAGAGTCCTTCGATGCCTTTCTGGTCATGAAGCTTCGCCGTCACGCTATGGGAGAGCTTCGTACGCTGCCGCGCCGCGGCGCTGGTGTTGATCGGAGGGCAGCAGGGGCCTCGTCAGAGCGCGTTTGGCAGGGAACGGACCACGGAGTAAGATAAAACAGATGCTCGCCGCCTTATCAGCAGTGCGCTTTCGTTTAATGGGTCGTGCGCCGCTCAAATGGACTTGTCATTTTGTGAGTGGCGAAAAAATTTGGTGCAAACGGGCATGCTGCTACTGCGTTCCTGCCTGCCGGTCTGGCTACAGAGCAGCGGCGGCCGCCCGATGCCCTCCGATCTGCAGTGGCGCCACTCGCGGTAGCCTATGTCCCCGTACGAAACTTGGCAGGGAGTTTCATGACCAGAGAAGCATGGAAGGACTCTGGTAGAACTGACTGTGTGCAGCGCTAAAAGGAGGCTTTCCTGTCGAACTGGAACCCGCGGCATGTGGCAATCAGACGCGCAACTCTTGCGCTACGCGATATACAGGAACTCTAGTTTTGCGGAGAGTTCCTGTATATAGCTCCCCTAGGGGAGCAGAGTTGCGCGTCCATCCGCCATCGAGTTCCAGGTCATGCGGGAAAGCCACCCGTCTCGCATGTACCCGTCTCGCATGCCGGGCCGCCGCGCCAGCGGCAGCGGCGAGGAAGAGTGCCGAGAAGCGCCGCGGACGAAAACTGGCGCACGATAGTCGGCTGCTTATCAGCTACCGCTGCCGCTGCCGCCGCTTCCGCAACCGCCGATGCTCAGTTGAGCAAAACTGACGGAATACGGGGTCTAGTGAGCAGCACTGAAAGCGGGCTTTCCTCGCGAACTGGAACCGGCGGCATGTGGCAATCAGACACGCAACTCTTGCGCTACGCGATATACAGGAACTCTAGTTTTGCGCGGCTCCGCCAGGCACTGCAGATCCCGCGAAAGTTAGCGGCCGACTGTACCAGCGCGCTGGCCGTGTCCATTCTCGCTATGCCCGTCACGTTGGCTTCCGCACCTTCTTTCGCCGGGAAATGCGCTGCCTACGGTGCGGGGCCGGGAAACAAAAGCGGAGATTACCCCCCTTACCGCACACTGCGCCAGTTTCCGGTCTGCATGTATAGCTTTGTCGCACACCTGTTCACTGCATCATCGTTCTAACACTGCATGGCGCTAACTTAGTTATTTTGGACATAGAGTTTCTTGGTACTAGAGAACAAACTGCGGCCCCTATTCTCGACTGCACAAATTGCCGGCATTTCGCCCATGTTTTTTTGCGTAAGCACGACGTAAGCAATCAGTGACGTGCTGCACCTATAGCTATGACGACATGCAGTGTAATTTGACGAGTCACTCATAAAGATCGCTACCAAGGTATCAAATATTGTGCAAGGAAGATATAAAAACACTTGGCATGTACTATAAAAATTAAGACGGTAGCTGAGGCTGACAAGAAAAATACATTTCTGGAGGTCAAATTTGGCGCCAACACCACAAGGTGATCGAGTAACGTTGATCCAAAAGCGAGCGAAAGGCGGATGTCGAGCTAAAGAACATCACACAATTTTTTTACCGTATCTATTTATTTCTTTCAATCCCTTTCATTAACATAGCCGGGCTCTCTGCTTCAATGCAAGCTTTGTTGCGTTATCACCTTCCCTGCCGCCGCCGCTGCCACGCCATCGTCTGTTGCAATGTTACAAGTTTATGGCGTGATCACAGAAAAAGACGGCCGCGACCATCGCTTCTATGACACATAAGAGCAGCGAAGCGCTACGCCTGATAACCGCGGAGCGCACCGATGTCGCCGATTCACTCATTCGTCAAGCTCGACTGCAATCAGCGCTGTAATGAACCAAATAGTCACTTTTCTTTGTTATTTTTCTCTTGAGTTCGATCATGTGACCCAACAGCTTACTAGGACGAGTATGGACAAATGCCATGCATTGGTTGATTGATTGATTGATTGATTGATTGTGGTGTTTAACGCGCCGACGCAACGCAGGCGATGAGGCGCGCCGTAGTGGAGGGCTCCGGATTAATTTTGACCACCTGGGGATCTTTATCGTGCGCCGAAATCTCGAACACACGGGCGTTTTTGCTTTTCGCCTCCATCAGAAAAGCGGCCGCCGCGGCCGGGAATCGAACCCGCGACCTCGTGCTCAGCAGCGCAACGCCTTAGCCAATGCCATGCATTGGGTTCTCTTTTTCATGGAGAGGCTTGTACTGCCCTCCTATGTTGCGGTTACGCCAAACAAATAATTTTTATTTTATTGCCACACATAAAAGCAAAATACTGCACGTTATTTGTATGCTCCATGATCGCGTACTTGGAAGCAGTTGAAACTATAATTTGTTTCGGTGGGAAACTTGCTTTAAAAGAGCCACGAAGAGAAAACAAAAGTTTGTTTTATTCGAAATATTAGGTGTTTCATAGTACCCTAAGCGCTTTCCCGGAAGCAAAGGATGCTTTATTCACTGAGAAATAAGGCAATTTAGGCCAAAATTTTAAATCTCCCGCTAAATTGCACATTTCGTGACGTGAACAATGGCGTCATACGAGCCGGTCCATGAAACAGATACTTAGTTTGTCGACTCCATATAGCACCCACACGCGGGAATCAAACAGGAACCAGAACTCGTGCCGAAACCGAGACGGCGGCCATTTTAAAAATACTAGTAAAACCTAGTGCACCCGCAGCCCTAATCATGGAATCGCCTGATCCGGAGAACAAAACTTTCGCCGAGAAGCTCGGGCTTGCATTTAACAATCTCACACCACTCGAACGCACAATGCTTCTAAGTGCACGAGCGGCAGGAGTTGTGGGATACGCGGATGGACCGGAAAGCGACCATTCCGCGATAGCCACAACAGACGAACGCCCTGCCGTCGGCACCGCTGCATCGTCAGCCCCGTCGCGACGGACGAATACAGACTGGTACGTATGTGCCGTATTTTTATTACGGTTAATAAGAGTTCAATTTCAGTAGCAGTATCGCTTATGCCAGTTGGCCGGTGTCGTGTATGGAAAGCCGTTCGCGCGAGCTCTCTGCTTCGACCAGAAAGATACGAGCGTCAACGCGCGGTGTGTACGGCATTTTTTTCCCCCAAGGTCAGAGCGCTTTGACGGCGATTTGACGAAGTCGGCGACGAGCACCAGCATGTCCCAGGAGTGAGCTGACGTAAGGGTCCCTGCCGTAATCACTTCCTCGGAAATGAAGCGAGCACACTCGTACTTCCTTTAGCTCTCTTTCTCCTCCGTTTGCAAAGTTCACAAAACGTAGCCACTTGCTTCGCCGAGGTTCGTCGTTGGGCAGCACATGAAAGGAGATCTCCTCACCGGCGGGGATGTCGCACTCCCTCGACGATTTGCCCGTACTACATGGGCATTTCAAAACAAAGCCACGAAATTTCATTGTAAAGTACTCGAACAAACTGAAGTTTTCAGTGGTTCACAAACTGGAAACGAGCTCCTAACAATAGCAGCAAGCCAACACCATTCCGAAACTGCGACGACTGTCACTATCTCGTCGCTGCTTGCTGTTCCTTACTCCCCTCGTTTCTATTTTTACCTTTGCTGGTTGGCGATATGACGGCCAACCTCCTGTGAATGGATTACGATACCAATCAAGGTCGCGGCTGTACGTGCTGGGACGGTTCGTTGGCCCCGAAGAGCCTCGAACCCGAAAATTCGTCTGCGCGGCGGTGGCGACGGCGAGATGTCGAGTTCGGCTGGCGGTAGTTTCGCACGCATTGACGTACACGCTTGCGTGTTTATTCGGAACTTCAACCGTTTCCTCCACCGTTCTTAGTGTCATAAAAGGAATGCAAAAGGAATGTTTGGCATATAGCTCACTATGCAAACTGGTAAGCCCTGCCTAACTTGCGTTTGCTTTTGCCGGCCTCTGCCAATCGCAGAGCATTCTCGTGTGACATCATAGGTTCTGTTGCGGGAAATGAGCTGGTGGGTCGCATGGTAATTCCCTTTTTTCCTAATTGTGTAGCTTATTTGAGCGAAGTTTTGTTAAAAGTGGTGTCAGTATGGTTCTAACGAGGCAATCTTTCGAATGAACCAAACTTGTGTTTTCTCTTCATGGCTCCTTTAAACAGCGCGCATGCGAAACTGCGCCTGCTGCGAATTGCCGCACATTTCGCGGCGCCGTAAGCTGGGGCAATTTTTTGCCCTATTTTGCTTGTATTTTGCGACAAAAACAGCCGCCATTTTCAAGCTGTTACGTAGCATTACGTAACTTTTACGCAGGCTGAAGTTGCCAATGCATAACGTAATCGTTCCCGCCAACTGTTTAAATTACGTCACGCCTTCTCAGCCAGTCACAGAGGGGGTGTGTGTCACAAGCAGTATTGTTGTTGAATAGCAAAGACAGGCTTACGTTGTTATGTCCGCTGCATTTAGTCTGGTTTTTAATTGCCGGCCAAGAATTATGCGCCTTTTGTAATGAGAAATAAGGCAAACTTTAGAACTGGTGTCCGTAAACGACATGAAACGTCAAAATGACGACAGCACACACAACCGCTTTGTCAACCGGAAGCATGTGACCAAAACTGAAAGCCAATCAGAAAAGACTTCCGGCAAATTGCCAGAATTGCCGGCAATTTGTGCAGTGGAGAATAGGCCTTGGCACAGACGGCCTTGATATGAGCCGCATTGACGGTAGCGCCAGATTCCTCTCTAGTGTATATAGTAACAAACTCTATGGTTTTAGGGGCCCTAACTGGCACCAGATATTGGTGCCATCTAGCACATGGGCTAACAGGCAGCTCGCTTCGGAAAACATCCAACAGATGGCGCAATAAGCGTTACCATATTGCGACGGAAAACTGATGAAACGTTCTACCAAAACTCCCGTC